>NC_138378.1:116317129-116389333 GCF_054177405.1 Leptonychotes weddellii
ATACATAAAAAGTTATGTATCTGATATGTAGTAAGCATGTATATATATATATATATATATATATATATATGTATTATACTATTTTTAAATAAGGTCTTGGGGTCTCAAGGACTACCTCATTCCTTTAAAAAAAAATCCATTGGTTTTAAAAACCAGTCTTTTTTGGGGTGACTGGGTGGCTCAGTCGTTAAGCATCTGCCTTCGGCTCAGGTCATGATCCCAGGGTCCTGGGATCGAGTCTCGTGTTGGGCTCCCTGCTCATCAGGGAGTCTGCTTCTCCCTCTCCCTCTGATGCTCCCCCTGCTTGTGTGTGCTCTCTGTCAAATAAATAAATAAAATCTTAAAAACAAAAATCAGTCTTTTTCTTTTCTTGATTGCAAACATGATACACTTACAAAAAATGCAAACATTACAGCAGTGCATAAGATAAAATGTGGAAGACCCTAAAATTGCCCTTCACTGAGATAAACAATCACTGTGCTTATTCTTCCCACTTTTCTGTACAGAGTGCTTGCATGATCGGTGTTGGGTTCATAGACATGGGGCCATCGGCACCACTCTGCAGCACTCACCCGCGCTCTCCGGACTCTCTGTTTTACTTGGTAGTATGTCTTGGTGGCTTTCCCTGTGAGTACAGGTCTGCATCGTCCTCTTTATGAGCCATATGATGATTTGCCATCATTTATTTAACTATTTCCATGTCAATGGAGATTTTACTTGCTTTCAGTTTTTGGCCATTTGTAAACAGTGCTTCAGTGAACACTCTTCATGTCTTTGGCACACTTGTATGTTTCTCTAGGATAAATTTGTATAAGTTGCAGTACAGATTCAGGATGTATAAACATCACATATTTTACAGATATTGCCAGATTGTCCTTCAAAGAAGTTGTAACAGTTTATACTAATCACCAAGCCGTGAGAGTACTTCCTTTTTTAGCACCCTCATCTACACAGGTTATTAACTATCTTAATCTTTGCCATTCTAATGAACAATAACTATTTCATTGTTTGAATCTACTTTGTTAGATTATTTGTGAAGTCTGTTTGTTTTTTTTGTATTTAATTTTCTCTGACTTGCTTGTTTGTATCCTTTGCTGGTTTTCTTCTTGGCATGTTGGGGAAGGCTGCTTTTAAAATTCTTTTTCTTTCATGTGGTTGTAATGAATCCTGTTTACCTTTGAATAAAAAGTATACTTAATATATCTGCAGGATATTGACAATGAAAAGAATGTCCTTTAGGTTTTACATCACATTAATTTTTTTTTATATAGGAACTTATAAACCTCGGGTTCGATGTTATGACACCTATCAGTTATCCTTGAAGTTTGAAAGGTGTTTAGATTCAGAGGGTAAGTAAGAGATGAAATTTGAATTCATGAAAGTAGCTTTTTATATGTGGCTACTTTTCTGCTTTTTAAAAATGGGAATGTGTCATGTATAAGTTCTCTTTGCTGTGTAACAAATTACCATGAATGTGGCAGCTTAAAACATGCATTTATTAGCTGACAGCTTTGTAGGTGAATTCATCCAGGCTTTGCTGTTTTCTGTGCTCAGGGCTGACTCGCCTAGAGTTTATTCGGGGGCTCTGGGCAAGAATCAGCTTCGAAGCTTTCTTTTCTTTCTTTCTTTTTTTTTTTTTTTAAAGATTTTATTTATTTGACAGAGAAACAGCAAGAGAGGGAACACAAGCAGAGGGAGTGGGAGAGGGAGAAGCAGGCTTCCCATGGAGCAGGGAGCCCGATGTGGGGCTCGATCCCAGAACCCTGGGATCATGACTTGAGCCGAAGGCAGGCACTTAACGACTGAGCCACCCAGGCGCCCCAGCTTCGAAGCTTTCTGGGTGTTGGCAGAATGCAGTTTGTTGTGCTTGTGGGACTGGGGTTCCTGTTTCCTGCTAGCTGTCAGCCTGGGGCCACTCTCAGCTTCTGGAGGCTGCCTGCACTCCTTGTCACCTGGTCTTCTCCATCTGTAAGCCAGCACCTACTCACTGGGTCTTTCTCCTGCTTCGAATCTCCCACTTCCCCTTCTGCCACCAGCAGGAGAAAACCCTGATTTTAAAGGGCTCACGTGATTATAGATCTCTCTTCCCCATCTAATGTGATGTAGTTATAGGTGTGTCCCACCAGCATTCATAGGCTCCGCCCACTCTGCAGGGAAGGGCGGGGAGGGTGGAGGTATTTCTGTCAGGTGCCTGGGTGTTTGGGCTTGAGAGAAAAGCAGTTAATGGCTAAGTCTTCTCCAACTGGTTTTACCCTTTCCTTTTTTTTTTTTTTTTTTTTTGCGAGAGAGAGAGAGAGAGAGAGAGAGAGAGAGAGAGAATGAGAGAGAGCACGAGAGGGAGGAGGGTCAGAGGGAGAAGCAGACTCCCTGCTGAGCAGGGAGCCCGATGTGGGACTCGATCCCGGGACTCCAGGACCATGACCCGAGCCGAAGGCAGTCGCTCAACCAACTGAGCCACCCAGGCGCCCTACCCTTTCCTTTTTAAAAGCAGGACAAACTCCACATGCTGCTAACAACTGTTTTCACTCTATGTTTAGCAGATGTATGATGAATGAGTAAAAAGCTACTGTTGTCTTTTTTATTTTTATTTATTTTTATTTATTTTTTAAAAGATTTTATTTATTTATTTGACGGAGAGCACAAGTAGGCAGAGCGGCAGGCAGAGGGAGAGGGAGAAGCAGGCTCCCCACCGAGCAGGGAGCCCCATGTGGGGCTCAATCCCAGGAACCTGGGATCATGACCTGAGCCGAAGGCAGCTGCTTAACCGACTGAGCCACCCACTGTTGTCTTTTTTAAGTAAATAATTAAAAAAAGAATTTTTGAATGTTCTTTAATGTCTATTTTATTTTGAGCTTCTCAGAAAAACTGGAGAGTTTAGAAGTCATTATGTTTTTGTTTTGTTTTTTTTTTTTTTTAAAGATTTTATCTATTTGAGAGAAAGAGAGAGCATGTGCAGGGGGGAGGGGGAGAGGGAGAAGGAGGAACAGACCCCCCACTGAGCAGGGATCCTGACATGGGGGCTTGATCCCAGGACCCTGGGATCCTGACCGGAGCCGAAGGCAGAGGCTTAGCCGACTGAGCCACCCAGGCGCCCCAAAAGTCATTATGTTTTGTGAGTGTATCTAACTTCAGTTTTGCAGAAAATCTGGTTGATCTGTGTTGAGAAATTAAAAAGCTTTTAATTTTCCATTTGGTATTTTGGGGCCAATATAATATGGCAACTTTATTCTTGTCTTATGAAAGGACAAGAAAGGGGGAAAAACCCAGTATTTGTTTGTAATTTTTGTGTTGAGTTAGAATCCTTTCATCAAGTTTGCATTTTTATGAAGAACATGGATTGATAATTGTAATTTTTCTTACTATTTCTTGTTTTTCAGTTGTCACCTTTGAAACTTTGTCTGATGACTATTCAAAGGTATGCTTGATAGCGTTGGTTGGTACTGGCTATCCTTACGAAGTCATGATAAGTATTTTTATGAGGTTCCCATTGTTACATTAAAAATGGCTGCATAGTAAAATAAAACCCATCATTTTCTATTAATACATTTTTAGTTTGACACATGTATGATACATAGAGTATCTTTTAAAACAACAGTGGTAGACTTTGGCCAGTCTAATATCAAAATGTTTTCTATATCACGTATGAAACCTTACCTATATCGTCAAGAATTGGTAGCAGCCATCTTTTTTAGACCATGTTAGATTGTAGATTTGTGATTTTTAATTATTTCATTTAAACTAGTGTTATTTGCCATGTTGCTTTCATATGTGAAAAGTAAAATAGCATAATTATATGATTAATTTTCTTAACTCTGCAAACAGATGGTTCTGGAATGGTTCTGAAACAGTTTGAAACACAGCTAAATATATATATATTTTTTCTTTTTTTGGTGCCATTAGTCCATCTTTCAACTCATGTCATTTTCAGTAGTTACAGAATTGTTAGTTAAGTGCCTTATTCAATTTAAAATAAATTTAAAAAATAAAAAATTTTACTGATTTTCTGAGCTGACATGGCTTTACATATTGTGTCAGTTCTGGAAACTATGGACTACAGTTTATTCTTTTGCCTGTAGTGGTCATTAATCATGTGTTGGGAGACATGTAATTTTATAATGTATTTTCTCTAGATATTGATAAATTTGCTGCTAATTACTATCTGCAGATTTTTAAGCTACTTTTGAAATACATTAATGTTAAATTGGTATGGGGGTTTCTCAAACCCTGAGTGGTAATTGTGAGATGATTATTATTATCATTTTTAAAGGTTTTACTTACTTATTTGACAGAGACACAGCAAGAGAGGGAACACAAGCAGGGGGAGTGGGAGAGGGAGAAGCAGGCTTCCCGCCAAGCAGGGAGCTCTATGCGGGGCTCCATTCCAGGACCCTGGGATCATGACCTGAGCCGAAGGCAGACGCTTAACGACTGAGCCACCCAGGCGCCCCAATTGTGAGATTATTAAAATGTGTTCTTAAGTAAAATAGGAAATCACTTGCTGGGGTTGCTGAGTAGAGGTCCACATTGTCAAATGCTGGTGCCAGATAAATAAAGGGCATTTGTTTTAAGTCTCTGTTAGAAGGCAAGAAAAACTATCTTGGGTTCAGGAAGGCATTAAGAAAGCAGGGGAGAGGTTTGATTCTTAGTCATGATAGAGAGTTGTGTGTGCACACATGCATGTTTACAGAGAGAAAGAGGCTGGGAGAGATCAGAGTGTTCTTGCTTTGTCAGTTCTAGTGGTGATGAAGTAAACGCTTTTCCTAGAAACCTCAGCCAACTCATGCTCTTGTTTCATTTTCAGATTGTTTTCTTACATAATGATAGATACATCGAATTCCACTCACAATCGGGTTTTTACTACAAAACCAGAATACCAAAGTTCGGGAGAGATTTCTCCTACCACTATCCTTCCTGTGACTTGTACTTTGTTGGCTCAAGGTATTGGGTCTGATCCTTTGTTTTCTCCTTTCCACCCCACAAACGGCTTCTGTTGTTGAAATCAAGGAGAGGATTTTTTTTTTTTTTTAAAGATTTTATTTATTTATTTGACAGAGACAGCGAGAGCAGGAACACAAGCAGGGGGAGTGGGAGAGGGAGAAGCAGGCTTCCCGCTGAGCCGGGAGCCCGATGTGGGACTCGATCCCAGGACCCTGGGATCATGACCTGAGCCGAAGGCAGTCGCTTAACCAACTAAGCCACCCAGGCGCCCCAAGGAGAGGATTAAAAGGGGAATAAGATATGATCCCTGCCTTTCAGTTGCTCAAAGGGTATAGGTCCAGAGTAACTGCTCATTGAGGAGTTGCATCCTTGACTTTTACTAGCATGATGCTCTGAACCTAGCGACATGGGTACCTCACAGGGTCATATTGGTGGTGAAGGTGGTTTCTTAGCCCCATGGCGTGACATTTGAAAACTTTTCATTTTTAAATCTACTTTCCATTTGATGATAAAAATAATACAGACCCATTTTAGAAAATTAGGAAAATATTAAGAAGTATTCAAAAAAAACACCCACTGTCATGCCACCCAGAGGAAACCCTTATGGTATTTTGTTGTATTTCCTTCTAGTCTTTTCTTCTGTATAGATCCATGTTGGATCTTGTATTCTCTGTGTTATTTGTAAATAATATTCCACCTAATAATTTCATAATATTTCCTTGGTTTAAATCACTTTCATACATGAACAAACTCACAAGGTGATTATTTTTTAGGTTGAAAATACATTTTGGTGTAAGTTTTACAAAGGAAGCCCTGGAAGCAAGAGATATATGTATATATTTCTAAAATTTATATTTAGTTGAAGCAAAGTTCATTGCAGTTTACCAGATTTCTAACTTTATTCATTACTTTGCAGCTCTGAAGTTTATAGATTAAACTTAGAACAAGGCCGGTACTTGAATCCGCTACAGACTGATGCTGCGTGAGTGTTCTGTTGTGGGAATACTGCTGTATTTCTCTTGGCCAGGAGATGGAGTCAGAAGCTCAAGTTATCAGATGGCAGGTTGTGTTTAAAAGCTTAGGGCAACTTAGTTCAAAGGAGTATCATTTAGTCTTAAACGTAAAATTCACTAAAAGGCCTGGTGATTTCTTTAAAATTTTGATTTTTTTTTAATATCCTCGAAAATTTTATAACTCATTAAAAAGTTTTTTATTATTTTTTGCAGTGTTCTTTAAATTTTCATTTATGATTTTGTTCTGTGATATTATCTCTCAGAGAAATTTTGGATTAACTTGGAGTATCACTTTTTAAATTTTACTTTTTGTGTTTTTGCTGGCAGACATTTAAGGTTTTTTTCAAGTTTTCCCCTTTTTTCTTCACATTATAGTCTACATTTTTGTTTTATTCAGAGAGAAAGCCTTTAGGAATAAATTTGTCATAATATACTGAGTAATAATGACAATAATAATAGTGAAAGCACTTACTCTGTGCCAGTTGTTACTCAGTATTTTATACATATTAACTCATTTTAAACTTACAACAATTTTAGTATTATCATCTCCATTTTACAGATGGAACAGCTGAGGTGCAGAGAGGGTGAGTCCACAGTCACCCAGCTAGTAAGGGGTGGAAGCTAGGTTACTTCTCATCTAAGTGTATAAAGAGCTTGTTGGATTTTCCTTATTGCTTTGAAAGGGTTTTTAAAGGTTGGAAGAACATGTAGTGATAAAGGCCAGATTAACTCTCAGTAATTTTTTCCAGATATCCTTGAAATACTCTTAATTTTCTTCAAGAAAACTAGAATAACTTCATGATATATTGTTGAATAATAAAGAGTTATCTGCTCTTTAGCTGCATACGTTCCTGTTTGTAATAGCTATTATTTATTGAGTGTCTTGTAAGCTCTGGATTCCATGCCGAACATTTTGTCATTTTTTCATTTAATCCTCACAACAACTGAAAGAGGTAAAGTATCCATTTTACATAAAAAGAAGGTGAAGCTTTGATTAGTACATCTAACTCAAGCTCGTCCGGTCTCAGGACTGGCTTAGTTATAGCTTGTGTTCTTCCTGCCCTAGGAGAAGATATATTGAGAAAGTAGAATAAACCTTTATTCTCAAGGTGGTAGGATGGTATTTCAGAAGGAGTTCCTTTCTTGTCTCATCTCCTGGCAGATTGAGTATCATTCTGGGGATTCTTTCATGTCTGGTGCCTTTCACACATGGATGAGTAAGGAAGCACCTGCCCGTCTTCTTTCTCCACAGGATTGGGTTGACTATTTAGAAAGTTCACCGAGTATCCTTCCCGCCTAAAATAGGTAATAATACTTTCTCCCTTACTGCTTTACTGTTTCAGGGAGAATAATGTGTGTGACATAAACTCAGTACATGGCTTGTTTGCCACAGGAACGGTAGAGGTAAGCATACGTTGCCTTTATTTTTTAACTTACTTGTTTTGCATTTGATAATGAGTAGAGTTTTACTTAAAGACAGAGTTGCTTGTTCCTAAGAGCAGAGAGCTAATGGAGCAACAAGCCACTGGTTGGCTTTTTGTAGGAACATTGGTTCACACACAGGCCCATTTGTTGCTGCAGACCGCCCCGTGGTGCGTCTGGTCCGGCACACTCTGACATGGATCATCTCTGACATTGATCCTTGGGAGCTAGAGGAGCGTCGCCAGCCTCCAGGGAGCAGTGGCAACACGACAGCCAGTTCTGTTCCTAACAGGAGGCACTCTGTCACGCAGTCCCAGCTCTCTGATACTTACCAGCTTTATGACTGAATTACTTTCCCTGAGGCTTAGTTTCCTCATCGGTGACATGGAGATAATGATAGCTTGCCAGCTTTGTGGAGGTGCAGGTGAGAGCCACACGGAGAAAGGCGAAGAGGATCGTGATCTGTACATCCTGTATGGTAGGATTCAAGAAATACACAACATTTCCCTTTTTAAACTGCAGTATTTTCGAATCCGTGTTCTTCATACTTGTCAAGAATTATCCTAGACTTGCATTTTTTTAATTATAATAAATACTCATAGTAAAAAAAAAAAAGTCAGAAATTTGTTATTGAAAAAGTGTTCTCTTATGCTTTCCAGTCACCAAATCCTACAACCTGGAGTTTTAACTCCTTAATGTTTTTTTTTAGGTCTATGCAGATACACATATGTGTTAGTCATATATTTTTTTAAAGTTTTTTAATAAAAGTAAAATTATACTTCTTCATTTGCTTTTTTAAATATGATATATAATATGCATCTTTATACGTTGGTACTTATAATTACTTATAATGCTAAACTAATTTTTTAAAACTGATGGGTAGGATTCCATTGTGTGAATGTACTGTAGTTTATGAAACCAATCCCAGATGGATGAAATTTAGGTCTCTACTCAAATTATTTTTATGTTAAGAGGTTAGAATTTGAAGTGAGAGTTGGTTTAATGAAAATATGTAAAACCGTTGAATATGTTATAATACTGTTGTGCCAAAATCGGGCCAATGAAGCATTTCCTTGGTAGGTACTTTTCTTGAGATTACCAAGGGGAAGTTTTAAAAACAGTTTCCTTGGAAAAAGTTTTTTAAGTAGAGTCCTTCCAGAGCAGTCTAATCCTTATAGACACGTGCTCTGTCAGAGCACTTATGTACCAGAGCAGGCTTTTCTCTCGCCAGCTGTTTGAAGACCATCCCTGAGGGGAGACTAGACCCCTTCTTGCCTAAAGGCTGAGGCTCCTAAAATTCCTGGATTACTGGGGGCTTGAAATTTGATAGGCAAAGTCAGACCAGACTTTAAAAATTCACTTTTACAATAATTTTGCTAGTATATGTTTGATTTTGATTTTGTCTGTGACAATTCTTATACTACTTATTATGATTGTCAAAATCAAACAGGACTTAACCTTTTGTGCATTTTGTGCTTTTTGAAGTACAAAAAAGTGCAGGCTTTAGCAATAGAAATACTCAAATTTCAGTCACAGAAAATCATTATGGTTTAAAAAAACCATTTTTATTTATTCTGGAATTTATCTGCATACCTATTTTTTGTTTTTGAAATGTGACTTTTCTTTTTTATGTCCATAAAGTCTGTTAACTCATTTTGAGAAGACATGAAGACCAGACCATTTGGAATTACTTGCTGCTTGATTTCTAAGATTTCCTTTATTTATCTTTGTGACAGACACATTAGTAATAATACTAAATGAGTGATGAGATCAAGCCTTTTAAGTATATTTGAGGTCTTACTTTTAAGGTGGTTAATCTAGTAAACAATTTTTTAAAAATCTTTGTGTATATGTTTTTTTATCATTATAAAGTTGAGTAATACAAAAGAGTAAAAGTGAGAAGTGAGTCCCCTCTTGCCTATTCTTGTCCTGTTTCCTTACGTTTCCTGAACACTGGTAATAATTTGTTGTGTGCTCTCAGGGTTTTCTATGTTGGCAGAAACATTTTTTTTTTAATGGACAATGGGATCATACTATTTTTTTTTTTTAAACAAACTGCTTTTTACCTAGCAGATTGTGGGTATATTTCTAGTATATGTATATCTAAGTCATTCTTTTTAATGATTGCAGAGTATTCTTAAATGGATTATGCCAGTCTCTCCCTTGCTCTTTTGCTTGCAGTTCTTTTTTTGTTTTTTTTTTTTTCTTTGCTTTATTTTCCTACAGCTTATTTTTAAAAAATTCTGAAAAGTTGTAAATGTCACTTTCTGAAAAGTTGAAAACACAGTTCACTCATCATTTATATACATTTTGCACATTTGCTTTCTTTTTCTGTAAAAATGTGTATATGTATATAGAAAATGTTTTTTGTACCATTTGAAAATCAGTTGCGGACGTTATGACATTTTAGCCCTCAATACTTCTGAATGTTTTTCTTAAAAACATTTTCTTAGAAACAAGGACTTTCTTGTATAAAATCATAATCCTGTTATCATCCATAAGAAATTTAACATTGATACAATAATATTATGTATTAAATACTTAAAGTTGATATGGTAATATTTAAATATTCTCAGGTCTACCAAAATGTCTTTCATAGCCTCCCGCTCCACCCCACCACCCAAACCAAGGTCCAGTCAAGGATCAGACACTGCATTTTGGACTTCTTTTCTTAACCAGTTTTTTTCCTTTTAAAAACAAATTCAGCTCATAGAAAAATATTTGACAGTACTTAAAAGGGGCATAAGGTAAAAAATTAAATTCTTATCCCCCATGAGATAATCAGTGTTACTAAGGTCTTTTCCGGTATTTGTCTAAAAATTTTCTAGCAGCAGCTATTCTATAAAATCACCGTATTCTGTTGGTCTAGGGCCGCGTGGAGTGCTGGGACCCGAGAACTCGCGGTAGAGTCGGCTTGCTGGACTGTGCGTTAAGCAGCGTCACGGCAGACTCAGAGTAAGTGGGGATCACATGCCATTTAAACATCCATCTGCTTATGATTCAAACACATGTACCAATACTGGATTCAGATCAATTGCTGAAGGATGAAACCCCTCAGACTTCTATCTGAGGTTGTCGTTTCGTCATTTATGTAAAAATCCTTTTCTGGGAAAGGTCGCTAGGTGGGAAAGCCAGACAGAATGCCTTTCTGAGGTGCTACATAGAATGTCTTTTTGTTAGTTGCTGTGGAATGTTACTAAAACAGATACGCTGCCGGAATTCATAGTTCCAGTTCTGTAGGATCTAGTGCTAGAACCAGGAGTCCACCACTCCAGGTAACAAGCCAAAAGGTGTACTTTGAATTCCAAGGTGGAGGGAGACGAGTGTTTTCTGATACCTTCTTGTTCCCGTTTGCCACTTCCTACATTTAAAACAATCAGAAGAGTAATACACACTCGGGGGATGAAAACCTCTACATGCCTGAATTAGGTGAGTATAGGCCCCCTGTCCTTTCTCCACTCACCGGAGTGGTTAGTGTTGCGCCGTTTGGTACATAGGTTTTCAGACATTTTTCTGTGCTCATATTAATATATATGCAGTCTTATACTGTCTTGGTCAGATTCTTTACATGGGATTATTTGCTGTAACCAGTTCAGAAACGTCCTTTCTCTGAGCTCTTGGTATTTGTAGTAATGTGATTTTACTAGCATTTACTCATTTCCGTTGGCCAGACGTTTACCCATAGTTGTATCATGTTGGAGGTGGAGTGTTTGATGGGGGGGCTGCAGAGAGGATGTGAACCCTCTAAATTATTGCCGATTTTTGTGTGATTTGCATTTTTCTGGGGGAGATAAGAATTTATGTAGTTCTTTCTTTTGAAAAACCAGCTTACATAAAGCACCCTTGACTTAGAGAAAAGTTAAGAATTGCTGAATTGGAAGAACGTTTTTTCTAATGTATACATTTTTCCCTGTGTGATAAGTAAAGAATAAGTTAATTTTTTTTCATCTTTTAATTAAGACATTTAATGGGAACGTAGGAGGTGCGGGGATGGACATTGAGGAGGGCACGTGATGTGACGAGCACTGGGTGTTGTATACAACTGATGAATCATTGAATTCTACCTCTGAAACTAATAATACACTATATGTTAATCTAATGTAAATAAAATTAAGTAAAATTAAAAAAATTAAAAAATAGAAGTGTAGGAAATTTTTTCTCTATTACTGAGTTTTACGAAAGTAACAACCAATGAACAACCTCATTAATCATGGTATGGAGTAAACAATTTTATTTTATTTTATTTTATTTTTTTTAAAGATTTTATTTATTTATTTGAGAGAGAGAATGAGATAGAGAGAGCACGAGAGGGGGGAGGGTCAGAGAGAGAGGCAGACTCCCCGATGAGCAGGGAGCCCGACGCGGAACTCGATCCCGGGACTCCAGGATCATGACCTGAGCCGAAGGCAGTCGCTTAACCAACTGAGCCACCCAGGCGCCCTGGAGTAAACAATTTTAAAGTGGAAAAGTTACTCTACATTCATTTTGTTTTGTTCTTACAATTAGACATTTTTATTGTGAATTATAATACACAGACAAAATCTCAAAGCATTAATGTACAGATTACTGAATTACTGTGAAGCTCTGCATTTGTCAATAGAAGAAACCAGGAGAAAATGCTTCTCAACATTTTATTACATTGATATGAAAGGAACCAAATCAGAGAAGTCTGCTTGTTTTTCGAAAGTAGGAAATCAGTTGTAAGTGGAAGCTATTTTCCCACTCCCTAGGAAGCAGAAAAGTTAATTTTCTCTTAATTATAAATGTTAACTTGTTTTTGAATTAAAATAGAGACACTTGGGTTTTGCTACAAGCTCTGTCCTTAACAGTTTCTTCTTAGAAAAGTCATTTGAGAAAACAGGCCAGCAGGAGTTCTTTGTATTATGTCTTAACGGTTATTTTTACAGTAAATTTAATGACTGTAATAGAAGTAACACTATAGAAAATTTAAGGAAGGGATGTGAAAAGATAATCTTTACTGTGATCTTTAGAAATATGGGAGTATTCTGTTTTTTTTTTTTTCTTTACATAGAAGAGTGATTCACAGATTTTTTAGTTTTATTGATTAATTTGACAGAGAGAGAGAGAGAGAGAGAGCACAAGCAGGGGGAGGGGTAGAGGGAGAGGGAGAAGCAGACTCCCCGCTGAGCAGGGAGCCCGATGCAGGACTAGATCCCAGGACCCCAGGATCATGACCTGAGCCGAAGGCAGACACTTAACTGACTGAGCCACCCAGTCGCCCCTATTTTGTTTATTTTAAAAAATAATTTTATTTTGTAAAGCTGATTTATACTGAGTGTAAAAAGATACTAAGCAGTTTCAAAAATACAAGAAAGTAAAATGGCTTCAGCACACACACAGTCAGGTGTAATTCAAGTAACCAGACCACTCTTGGTTGGTGAAGGGTGTTTATAGATTTTCACTATTGTGCATCCACTTGTAGTTAGTTCTAAGACTATTTCCTGAGGGAACATACTGAGAACCTGGATTTCTGGGTGAAATAGCTTTTGTACCCATTGCTAAAATGCCTGGCAGAAAAGGTAACATCAGTTTGAGGATCTCCCTGCCTGTACGGAGTGCCTGTTCTCCCACCCTCCGTCGCCCAAGGTGTCCATCCCATTCTGATAATACTGCAAAGTCAGAAATAGCCCGAGAATACTGATTAAATACAGCTTGGTAAAAATCGTAGCTAACAGATAGTGCTGTTTGCCAGCTAGTGTCCTTAGTTCTTTACATTTACTAACTTCATACTCGTGGCAGCCTTTGATGCAGGTACTCTTATTTATTTTATAGAAGAGGAAAATACTGATCAGTGGCATATGTAAGCTTTTAAGAATTATGTTGCAAAAGTACATTTATTTCTGGGGGAAGATGTTGCAAATATACCGTTAAGTGGGAAAGCAGTGAACATGCTGTAGAGTCGTGGGGAAAACAATCTGGATGTGTACCAAAATGGTACAGGTAGTTTTGCTTGCTGTTTCTGTTTCAGGTGATTTTATTTGTTGACTTTTATATGCTTAGCTTCATTATTTTCTACGCAAGCACTGTAAGCTATCACCTCTGTTATTTGACAGAGGTGGAGTTCTGGAAGGTGGAGCCAATATAATAAAGAGAAAGAAGTGAATGTAATTATCAGATGGGGGGACAGGCTGTCTTTATTTGCAGACGATAACGATTGTCTGCCTGAGAAACTCAGAATCCACTGGAAGATCAAAAAGAACTAATATGAGAGTTAAATAAGTTGGTGATGAAATAAATGTGCAAAATCAGTGGCTTTGAGGTTTAGCAGCAAAATCCAGTTAGGCACAATGGAAAACCGTTCTTACAGCAACAAAAATTGTGAAATTCTGAGGGATAAACTTAATACCTACCTGAAGGAAATGACTGTTAAGGATCAAAAAGTTCGAGTAAGTAGGTGGCACCTGGGTGGCTCAGTCGTTGAATGTCTGCCTTCGGCTCAGGTCATAATCCCAGGGTCCTGGGATTAAGCCCCACATCGGGCTCCCTGCTCCGTGGGAAGCCTGCTTCTCCCTCTCCCACTCGCCCTGCTTGTGTTCCCTCTCTCGCTGTGTCTCTCCCTCTGTCAAATAAATAAACAAAATCTTTAAAAAAAAAAAAAAGTTCGAGTAAGTAAAGAGAACTAACATCCCACTGCACTGACACATGCTCTTAGAGTTCATTTTGAGGAGTAAAGGACTAAAAGGATGGGCATGAGAGGCCTCCGGGTTCCAAACTGGTGCGTCCGTGTGGTTATGGCTTGAGGCTTTAGGGGGCCTGAGAGCCTTGAGGGTGCCAACAGGTCACGGCCTAGATGGTGGGGCCTGGTCCCGAGGACCCGGAGACAGGAGGGACTGAAGTCAGCACTGTTGTCCTCCTCTGACTTGTCTGGTACCCTTTCCACCAGGGAGCATCGCTTGTGGTGCCGATCCTCTTCTTGGTTGCTGAGTGAGAAGCGTGTTCCAGATCTGTGGCCATAACCATTCGTCATACTGTCTCTGTACTTTCCCAGGTTCTAGTCTCCATCTGAGGATTAGTCTTCTATTTTAGCTTGACATAGGCAGCTTTAAAAATGGAAATGGGCATAACCTGCCCGAATATAAACTCATTTCCTCTTAAGCAAAAGGGGATATTTTTGTAAATACCATACCTTGGCTTAATCAAAGTGAAAGATCGTGTCATACTGATCCTTTTCAATTGGTTTTAGAGTTTTATAAACTTTTTTTTTGTAGATACTTTGAGAGTATTTCTTACAGTTTTGAAGAAGATAATCTACAAACTTTTAAAAGCAGATTACATTTACATATAAAGCTTTTTATTTTGATTAAGAAAGTTTAGATACAATTACCTTTTATTTTTTATTTTTTTTTAAAGATTTATTAGAGAGAGAGCATGTGCACAGCAGGGGCAACAGCAGAGGGAGAGGGAGAAGCAGACTCCCCACTGAGCAGGGAGCCTGATGTGAGACTCGATCCCAGGACCCTGGGACCATGACCTGAGCCAAAGGCAGATACTTAACCAAATCAGCCACCCAGGTACCCCTACAATTGCCTTTTAAACATAAGGCCAGATGTATGATTTTCCCCACTACAATTGAAGATTAATAATGAATTTGTTACTTGGAAGGTTTGGCCATGTGTACATGGAATGTGAATGTTTTGCCTTTCAGGATAAACAGTTTACCAACAATCTCTGCTTTGAAATTTAATGGTGCCTTGACCATGGCAGTTGGAACATCCACAGGGCAGGTGAGTATCTCAGAGGCATGTATATATCGTGGGAAACATCCACATATCTGTTCACAGTGGGAACAGAAAATGGAGCATTGTTGTTTTGGCCAGAGTGGAGGGGTACTCTGGAATGCTGTATTCTTTTAGTACCTTGAGAAATTCTGATTCTGGCCATCTGGGTTAGTCTGAGAGGTTCTTGAGCTGGGGGTGTTATGCCTCAGGCATTCTCTTGGCTGTGGTTTAGAACAACATTTTCCAGAGTATGTGGAACAGAATTCTGTGGTCAGCTAAGCTTGGAAATCTGCCAGATTTCTACTCTTGGAGGATCACAGTGCTTTTAAATATATATTGAAGGCTCTGAGAATTCCTCTAGACAAGAAATGTATTCAAAAAGTATTTCCAAAATTTATTTGTCCTAGAAACCTTTTTTTTTTTACTGAGCATCATTGACCACATGCGCAGTAGCATACGTTAGCAATGCTAGTCTGACAAGGATGGATTGAGTAGCTACAGAGGGTTACTTTCATCTCTTCTTTCTTCCCTTCTTTCCTTCAAGGCAGAATGCACACACTTGTAAGTTTGTTCTCCTCTAGAACAGGTCTGAGCGCCTACTTCCAGTGGAGTTTCTACTTCTGTCATTGTGGTCTGCAGAGGATCTGTTAGCAGGGACTGAGATCTAGCTTCTCCAGCCACTTGCCCCTAGTGACAGGGCTCAGAAGAAGCCCCCACTGCCCCCCACCCAACAGTCATGACCTTGCCACCACTCTCTGCTCAGATCTGCCAGATTCTCTTCATTACGCCTGTTATTCTTATTTCTGTCAGTTGCTCTGACAGTGCCTGGTACATAGTAGATCCTCAGTATGTATATTTGTTTTAGTTCACAAATGACACCAACTCTTACAGATTTTTCTTTTGGTTCCTTTCTTAGTGTAGCTCAGTCATTCTCAATCTTAGTGTGCCTAAAAATTACTCTCCGGTTAAGTTCATAAAACCATGTACTCTAAGGGTAATTTAAGAGATTTTTCTAGAGTGTTTTGCTGTCAGACTTTAGAATCTTTGTGCCCTGAGTAAGGTGTTCCTTATGCTCACAAAAAGGCAGTAAAACAAATGGCAGCCATTATTCTAAGTTTTCAAAGTTGCTTTTTAAGATAAAATAATTTGTTTAAACAGAAATAATTTGTTTTCTTTCTTTTAGGTTTTATTATATGACCTTCGATCGGATAAACCATTGCTGGTTAAGGATCACCAGTATGGGCTGCCCATTAAGTCAGTTCATTTCCAGGATTCACTAGATTTGATTTTGTCTGCAGACTCGCGCATTATCAAAATGTGGAATAAGAACTCAGTATGTACTTTTTTGTTGCAGTTACTTATTAGTGTATTTTCCTAATGTTCCTTTTCTTTCTGTTGCCTTGTTTGAGTTATGTGGGCTTTTGAGAAAGAGTGGCCTAGTACCTATCTGAGAGCTTAGTTGGAAGTCATTTACTTCAGCAAAGGTAATATTCGTATGTAGATAAATAGTCAAGACTGCTTTCTTCCTGTGGAGAAGGTGGCCTGGTTTGCTAGAACTGGAATGCCTTTTTACATGTTCAGTTAGGAGGAGAGTAAACCACGTTTTAAAAACATTGCTCCATGAGAACCTCCTAGATCCTGAGGCTCTCTCACAGTCTGGGGAAAGTTTTTATGAGCTACTAATTATCTTTCTATGTCAATGTTATTATGTATCTCGATTTCATACCTTTTAAAACCCATCTCAAATAATTTGGCTTCTAGGTATGACCCCTTTCAATAATTTCTTAGTGTTTTTCTTTTTTAAAAATTTTTTAAAAGATTTTTATTTATTTATTTGTCAGAGAAAGAGAGGGAGAGAGAGCACAAGCAGGGGGAGCAGCAGACTCCCCGCCGAGCAGGGAGCCCAATGTGGGACTTGATCCCAGGACTCTGGGATCATGACCTGAGCCGAAGGCAGACGTTTAACAACTGAGCCATCCAGGCATCCCTCTTAGTGTTTTTCTTAAACACATTATTTTCTTAAGAATATTTGATGTGGGGCACTTGGGTGGCTCAGTCAGTTAAATGTGTGACTTTTGATTTCAGCTCAGGTCATGATCTCAAGGGTCGTGAGATTGAGCCCCGCATCGGGCTCCATGCTCATCAGGGCATCTGCTTCTCTCTCTCTCTCTCTCCCCCTCTGCCCCTCCCTCCCCTGCTCATGTGTGCTCTCTTTCTCGCTCTCAAAAAAAAGAATATTCGATGTTCTTTCCCCTCAATTCCAAGTGTCATTTAAGAAGTAACAAAAGCCTGCATTTCTGGTTTTCATCTACCCTACGCTATTCATATTTTGTTTTAAAACTCTAAGGTATTTTGAGAGAGTGAAGATCATTTTGTCAACAAAATGGGAAAAACTCAGTATAGCAAGTGCTTTTTTTTTTTTTTTTTTAAGACTTTATGTAGAGAGAGAGTGCAAGTGGGGTGAGGGGCAGAGGGAGAGGGAGAGAGAAGCTGAAGCAGACTCCCTGCCGAGCGTGGAGCCTGACGCGGGGCTCGATCTCACAACCCTGAGATCATGACCTGAGCTGAAATCAAGAGTCAGACGCTTTAACTGACTGAGCCACCCAGGTGCCCCAATACAGTAAATGCTTATAAGAGTTCTTTGTATTTAATTAATTACAAACGTCAGTGTCTTAGGTAAAAAGTGTTACTTCCTTTTTTTTTTTTTTTAATTCATTTTGGAGGTGAGGTGGGGGGAAGGTCCAGCGGCCCGAGCGGTAGTTGCTGGGGAGCGAGCGTCAGTCTTTCCCGGGGCTGCGTGTGCTCGGGACGGAGGTGCTGCTGCAGCCCCGTCACGCTGGGCTATGTCCCAGAGTCCCTGGCTGCTTGGACCGTAACTTGTGTTTTTAGTTTTCTTTTGGTTCACTCCCAGAGTACTGGCCTTTCATTGTTGTGTCTTGGATTAGAATTTGGCTGCAGCTTTTCACTGAGCGTGCGGTAAGCGCCTTCCCCAGGCCCTGACTCTAGCCCACTGCTTCGCCATGTGCCACGCGCCCCTCTGATGGTGCGTTAATAAAGGCAGGAGCTGACCGGCTTTGTCAGCATCCGTTCTTGAAATTACGTTGCTGTAGTTGCTGCAGTGCGTTTTATTTTGGCGTTGTTGCTATGACTAAAGACGCCCTCAACCAACACCCAGATTGCTTGGTTTTGCTTGACTTGCTCTCCGTATTTACCTTTCTCATCACCTTTTCCCCTCCTGTCTTATCTTCTGCCTGTTTTTTTACTGTCCACTTTTTTAAAATACAGCACCTCTCTCCCCTACCTCCACATTGAATATGAAAGTGTCAGCCTTTCCTGTGTAACTAGCAAGTTGTGTGTTTACAGGATTTTGTTTTCTGAGTTATTTTCTTTTTTTTTTTTTTTTAAAGATTTTATTTATTTATTTGAGAGAGAGAGAAGGAGAGACAGAGAGCCTGAGAGGGAGGAGGGTCCGAGGGAGAAGCAGACTCCCTGCCGAGCAGGGAGCCCGACGCGGGACTCGATCCTGGGACTCCAGGATCATGACCTGAGCCGAAGGCAGTCGCTTAACCAACTGAGCCACCCAGGCGCCCCTCTGAGTTATTTTCTACCCATGCTGTCCCTCGACCTTCCTCAGAGCTTTGTGATCTAGATGTGGCAGATCTCATCCTCATCTGACCCTGTTAACCATCTCCCATTCTCTGCTTTCTTTGAGTACAAGTTTAACCGGGCTGTGTCTTCCAGATTAGGAGAATTTTTCTAAGTTGATGTACAACTGTATCTTAAGCTTTACCCATTGCTGCTCTGGGAACATTATCTATGAAACTATGTATTTCCTTGGATAAGTCCCCTTTCCCCCATAGGCCTGTTTCTCCATCTCTGAAGGGAAAGCATTTGATAAATTGATAAAAGGAATTCTGTACCATTTTTGAAACTTAAATTCTGTGCTTTGAACTAGGTGATGTTATTTCTTTACATAGCAGTATATGGTTATATGGTTATGTCAGATCTCTGGTTTATTTTTTTTACTCAACATTGCTAAAAGTTGTCTTCCTTCAACTATTTTAATAATTCCTTTTTGCTTTTTCTTTTAGGGAAAAATATTTACTTCCTTGGAGCCAGAACATGACATTAACGATGTCTGCCTCTATCCCAACTCAGGTATGCAGTAGGTAGCGGTAGGCCATTCAGTGGGATAAATCTAGGCTGTGCTTTATGGGGTTTTAAACTCATTTCATTTCTTCAGACGAGGTTTGGCTTGGTCAGGACAATTCTTGGATATTATATTTACTGGAAGAATCAAGTGCAGGAAGTGGTATGGATGATTCAGAAAATGGCAGTCTCAGTGACTCAGTCCTTAGCCAGCCTAGCTATTAGTAGAAACCAACAATACATAGGCAGGTGGCAGGTGAGATGCTATTTTAGTGTGCTCTTCACTCTTTTATGTGATTAGTAATAGTGTGTGGAAATTGAGGTCAAGGATTTGGAAAAGGCTGGGATTGCCTGATGATCCACAAGGCTCATGAAGCCGTGGTTTCTGGTGTCTTCTATGTTGTATGCTATTCCGCTTGCGTCATTTATTTCAAGACTTACGATACCTTCAAGACAAATCTGTGAAGAATTTTGGGGTACAAAAGTACAGAACAGTCCCTGCTGTCAAGCAGTGTTATATTCTGAGGATAGATGTACACAGATAATTTTAATAGAGGGATACAAGGCAAAGCAGGAAAAATTCTGTTATGTACAAACAGCACTTTGACAGCATGTTAGAGCGAGGGGTTTCAGCCAGCGCCACTGGGGAGATCGCAGAGGAGATGTTTGTCTGCATGTGTTTGGAGTGATGAGTGAGATTTGGTAGGTGGGGTGGGGAGATGAGATGATCCACGTGAGGGAGCAGTGTAGGAAGGGCAAGAAGGATAGGGTACAATAGGTACCATAGGGTACCGTTCATGGGGCTTGTTTGGGAAAGGAGTGGAGCCTTATGTGCTCTGATGAGCCCTGGTGGCTCTCGCACGAACAAAGGCGGCGGAGGTCCGGGAATCACATGCTGAATGGTTTGGGCTCAGTTTGTAGTCAGGAGCTGTTCAGACTGCTTTCAGAAGACGGTTCTGTCCATCATGTAAAGAGTAGATTGGTGTGGAACTGAAATGAGTAGGAAGGGACACTCTGAGCCGATTGGGAACACAAGAGACCGAGCAAATTTAGAGAGAGAGAGAGATTGTTTTCTTGTTTAAACATTCGAACAGCAGGAGGGCTGTAGGTCAGTGACAGTGTCTGGCAGAGGGTCTCACACCTGACTGCTCATCGGTATCACCCAGGGAGGCTTTTTACAGATCCCTTGGCTGGATCCCCGATCCGGCTGACTAGAGTGTCTGTGGGGAGGGCCCAGAAGTGTGTGTGTGTGTGTGATGTGCTTGCCAAGTGCTCGGGAGGCCCTGCCCCGACCCACCGCCTTGCAGTGGGAGCCAGGTCTAGTGCATGGGACGAAGTGTGGTCTCGAGAGAAGCAGGTCTGCACTTACGGCGTTTGCAGACGTGTAAGCTGAGGTGGTTTCGGGAGAAGTGGGAGCGTGTGAGATCACCATGGGGAAGTGTGGAGAGCAGCACCTGAGTCCATTTAGAGGGGGAATGAAAAGCAAGAGCCAGCTGAGAAGCCTAACAGGAACGGACAGGACACCAGTAAGGGAAGTGACAGTGTTTGAAGTAGGGCAGAAGCTACGGTGCGAGCGGGTGGGCGGGCGGGCGCTGCTCGGCGCGTGTGAGGGCCGCCGAGGTTGAGGCAGGAAGGAAGGAAGAAGTTCCCGTGCTCCTGTGCTGCTGGGCACGGTGATAACCACGTATCATTCGTCTTTCCAGAGCCCTGGGTAGTTAGTGGTGCACACGGGTTTTTCTTTCTTGTCTGTCTGCCAGTCTCTTCCATCTTAGGAGGGGGGACCAGTTGGGTAATTGGGCTGGAGTTGGTCGCCCAGCGGGTGTGTGGCAGGGCCTCGGCTAGAACCAGCCTTTCCTGGTTCTGGAGCCCTTGCCCTTTCTAGTTCCGCGCTGCTCTCCCAAGAAAGATGGGAAACTGCATTTTTGTGATCAGCTGTGTATCTGTGATCATTAAGAGGATTTCACGGCAGTAGCAGGGGTGAAGTCAAACTCTGACGGTTTCAGGAATAAATTGCAGATGAGGATGGTGGGGTCCCAGTTAGAGAGTCTTAGACGGTCTGAAATGGGGTCTGAGCTGCATGCGAAGGTGAGTAAAACCAGGTGGGATTGAAGTCGAAACAAGGGTGGCGAGCAGGTTTCGCTGGATTGAAGGGGAGAGTTTGAAGGGGCAGCTGGTGCTGAGAGCAGGAAGCCTTGTGGCTGCTTGTGGCCCCTGAGAACTGGCAGTGCACCTCATCTGGGCTGAGATGTGCTCTACGTGTAGGATACCAGATTTCAAAGACATTGTACCGATTAAAAAATAATGTGAAATAGGGGCGCCTGGGTGGCTCCATCGGTTAAGCCTCTGACTCTTGATTTCAGCTCAGGTCCTGATCTCAGGGTCGTGAGATCGAGCCCTGCATCTGGCTCCATGCTGGGCGTGGAGCCTGCTTAGGATTTTCTCGCTGCCTTTCCTTCTGTCCCTCCCTGGCCCTCCCCCTACTCGCGTGCATGTGTCTGTACACATGTGGGGTTGCTCTCTTTCTTAAAAAAAAAAAAAAAAAAGTGAACTAGATCTTTAATTTTTTTATGTGAAAATATTTCAGACATACTGGGTTAATAAGATATATTAAAATTCATTTTACCTGTTTAAAAAAAATTTTTTTTAGGGCGCCTGGGTGGCTCAGTTGGTTAAGCGACTGCCTTCGGCTCAGGTCATGATCCTGGAGTCCCGGGATCGAGTCCCGCATCGGGCTCCCTGCTCAGCGGGGGGTCTGCTTCTCCCTCTGACGCTCCCCGCTTTCATGCTCTCTCTATCTCATTCTCTCTCAAATGAATAAATAAAATCTTTAAAAAAAAAAAATTTTTTTTTAAATGTGTCTACTAGAAAACATGAAATCCCACGTGTGGCTTGCATAGTATTCCTGTCGCACGGTGCTGGCCCAGACTTGGGGATCTTGCCCAGTGTAGGATGCTGCTGAGCTGCAAGGTATTGAAGTCGGCTGCGGGCATGCCGCGTCCGTCTTGTTGGAGCAGGGACGTTCCTCTAGGAGTCCGCGTACCACCAGCCCACCTAATAACTCTAGTTCCTTAGTAGACATCCAGTCCATTCTCGCATTCCCCATTGTCCCCCAGATGCCTTTCATAGCCTGTTGTTTGGAACCAGGCTGTATTCAGGACTGTGTGTTACTTCGAGGTGTGGCCATGTTTAGTTTCTTTCTTTTTTTTTTAAAGATTTTATTTATTTATTTGACAGAGAGAGACACAGCGAGAGAGGGAACACAAGCAGGGGGAGTGGGAGAGGGAGAAGCAGGCTTCCCGCAGAGCAGGGAGCCCGATGCGGGGCTCGATCCTAGCACCCTGGGATCATGACCTGAGCCGAAGGCAGACGCCCAACGACTGAGCCACCCAGGCGCCCCTAGTTTCTTTTAATCGTAACAGCTGTGTCCCCGACACCCGTCTTTTTTTTTTTTGGCCTTCTTCATGACATGGACTTTTCCAGGATCAGGTCGGTAGTCTCAGAGAATGTCCCTCACCCTGGATTTGTGTGGCTGGTTTTCATAGTCCCTGGGTTAGGGAGATCACGAGGTCTTTTCATTCCAAAGTACACTTTTCTGAGAGGTAAAAATGTTAAGAGTGATGTTTTGGACAGAAGAACGAGTTGACTGTCATATAACTTGCAAGAAGTGAATCAAACACAAAAAATAGCCAAATAATTTATTTCCTGAGCTGGCAGGCACAGTAGGACAGGTAGCCCGGCTGCCGCCTTGGGGTTTGGATGTGAGCAGGCTTGATTCACGCGCTTCGCTGCTTTCCGTCGCTCCGCTCCTTTCCCTTTAACGCTGCTCTTTGTGCTTTGTGCTTAATCATCGTGAGCTTAATCATATTTTAGAAAAGCTAACACTTTCTTCTTTCTTTATCTTCTCACTTACTCATTTTGAAGTAATTAAAGCCGAATCACGATTACTGTTTTGTCCTGTTTCTCTAATATGGAGGTGGCTCAGAATATTGAGAAATGGTGCCGCCTTCCCGGCTCCTTCCTCCGTCCTGCTTGTGTTGCTCATTCCACCTGGCTCCAGCGTCTCCGCTTTCTGCCCAGAAAGCCCGGACGGAGGCCGAGTGTTCCTGTCATGTACCCGTGTGGGCCTCAGCTGCCATCAAGCCTCCGGAGACTGCCTGCACTGGGAGGGGGAAGGCCACACGCTCCACGCCGACATGGGGGGGGTCCTCCTCTCGGGCGCGGTCCTGAACGCACAGGCTATCTGCCCCACACTGTTCACGGCCGTGACCGCTGCTGGCGTCTGGTGTGCGCGTGTCTGAAGGACTGAGATCTTGTCTTTCCTTCGTGTTGGAGTTTCCAACCCGTGGCAGCCCGATACTTTCCTAAACGTGATAAAAATGAATTACAAGGAAAAGACAATGTCACAAGGCTACACGGGTTTCTAAATTCTTCCCTTCTGTTGCTACGCTTCCCGCCGGGCTGGGCCCCAGTTTGCACACCGGCCCTGGGAGTGGACTCAGTAGCACTGGCAGAGAGCACCGTTTCGGATTTTGAACTCTGAGCCTCAGTGGATCCTTTAGCCCCTGCAGCACATGCAGGTGAGAATCGATGTGTGCACGCTTCCTGGGAGGGCCCTGCTATCCCATCCGATTCTCTATGGCTGTCCCGTGAGGCCGCACAGCACAATGGGTAGCACTCGCAACGGCGGGTATCAGACTCGAGGTGGCGGGTTCTTCTGACTCTAGGCACTGAGCGTCTCCCTCTCTTTCAAAATTGATAGTGTCATTGTTGAAATATAATAAGTAGGGCGCCTGGGTGGCTCAGTCGGTTAAGCGTCTGCCTTCGGCTCAGGTCATGATCCCGGGGTCCTGGGATCGAGCCCCGCATTGGGCTCCCTGCTCAGCCGGGAGCTTGCTTCTCCCTCTCCCACTCCCCCTGCTTGTGCGCCTCTCCCCTCCCACCCCCCTGTCAAATAAATAAATCTTAAAAAAAAAAAAAAAGAAACTATAATAAGCATCACTATGAAGGAAACTGGGGAGGAAAAACCATTCATAATTCCACCATCTCTTCCCAAGTACTGTTACTGTTTCCACGAGAGAATTCTTGTATTCATCTTGTGTTCATATGTTTTTAGTCGTGGTCCTCATGCTACATGTACAGTTGTCTTTTGCTTTCCGGTTGACATTATATTAACATTTTTCTTCTTGTTGTATGGTGTTTATACTTGTACTTCTGAAATTTTTTATTATTTGCAAGAAGCCGTTTCATTTTTTCTTAGTTGTGATTGTGGTTGGAGAGTCCTGCGTTCCACGGGCTTTGGAATCGGTGGAATATCAGCTTCTCTCCTTCTTAGCTGTGTGGTGACCTTGAGCAAATCATCTAACTTTCTGAGGCCACATTGTTATCTGAAAGTAAAGTTCCTGGCACAGTGCCTCACACTCTTCTCCTCTCTTGCCTGTGATCATCTTAACTTCTGCTGAACTAACTTTCTTTTACTGATTTAATGGATTTAATTTTTTTCGGCTTTTTGTTCTTGGGCTTTGTGAGGTTGCCTGTTTTTCTTTCTCATTCATAATTGGTTTCAGTCCTGACCTTCCCCACTTTAGTTTGGTAGGAGGTCAGCTTGTATCATTGTTCATATATGGTCAGGTGAGATCCTATTCCGTTGTGAAAACAGCCTGCTTTGTCTAGTCTGGGTTCTTTGGGGGTAATTAGATGAGAGGCTTCTCTCTGGTTTGTTGGGTTGGTGTGATTGCGTTTCCTTGCGGAATGTCATCGTTGAATGATCCGTGTTCAGAGTCGAGCCAGTGAAGCCAGGCTTAGAGAATATCTTCGGCAAGAACCTTTTTTTGGTTGTAATCTGTCTCCTCAGTCCCCACAACGACCTCTTTCATCGTGTCTAAAGAGTGCAGGAGAAGGTTTGCCTCTAAAATCCTCTAGCTTGTGACAGGGCACTCGGTCCCTTTGAACTTTTTTTTTCATCTGTAAAATGAGGATGTTGTTATTTCTTATTTCAGAGACTTGTTGCATGTTCACCAAGGTAATATCTGTGAAGGCGCTTAGTAAGTTGTAAAGAACTCCCCAGACGGTTGCTGATTTCAGTTGTATGGAAAGTGCGACATTCTGGAACAGGGGCTGGGAAGACTGGCGCTGCTTCGGGAGGCTTGTGGGGAGGAGAAGGTTGCAGATGCGGCAGAGAGCAGAGAACAAAACTGGAACAGAATCATGGGGTCACTGGGTGCTGTTTGTCCTGTGGTTATGGGGATGCCTTCACCGAATGCCAGGAACTTTTCCCATACTTCAGTTCTGCTTTCCTAAAATGCGGATCTGTTTGTTGAGTCTGTTCAAATCCCCTTGCTAGTGAATTAGTTGGGTAGAGTAAGGGCTGTTAGATGCTGTATGGGTCTTGCCTGGTGTAGCTACAGCGATAGTGGTCCCCTTAAGTCCGTCGTTTTGTTTGCAATTCAGGTGTGAAGCTTAATGCAAACCTTAGGAACTACTTTGCTGTGACATTTTGTGGGAGTTGCTTTGCCTTGGTTCTTTGATTCCTGATTAACAGAAAGAAGCCTTTTTTGCTTAACTTCTTCATTATTATCATTATTATTATTATTATAAATATTGCACCCGAACTACGTTTTATGTGTCTGAAGTGTCAGACTCTCCCCCTTAAGGATAATCGCAAACTTGATGTAGACCTGAGCACATAGCAGAAACTGCTTATTTACTTGGCTAGTACAGCTTGAGCATTTTGCAGGTGGGGAAGCTGGTCTTCATGATACTTAAGGTGCCCCATCTAGGAGGATAGAGACTGGAGCCCATGACCTGATTCCTAGGGTGCCCGGCCTCCAGGCCCAGCTCTTCTGCCATGTGCCGTCTTCTGAGCACCCAGAACATTTCCAAGTGTAAAACAAATGGAAAAGGGCACCTTTTTCTTCCCCATGTGTTTACTTTTTCATTGTATTTATTTTTAGGGATGCTTCTTACTGCCAGCGAAACCCCCAAGATGGGCATCTATTACATTCCGGTAAGTAATACGAATAGTAGTTACGGTAAAAATAGGATAAGCAAAGACAGTTTATTTTTAAACTGGTTGTATTGAAGGCCTTTGTGTCTGCATGCGGTTGGGTAAATTAAACATATTGGACTCACTTGTAGTTTCACTTTGCTTCCTGGAGCTAGGAAAATAATGCCTCACCATTCTTTTATGGGAAACTGCTTCCTGTCACATTAAAATACACATTAGGAATTAGTTTTTGTTCTTCAGATTTACATTTGGTTTTTGTTTCCAAGTATTTCAGAATCTTGAGCTTTAAGCTGTTAGTGATCAGGAGGTCTGATTCTAAACCAACAGCCTGGTGCCCTTCAGTCATCTTGTTTCTCTTACAAGTAAGTTCTGCCTGAGGAAACTCTCAGATGGGCCTGGTCAGTGGTGGCCTGCAGTCACTGGCCTGGCCTTTTATTCTTCCTTCAAGAATTTTCTTGCATATGACAGAAGCTTCCCTACCTTTACCTTTTAGATTACAGGAAGAAAAAGACATGGGGATGTAGGATCTCCTAAACCGAAAACCACGTAGGACAGAGTCGGCACTAGATTACTTTTCGGCCGGTAAACAGCTCCCTTTCTGAGATTTGGGGAGAAGAGGGTGGGGGTGAGGAGTGTTGCAGAGCAGGACTTGGGGCAGGTAAACTCTGTAGCTGCTGTCAGCCTCCAGTTGGGAAGGTTCTTCGTATTTACGATTGTCCTTTTGAAATAGCTTAATGGTGTATTTCCCCAAAAAAGTGTTCTGGTGGATGTCGACTCTCTGTGGTTTCAGGAAACTTGTAAGTTGTTGAAAGCACTTTGAGATACTTCTTTTGGTTGTTAGTGAAACAAAGACCATTCTAGCAGCAAACTTTCATGTTTTTCTAAGTTGTCACTTGTTCCATTTTCCCCAGCCTCTCCGATACTGCTTCTGTATTCCTGTCAGTTTGTCCGTCTTCTTGATTGCATCAACTGTGAGTCAGGTCCGATACTGAATGCCGGCAGGGCGATGGTGTGTAGAAAGAACACTGCCCCTTTCCTCAAAGGAGTTCACTGGCAGGGAGTGAAGAAAGGAGGCAGTTCGAGTCCAGCATGAGGAGGGCTGTCATGGGAGGAAAGAGAAAAAGAGAAGAGAACCAACCAGTGGAGGGGGGTGGTTTAAGGGCACGGAGGGCCGCATCAGGAGGCCCGCTAAGAGGATAAGGAACCACAGGCCTCAGAGCCCAGAGCTGCGTGCTGTGGAGCCAGGAGGGGCCATCCTGAGTGCTTGTGTGCTAGGGCCACCTCCCTCGTCTGTGCTCCACAGGTGGCAGTGGGGACAGGATTGGAAGATAGGCTTGGCCGCTGATGGGACACGGGGATGATGGGACACGGGGAGTAAGAGAGAGGAGGGACCAGAGACTGCAGCCCTTTTTCTGCTTGGGGAACAGGTGGACGAGGAGGAAGAGGACAGGGAATAGTAAAAATTATTATCCCTTTGGCATCCTTTTCTACATTTTATAAAATGATCTTTAAAAGGAGCAAGCACACAACATTGATTAGACAAACAATGTATCATGTTTCTATTTATTCCAAGTGTTTTACAAAGTATAAGGAAATAGAAACCACCCATTTCCCCTTGATAGTATTAAAAACACTATTAATACTGGGATGTAGTATTTTTCAGTTGTGATGTTACTGGTGTGAAGTCGTATTTTGTATACAGATTTGTCCCTGGTTTCTTCAGTTAACTTCAGAAAGGCATTAAAAGTACCTAACACATTTTTAGTTGTCTCTGTTGTTTTGCTTTCATATTAATTGCCGTGTCATTAGCACACAGTGTGACATTGTAGGTGTGCGGGACGGGGAGCAGCACTTCCGTCCATCGCTCTGTGCTCCCCACGAGCGCACTCTCGGTCCCTTTCCCCTCTGTCACCCATCCCCCCGGTTATCTGCATTCGTTTCCATTGCCTGGCTTGTGACATTTATATCATCTTGACCTGTAGGAGACCCATTATTCATTTCTCACTCTCTCTGGCTCTTGGGGTGGGCTTTTTTTTGTTCCAAGTAATAGGGACTTTAATCAACATGAATGATAAGGGCTAGTGCTGGCCAGGTGGTGAGAAACTGCTTTCGTGGCACATGTTAGCCTATCTTAGAAGACCTTTTTAGTTTCTGCTTTGTAGCCTGGAGTTAACCAGGGCTGTGAAGAAAGCCCACAGGGCAGCTCCCAGGTGGCTGCATGTGGCGGCAGTGGGGGCCTGGTGTCCTTGCCCAGCTTAGCACTGTGCTGGGACTTGTACTCAGTGCTCCTTCCTGACCTGCCTTTTTACCCTGAGCTGCATGAGCTTTTACAGTGCCCTCGCCTTTACTTGGAACCTGTTCTTTTGTAAGACTCATTCAGAGCAAGGAGAGAGCCCAGGGGTCTGAAAGCCTGCCATTTTTCATAAGATTTTATCAAACTTACCAAGCTGATATTTGGCACAGCGGTTTGTTTGAGGCCTATAAAACTGGGGAAGTGTGTTTTTAATATACAATTCGTGCCACATTTAGGAGGTTTGCATTGTGATTTGTTTTAACATCTTATAAATCAGGTATGAAAGCTCTTTTTCCCCCTGCTTTGGGCCTGTACTAAAAAAGGAAGACTGCTTAATGTTCTTTAGTTTAAGTTTTGTGTCTCTATCTGATACCATTTTCTTGAATACTTGAAGTCTGTATAGATCAGATGTAATTCCTGATGTATACACTTTGCCGTGTACGGAACCCCATAACTGACTAGTCTTTCATGGCCAGGTGGGTTTTCTCCAGCCCTTTCCCTGTTTTTTTCAGTACACTCCTTTTTTTTTCCCCCTCTCAGAGACCAGGAAGTGTTACTTTGCCTGTTTGTTCGCATTTTAAATTCCACTGTCTAATTCAACTGCAGCTTCTGACACCAATGCCAGGAATAGTTTTTTAGGTTTGGTTTTCCCTGCAATGTAATTTAATCTTAGGGTGGTTTTTTTATGATTAAACCTTTGGCAACTGTGTGGATTCTAGAAGGAGTCCAAGTGTTCTGTGGCACCCAACTCAAAACCCAGCCAGTGTGGGTTAATATTGTTTCCGTTGGAGATGACCCTGAGTTCCAAGCCCCCAGTGTGCCAGGAGCTCCTGAAACCCCTCACGACTGGAGAGTTGATTGCACGCTTGATAATATGTATGGATGTGTAACCTTGAGGAAAAATGTACAAGGAAAATGCATCATTATTTGTTTAGGAAGCTATTTGATTTAGAAGAATAAAAGTCAATTAAAGATCTATTTTTAGAACATGCAGGGGCACCTGGGTGGCTCCGTCGGTTAAGTGTCTGACTCTTGATTTTGGCTCAGGTCATGATCTCAGGGTCATGAGATCTGAGCCCCACATTGGGCTCCGTACTGGGCTTAGAGGCTGCTTGAGAGTCTCTCTCCCCCTCTCCCTCTCCCGCTCAGAAGCCCTCAAAAAAAAAAAAAAACCCCAAAACAAACAAAAAAATAAAACATGTAATTTAAGCCACTATCAAGATTATATGCAGTGTCACTGAACCCAATAGTCAATATTGGTAGTTAAGTATTTTAAAACACTTTCTTAGGAAAAAAGACAACTATTGTTTTATTGAAATGTTTTTATTATTCATAAAAAATCAGCCAAGCATTAAATATTTTAACATTCACTATTTAAACGTATGTTTTAAATTTGGAAAGTATTTTTGGAGCCAAAGTACCTGAAAATGGGGCAGGATTTCGAATATTATAAGTCCACAATTTGAAATATTACAAATAAAAACAATATTCAAATAAAAACATAAAGGATTGGGGCACCTGGGTGGCTCAGTCGTTAAGCGTCTGCCTTCGGCTCAGGTCATGATCCCTGGGTCCTGGGATCGAGCCCCGCATCGGGCTCCCTGCTCTGTGGGAGGCCTGCTTCTCCCTCTCCCACTCCCCCTGCTTGTGTTCCCTCTCTCGCTATGTCTCTCTCTGTCAAATAAATAAGATCTTTTAAAAAAAAAAAACATAAAGGATTATATTTAACCTGCCCTAGCACTTTTGTTTCTGTTGGGAAATAGCACTGGAACTCAGCCAGCATAATGCATAAAACCCATAAAACTCTGTCTTTGCAAATAGAGATAACTAGGTGTTAAGAAGCATAAACGCTCAAGAATACTTGCTTCATTTAATTATAAAAACATACACACACACACACACACACACACACATCTTCACAAAGGCATGAAAAGCCAAGGGAAATAAAACATTTTTTAGTTGTGAAATGTAATAAAAGCCTCAAACTAAAGAATGAGTGTAAGTCTCTTCACTTCATTGAGTTATCACCAATCCTGAAAGGCCTGTGGTAGAGCCTTGGGCATCTAATACTATCACTGGGTTCATTGCTCCTGTCTTCATAGGGCCTTAGTCACTGGTTTGGGTCAAACGTCCGTGCTGTGGTCCTCAGGGAGGCACACTGTCAGTGAGTATTGCCTGGTTTTGGGGGGGGTCAGTGCTTTTGAAATCAGTTGTAGCATTTGGAAGTTACTCTTAGGAAGTGGCATGAAAACTTTCTAGTCACCCTATGGATGCTTGCGTTTGGGCGCATTGGGTGGTTGCTCCAGCAGAGGATTAAAAACGGGTACTGGAATTTTCTCAGTATTTTCTGCTTGATAGACTTGTGTGACCAAAACAAAGAAACTTCGGTACAAATGATTTTGCCTGCTCTGTCTGTGGCAGATTGAATTTGTTAGTCTAGTTCTGAACTCAGTCACTCTGTTAGATTGGTACAGAGGCATTTCTGGATACTTGTTGTTCATTGTTATGTGGCCACTCTCAGATACGGCATCTTTTTTTTTAAGTCCAGGATTTCAGATATTACTGCTCTGGGGTGCTTTGGCATAATTTTTCAGAAGACTTAGGAACATAGCCAGAGAGTGCTTCCTAACAATTGCTCCTTACCTTCACCTCGTAAGAAGACAACATATTTTTATTGGTTATCCAAATTGTAAATAAGTTATATTGTTAGACTTGACAGTGTCTGAAAAGTAAGTGCTTAAAATTCTTAGGTGGGTGACTCCTTTGCTCTTTTTTCTGTTGGCCTTTTTGTCTTTTCCTGTGTTATAAAAGTAAATGGAGGAGACTGGTGCTTCTGTTTATTCAGCAATAATATACTGAGCATGTGCTTGGATGCAGGAATGTGTCGGTGAATGCAACTGTCTTCCTACCCTGCCTTTGTGAGTTCACAATCTAGGGGAGGGTGGTGGTAAACAAGTGTGTAGCTAAGTGCTGTGGAGGAGAGGACCAGGTGCAGTGACAGAGGAATATCATTGGGGGATCAGGCCCCAATTATCACTCTCCATTTTATATAGATATTTTAGGTCTCCTTTCTATGTAGATGTTACCTTCCCTGTTTTAATCTTAAAGTTTAGGGTTAAAGACTTGGTCTCCTTTCTGTCTCATAATCACAGCATATACCTGGAGGCAAAATGGTGAATGACGGATTTGTTCCATAATTTATAATCTCTAGAAACAAAGCAGACAGCAGAGAGAATTTTGGTCAACCAAGAAAGTGCTGCTTTTCTGGAGAGTCAGCTGTACGAACGATAAAGTGCCCTTGCTTCCTTGACGTGGATCTCACATACAGATCACTTAACTTTATCTCTAAATAGCACATGACACAGCCAACCAGACCTCTTTGAAACACTTCTAGAACACCATATTCTCTTGGGTTTTCCTCCTATTGTCCAGCTGGCCCTTCTCAGCCTTCTTTGGTTGCTCCTTCTGTGTGTGGTCCAGGGCTTGAGCCTCACCTCTCTCCTCTTGACCTTCAAATGTTAGTCCTTGTCGCTTTTATTTATATTCTTTCCCTCAGGAGCTTGTCTGTCCGTAGGCTTTCTATGACACCTGAATGCTGATAACTTCCAACTTTCTGTCTCTAGTCTTTCCTTCTCTGAGCTACAGTTATGTATCCGCTAACCTATTTGGGTTCTCCACCTGGAGATCTAATAGGCACATTATATTTGATAGGTCCGCAGTGGAATTCTCGATCCCAGCTCCCGACCCTTACCCCACACCTTCCACGTGTTCCCGTTTCAGCAGAGGACTCACCATCCACCCAGTTACCTAGGCCCAGAGCATAGAAGCCAGCCTCATTCCCTTCCCCCTTCCACGTCATGCCTCCTTCTCCATCTGTCCCGTTGACTCTCTTTCTGGTTTGGTTCAGATCCTGCCATGTACCCGTGTTGTGGCTCCTGCCCTTCATCTGGATTACCTCTTAACTGCTCTTTCTTCTTTTTCTGTTAGTTCTCTTGCAGTCTATTTTCCATGTAACACCAGAGTGATATAAAATATAAAAATAAGAAACAAAACAAACATAAATTGGATTATATCACTCTACTGCTTAAAACCTTTCAGAGGCTTATCACTTTGCTTAACATAACTCCTTTCATAATTTAAAAGGCCCTATAAGCAGAAAAAGGCCAGAAATCCAGAGTCTCCATTTTCTCTCACCCGTTGGAGAATAGATCTCTATAACCCATTAATCCATTTACAGAGATCACCAAATAGAGAATGAAACCAAATCCCCAACGATTGCTGCCACCAAGGGGGAGTAACATAGATGAACCAAAACCAACACATGAAATTAGTAGACAGGAAAATTAAAGTTAAAATTAGAAAAACAGTCAGCAGAGTTCTGCTGCCCGCCCCCCCCCCCCAGCCCATTCACCTCTGGGAGTCAGGGGGAGAGCTGGGCTGGGCCTCAGTAGCTTGTGTGAGGTGCACTTCTCAGGTGGTGGAGTTTACCTGGCTCTGTCTTGTGAATCCGATGTGCATCTTGGTGAGACCTCCAAAACTTAAAAGATAATTTCAGAAAACGGTTAAATCATGACTCTCACATAGATAGAAAATAAATGTGCTAAAATTATTTATCTTAGGTTGAGAGTGTGAGCAGGGGTGGGGGTGGGGCACAGAGGGAGAGAGAGAATCTCAAGCAGGCTCCATGTCCAGCACGGAGCCTGACGCGGGGTTGGATCTCACGACCCTGAAATCATAACTGGAGCCAAAATCAAGAGTCAGACGCTTAACCAACTGAGCCACCCAGGCGCCCTGAATGTGTTAAAATTTTTATTTAGCCTGTTAATTAAATGAGGGAACCAGACACAGCTATACCAGATCAAAGAAGAAGTCTAAAAAGGCACATATTTACATGCAGTAAAGTTCTGTTGAATTGGGCATGTGCAAATGGACACAAATCGGCTTTTTCAAAGGCATGGAGGGTTACTTGTGCAGGACAGAATTCCTGTGCATGTCTATAGACAGTATTTTGCATTGCTACCAGTTGCCTGCATTTACAGAATTGTAAAATAAATTCCCTAAAATCAGAATCCGATCATCTCGAAGGGTGTGCTCTAGATCAGGGGTTTGGCAAACTAAACACCAGCACCTGTTTTTATAAACCATTTTATTAGAACACAGCATACCCATTCATGTCTGTATTGACCTTGGCAGCTTTTTGACTAAAATGGCAGAGTTGAATAATTGTCACAGAGACCCGATGGCCCACAGACCCTGTAATATGTACTGGCCCTTCAAGAAAAAGTTTGCCAGCCCCTGTTGCAGACCATGCATAGTTTTCCATGAAAGCTCAGTATCTTCCTTCACTTATTTATCTACTTAAAAATTTACGTATTTCCTCATCATGATATAAATAATATAAAAATAAAATTTATAAATATAAAACATGGATTCGGGATCATGTTTTGGCTTTTTCAGTGTTAGACCTCTAGCACCTAAAGCAATGCCTGTTACACTGTAGGCATTCAATTAATATGTGTGGAAAAATTAATAAAACAATTATGTGTGAGAGTGATGACTGTGATTTGGAGAATCTTAGATAATGACTGTCAGCTTCCACGATGGCTGGTTGGCAGTGTTAATTTTTAGCTATTATACCAAATTAGAATTTTGCATTTGCCTTTTTCTGTTACTGCTACTGAATCACAAAAGTGGAGAACGTGGCTCATAAGTGCCAGAGTATGATTTTTATGCGGTAGGATAAAGATCAGTTCCTTTGCTCTGACTGTACCTTCTAATCAGCCAGATCAGAACATCTTGGAGTGATGCAATCTTTGTATTTGGGAGTGCTGACAGATTTATAAAATAATACCTTGTCCAGAAGATTTAATAGTGATGCTGTTAAGAGGATAAACTCTTTCCTAGAAGAGTACAAAAGGAAAATATGAAAGTACGGGCATTTAGCTTTTGTTGGACCCTTTTTGAAATTTGTGCAAAGGTCGGCTTTTCTTCTGTTTTAAAGATTGGAAATTATGCCTTCGTTTTTCTCCCTGTGCTTTTAAGCAGGAGTTGCTGGAAGTGCTGTGCGTGCTGCTAAGATGTGGGTTTGAATCTAGACCATGATTGGTCCAGTTGATCCATTTCAGTTCAAAGCCAGAACTGAAAGCCCTTTTGGTTCCACTCCTTTGATATTTGGAGATTCCCAGATGTGAGATCTCTCTGGCCAACTGGTGTGTGGTGAATGGCCCTGAATACACTAGTGTCCATGTTCAGTCCTAAAAGTGACAAGATTTTCAGCTAGAATGCTCATTTAGGCAGAGAGCTGTTAGAAGTAATTTTGTTAGAAATTCCTGTTTCATAGTGCCAGTAGCAACATACTCTCTTGGTTTAGGGAGGTAGTGCCAGATGCGAAGAAAACTATCCCCCTGGGGAATTTGCTAGCATACAAAGGATATACAAGACAGAACATAAGCTGGACAAGTAGTTGCTGAATTGTTTCCTCACTAAAGGAATTTTCAGTGTGCTGTAAGGGAACGGGGGAAGCTTTTGAAGCACAGAACAGTAGAGAAGGAAGGGAACTTAAAAGTCATCTCGTCCAGCTCCTTAATTTATAGCTGAGGAATCAAGTTATTTGTTCAAGGTCAGATGACAAGTTGCTGGGCAGAGCTGGATCTCGAAGGCATTTCTTCAGTCCATGTTGCAGAGTGGTAACAACTGAGATTTGGTAATTAATCTAACCTGAGTTTGAATACCAGCTTCATCACTTACAAATTTTGAGACCTTGAGTGGGTTACTTATCCCGCCTGAGCCTTAGTTTCTTGAACTATGGAAGAAGAATGCTCTTATCAGGAATAGATGTATTTATTCGATCATGTATCATGTGCCAGGCACATTGGGGATGCTCAGCTGATCATGACTCTTACACTTTCTTACAGTAGCAAAATTCAAGGAGTCCAGTGACAGAATATTTGGCATTATGTGCACATGGAGATTCCCAGATGTGAGATCTCTTGATGTAGCTTTTGGAAGGAATGTACTTTGAGCAAAACAGAGATATACTGAAAAGTTTGTGGTAAAATTGTAAGTATGAACTAGGAAAATGATTTTGGAAATAGGACTTGGTATTGTCCGGTCTGTAACAGATCACATAAGATGCCAGGTTGAGAAAGAGCAGTCGAATGCCATTAGTTTGGCTGTTAACTATTGAAAGAGAAAGCAGTGATGAAATCTGGTTGCTAAAATAAGAAATCTGATTTTTAAAACTGAAGTCCATTTCCCTCCATTGTATCATCAGAGCATGCTCTTTATAGAAAATGGCAAATAAAGAGAAGCAGGAGAAAAATCCAGCATCTCTCCACTGCCCAAAGACAAACATATTAACATTCTGCTGTATTTTTTCCATTGTTTTAATCTGAAACATTATGTGGTTTCATATCTTGCTTTTTCCCCAGTTAATTAACATTTCCCTGTGTCATTATAGACTCTTGGAGAGTAGTTAAAAAGTGGGTTTTGTGTGTGAACATAAAAGTAATATATAGCTGGGGCACCTGGTTGGCTCAGTTGGTTGAGCGTCTGACTCTTGGTTTTGGCTCAGTTCTGATCTCAAGGTTGTGAGATCAAGCCCCGTGTTGGGCTCTGCGCTCAGCAAGGAGTCTGCTTGTTCCTCTTCCTCTGCCCGGTGTGCATGCTCTTTCTCTCTCTCTCTCAAATAAATAAATAAAATCTTTTTTAAAAAAGCTATAGCTATTTTTAAAAATGTTTAAATATCAGAAAAAAGATGGAAAAACCCAATCAGTCTCACTAGTCAAAGACATTCTTGCTAATATTTTGTTATATTTTCTTTGCATTTGGGAATATTTTAGTGGCCATGGACTAAATTTATAGCACAGTCCATAATTAAGTTCACCTGGCTTACATAAGTATAAATAGAAGTCCTTCAGGGTGCTGGGAGCTAGAGTGATGGAGCACACAGTGACAGTTACGTGGTGGCCCTTACACGCAGTGGCACATGTCCTGGACTGAACTGGGTGGGGAGGGGAGAGAGCCTTACCCAACTAGGAGACTTCAGTCCTAATTCCTGAAGGGTCCACTGTATGTGATCAGTTACCCTCTCTCCTCTGCATGGAGGAAGGTCCTAGATATGTGTCATTCCTAGAAGAGAGAAAGTAGTCCATTAGTTCTTGTGTTACATGGTCGAGATGAGGAATGCCACTAGAAAAGGGCTGTTGGATCTGTTGTTTTCTTCCAAAGCTGTTTCCCCTCGTATCTCTCATGGTGTTGCCACACTGAGTGCAATCCTGATCATTTTAAGAGTTGGGGTTTTTTTTTTTTGGCATGACAAGGCCACTAGATGTAAGTCACCCAGTGTTTCTGCCCTGTTCCAACACTGAGGAAAATGTGCTCTTTCACATCCTGAAGGCTATCCCAAAGGGATTTTCAAATTTAATTTTGGTTATACTTGCTTGACTTTAGAGCCTGATCTCTGTATAAGAGGCTTAGCGGCAGCCTCTGAAAAAGAGACCCGGGAGTTCTCTCCCGCTATAAATTCGAGGGGTAAATGTCCAGCAGAATGTTGGCAGTGACGCCACCTGTGAATGGGGTGGAGGACAAGGTGATCCAGCGAAGGGGTGATCTGGGGGCTCTTAATGTGGGAATGTTCCCTGAGAAATATTTTACAGGCTGAGGGTCGGAGCAAGCTCGGAAGAGAGTTCAGGAGTTGTGTCGTCATTCACGTCTAGAGAAGGCATGTTTTTAGGGTGTAGGGAAAGAGTAAGGTCACGGAGGAAAGCACCTGCATGAGGTAGAGGAAGTGGTGGGGTGTCGGACTGCAGGGGAGAATGTCTGTGACTGAGAGTACAGGAAAAGGGAGGAGGATGGAACTTTCAGAGCTTCTGCAAGGAAGAAAACGACAAATTTGAATAAAAAACACAGTTCATTGTAAACTGAGTTCAGGTTTCAGACCAAAGATGCATATTTTTCAGATGTCTTGATTCATAATAATGCAAATGGGACATACGCTTAATTTTGTTCTCCAAGGAAAGCATTTCAAAGATAAAGCTAATAAGGCTTTAAGATCTAGAAGGATAAGATATCTTATAAAAAGTAAAGGACTTAATCTTATGGAGAAAAAAAATGTGAGGCACTTACAGGTTAGTGGAAGAGTTGGATCCAAATCCTGTGTATTTTAATTACCTTTTCCTGATGAACAAAAGGAAAAGAATGCAGAGCAGATGCCGTGTGTGTGTGTGTGTGTGTGTGTATGTGTGTGTGTGTTTCCTTTCCAACCCAAGCTCACAGCAAACCTGTTGTAACTGAATTTTATTTTATGCATGAAATTGTTTTAGAAGGCACGGCGTGCTGTTTGTAAGTGTCAGTTATATGTTCATCACTCTGAAATGGGAAGTGAAGGCAAAAGTCACGTGGCTAATAAAGTGTTCTAATACAAACAAGTTGTTTGCATCTTTACCAAGAGGAAATGTGCGCTTCCTATTTTAATCTAAACATTTTCAGGCAGCAACATAGTATGTGAGGCATTTTTCCCAACAATGGAAATCCTCTCCATTTCCATTTCTGATGACAACTTATTAGGTCATAAGAATGGCAGACCTACAGAAAGCCTTCATGTGCAACACTCAGGAAGCAACTTTCTGAGCATCCCGTCACATTTTCAGAAGTTAATTTTCGTTCTGGCTAGGTAAGATGCCTGTCATTTTCATATGGAAATATTTGATGCACATGTTACATATGCTTTATTATGTTAATATGTCAGATGGTGTTTGGTTTTGCTTAAACGGTTACTTGTCTGGCATGCCCCATTTTCTTGAAAATAAATGACAACTTCCTATTCAGGTGCTAGTTACTCAGTTTGAATCACATATAGACCAAAAGACTTGTCTCCCAGCTCTCTGGCTGTTAGGACATCTTGATGTTTACTGGTTTGATGTCTTTACCATGCTTCTTCTGGACAAGATGGAGTTGGAAGTAAATCGAGTATTCCTGTGTCCTGTTGGTGTGGTCATGTAGGTAGTGGTGACAGAATCGAGTGTCCACAACCAGGGATTGTTTTCAGCTTCTGAGTATGCCTGACCACTTGAATCATGTGGCAGTTTCTTTGGTTAATATGCCCATTACCTACTCTGAGTTTTTGGCGTGTTTTCTCCTTAAAAATAGAAGGTAAGTTATACAAATAGGCAAGAATTGGGGGCTACATTCGTTCAAAAGGCTTGACGTATACAGAAAACAAAGTTCTGGGACTCGCACAGTCCTTACTTAGACTCAGTGTTCTCAGATCCCAAGGAAGTTTGTCTGTCTTCTGATACGTGTTCTCGTGTGAGCTCTGCAAGGGCAGGACTTTTGTGTGTTTACTTTATGTTGTGGCGTTTGCTAGCTAACAGGCTCTCACAGAATACATGCTGACATGACGGAATAGATAATATTGACACTTGGTTTGAAAATTTTATTATGGAAAAATTTCAAATATGCATAAAAGAGGAGAGAAATAGAGTGAACCACCATCTACTTATCTCTTTGCTTCAGTATTTTCAATTGTGGGGGGAAGCAGAGGTAGGATTGGTTTATACTACCAGCACTTTATATTGCTCCTGAAGGTGGTGGTTAAAAATTGTTAAATGGAAATGAATATTTGATCTTCACATTGGCTCATATCTTTAGGCTGTGTATTGACCTGCTTGAAGAACAGAACATTATTCTTGGTTGGAAACAAATCATGTGTAAACAATGGTGAGGCATATTGAAAGAAAGATTAGAGCTGCCTTTCTTGTGTATCTGCAACATGGTTGTATCATTCATTCATAATTGACTTTACTTTTTAGAACAGTTTTAAATTCACAGCCAAATTGAGTGGAAAGTACAGAGAGTTCCCACATACTCCATATACACATTCACACACAATGCACTGTCCTCCATTGTCAACATCCTGTACCAGACTGGTACGTTTGTTACAATGGATAAGCCTACACTGACACATCATTATTATCCAAAGTTGTTTGGATTCACTCTTGGTGTTGTCCATTCTGTGGGTTTTGACAAATGTCTAATGACGTGTATCCACTGTATGACGTGTATCTACCGTTATGGATCGTACAGAATAGTTTCACTGCCCAGAAAGTCCTCTTGTACTCAAGCCTGAAGCTCCAGAGTTTTAATCCACACACACGGGAGAAAGAACTTCAAGACAGTTTGACCTTTCTAAAACTGAAGTTAGCATTGAGTGGTACCACTGTCCATTCGGTTCCCCTACCTCCCTTAGTCTCTACTCCCAAGGATCACCAAGCTCTAAGGATGTACCTCCTTAATATCGCTTATATCTATCTGTCTCCTCCTTCACCACCCACTGCCACTGGCTTAGATGGAGCCCTCATGACTTTTCCTAATTAATCACAAGCTGTCCTAGCCTGTTTCCAAAGCCACTCCTTTTTAAAAGCTGAATAATCTGATACACAAAGGACTGATCCCATTCCCTTGAATAAAACCCTTTAAAGGCATGCCACTCTACTTAAAATCAAAAGCAAAGACTTTAGCATGATACAAAAGGTTTAGATTTAAGCCCCAGTACCTCCCTGGTTTTGTTTATCTCTTGCCCCTGGAAAACCTAGGCTCTTCTCAATTCACTGCATGTAGAAAGAGCTCCCTGATTCCATCACCCTTCCTTCCACCTTTTCACTGGCTAAATCCTACAAGTCCTTCAAAATTCAACTCAGACGTCAGTACTGCCTCTGAGCCTCCCATCTACAGAAAAATGACTTCTTTATGTGTTCCTTTAAGATCCTGTATAGAAGTCCCTTAGCAACTGTACTGTGTTCCTTTACGTAACAGTAAGCTCAGAAGTGGCAATGCCCATGTCTGAAAATGTCTTTGATAACTCAGGCTTTAAGGCAGGCACATGAAAAATGCCTACTGAGTATTTGTTTAATGACCCAGTCCCTCCAAAATACTCAGACTAAAAACTAGCCAACACAGAGTATGTAGTCAAGCCCACAAAGACAAAAAACACAAGGTCCTATTTTACCTCTCCTCACTCCCTGCTACCAAACCACATAGCTTTCCTTTCATTCTGAGTTTAAAGATTTCATTATGTATAGGGTTTTTCTTATAAAGCTCTCTTCTTTTTGCAGATAGTTAGGTTTTACATGAAGTTTTTAGAATCTGTTCTGACTTCACTAAGATTAATGCTCTGTACACACCCTCCCACCATAGCGTAGATCTTGATAGGACCTTTAATATTGTCATGTGTTGTATGGGACTCCTGTTCTTCATCTTGGTGGGAAATACACATACTTAAACTCCAAAATAAACTTTCTACGTAGGATTGTAGAAAGTTACTTAAATACTTAATGCTTGGTCACATGTTACTCAATTATGAGTCTATATTGGGTTCCTTCACTCTTCTTTGCTCTGCCGGTATAATGTTCTCCTTCAGCTTTTTTGAGGGATATATGGGGAATCTCATTTTGCTTGAATTGGAAATGTCTTCCTCAGGATTTCCTAGTTCTGTGTGTGGCACTTGTAGATAAACAGTAATTGCTAAATGGTGGCAAAATATTTTTTGATCCTCTTGGAATAGCACTGTTGAAGTGTATAACCTTGAGGAAAAGTGCACATATCATTTTATTTTATTTATTTATTTATTTTTAGTAACATATAATGTATTATTTGTTTCAGAGGTACAGGTCTGTGATTCATCAGTCTTACACAATTCACAGCGCTCACCATAGCACATATCTTCCCCAATGTCTATCACCCAGCCACCCCATCCCTCCCACCCCCCTCCACTCCAGCAACCCTCAGTTTGTTTCTTGAGACTCTTAATCTCACATATGATTTTAAAACATTTACTCTTCCTTTGTTTCTGCCAAGTTTCCATTGCTGGCTATTTTTAAATATTAACATGCCGTTAGTTTTTACACAGACTTCAGAATTAAGAATTGGAAAGCGTAAGAATGTGCTGAAAAAAATAAAAATAAATTCTTTTGCCTGCAAGGAAGTGGGATGGAAGCAGGAAACTACTGATGTGGTAACCAGGATAACACACGACAGCCGTCTGTGTGACCCTTGGCAGGACTCAAGTGACAAAACAAGGTCTGGGAGAGTGCTCATTAACCAGGTGTGGGACCCAGAAGATAAATACATTCTCATAAGGTAAAATTGGCCTCGTGCCTTCAGCACCCATGGGGCATGTGTGTATGTGTGTGTGTGCGCGCGCAGACGGAGCTGTCAAGGTTGAACATTTTTAGCATGGTGAGGAAATTGGGAGAGGAAGAGGTGGGAAGTGCAGGACATCGAGGCTGACGTTGACACTGCTTGCACTCACTGTCACTGCAGACTCTGGATGTGAGCTCTAGGAAGCCGACCTGGGATTTCAAGTGTAGCATGACCGTGAACATAAAATGGTGACGTGGGTGCAAGACCAGGCTGTCCGGGTCAGACGCAGCGGGGGGCCCCTAGAAGGAGCAGGTGCTCCTGTGTAACTAGCAGTGGACTTTGAAGAAGTCAGGGACCATATTAAGATATTCTTTCCTTTCTCTTGAGAATTTAGGGCATCGCTTGTCATTTCATGAAAAGGAGAAAGAAATGTAAAGCTTTTCTTTCCACCTTAAATTAGAATTGCTTAGATTAAATATAATGCAGTTTAGAATACTTAAGAGAGAAATTTAAGAGATTTGTTTTATGAAAGAATTTCACGGTTTAGAATAAAATTTTTGCTCTCTTCAATTGCAATGGTACATTTGAGTGTAATTCTGTTCTTAAATTTAGCAGAAAGATTTGGTTTTCACTAAGCTTACATGTTCTAAATGCCACCAAGCTCAAAGTCAGTACACTTCCAGGGGATATATATGTGTCTGGTTTTTAAAAACTCGTCGCTTTGGTGTCTCAGAAGCTTTCTTGACATTCTGGCACTTCAAATAAATACTACTCATTTAAAAAAAGAAAAGGAGTGGAATGCTTTTGTATGTCTTTTTATTTGGTAAAATCAGGAGACAGGATAGTCTATCTGTAGGCATGGTCTTTTTGCCTAAGTTTGGCAAAGGGTAATTTCACGATACCAGCTCCTTGTGAAAATAACTGAAGCATGTCCCCGTCTTCAGTTTTACTCATCTCTCCAACTTATTTCTGTGGCTGGGGAGGAGGGCGAGGGAGTGTGATAAGTATTCCTTGCATCTTTCTGGTCTCTCCTTCCGTAGCCCAGTGTAGCCTCCTTGGCTCCTGGAATATGGTCCCCAGACAAACCCTTATTGGGCCCTCTTTCCTGGAAACTCATTTTATACCCCAGATCCAAAAATCAAAGAAAAAAGAAGTGAAAAATACATGAAAATAAATACTGTAAATACATGACATTACAAATATCAATCATGCAAAGCCAAATGCTTGATGTAGAAACAGCATTAAGAGTTGGTTTGGGGGCTCCTGGGTGGGTTAAGTCGGTTAAGCGTCTGACTCTTGATTTCGGTTCAGGTCGTGATCTCAGAGCTTTGAGATCAAGCCCCATGTTGGGCTCCATGCTGCAGGAGTGGAGACTGCCTGAGATTCTCTCTCTCTCCCTCTGTCCCTCTCCACCCCCTCCTCTTTCTGTCTCTTAAAAAAAAAAAAAAAATTGGGGCACCTGGGTGGCTCAGATGGTTAAGCGTCTGCCTTCGGCTCAGGTCATGATCCCAGGGTCCTGGGATCAAGCCCCGCGTCGGGGTCCCCGCTCAGCAGGGAGTCTGCTTCTCCCTCTCCCTCTGCCTGCCGCTCTATTTGTGCTCTCTCCGTCAAATAAATAAATAAAATCTTTAAAAAAAAAAAATTGTTTTGGCACACATCACCTGTGCATTCTTGTTAGAAATGTTTAACTGAATCTAATTCTGAGAAACAGCCTGTAAGATGTCAAGACCTCTGCAAATCAGCTGGCCTGAACTCAGAAAGTATAAACATCCTGAAAGGCAGGGGAACTCTTCTAGATTAAAGGAAACTAAAGAGGCATAATAACCTAATGCAATGGATGATCCTTCATTAGATTTTTTAAAATAACAGCTTTTTCGAGATATAATTCACAAGCCATAAAGTTATAACCCTTTTAAAGTATACAATTCAGTATAGAGATCCTTGTTTGTTGTATTCACTGCTGTATCCACGTCTGACAGAGTTTTGTGTAGTAAACACCATTATCTAATTTCACTTTATATCACACCAAAAGGAAGCCCCATACTAGTCACTCCCCAACCTCTCATTCCCCCATCCCCACCCCCTGGTTTTGCTTATTCTGGACATTTCACAAAAATGGAGTTGTATAATATGTGGCCGTTCCTGTTTGGCTTTATTTTACTTAATGTTTTCAGGGTTCATCTGTGTTATGTTATGAATCGGTACTTCATTCCTTTTTGTTGCTGAATGACATTTCCTTGTACGATTAGACCACATTTTGTTCATTCATCCATCAGTTGATGTACGTTGGGATTGCTTTCACTTTTGAAATAAATATTGCTGCTATTATAATGCTGCTATAAATATTTTGTGTGGACATGTGTTTTCAGTTCTCTTGGGTATATATATACTTAGGATTAGAATTGCTGGATCGTATGACAACTCTATGCTTAACTCTTTGAAGAAGTGCCAAGCTGTTTTTCCCAGTGGCTGCCCCATTTTACTTTCCCACCAGCAATAGATGAGGGTTCCAATTTCTCCATGTTCTCGGCATTACTTGTTGCTTTCCATTTTTCTGAGTATAGTCATTCAAGTGAGTGTGATGTGATACCTTATTTTGGTTTAGATTAGCGTTTCCTAGTGACTGATGATGTGGAACATCTTTTTCATATGCTTGTTGGCCATTTTTATATCTTTGGGGAAATTTTTCAAATCCTTTGCCAAGTTTTAAATTAGAGTACTTACCTTTTATTGTTGAGTTGTAAGACTTTTATAAATTCTGTCTTTCCTGTATTGTTTTCCTTTCTGGAATGTAAGCTTTTTAAAGGTAGAGATCCTTGTTTGTTGTATTCACTGCTATATCCACATCTGACAGTAACTATTTGTTGAATAACTGAATGGTCATCTTTGGCCTTCTATTCTTATTTAAGAATGAGGCACTAAGATGCCAGCTGGAAGTTCTCTGTATGCGGTGGTCTTGTCCCTGGTAGTTTTCACGCTGACTGTTCAGCTAGTGACTCAAGTTGGGGGATTCTCCGAGACCAGCATCTGCCTTCGGGGGAGCTTTCATTTCCTGCAGAGAAGAACCCCCCACTTCCTTATGGGAACACTGGGGTTTTAGGCTGGCCGGAGTGGAAGCACAGCAATACATCCGTGGCTTTTGGTATTCTGGAAGATGAGAGAAGGAAGGGGGTGTGGTGGGTGGGGTCCCGCTTCTGAACATTCAGACCGCCATTCGGTGAGCTAATTTCTGCCCCACAGTGCAAGTCACCTGTGACAGGTATCCTGTCTCTTGTCCTGTTCACTTTCTCCAGAGAGTTATCCTCTGGTCTCCTAAGCGGTGGTGGGAACTTAGATATTCATCGTCTTTATCACCTCCCCTCCATTCAGACCCGTTTTCCCAGATGAATGGAGCCCAGAAGTCTTGGGTCTTGAGGGCTCCAGGGAAGAATCTGCTTTCCTTTTTCTGTTAACCTACTCTCTAGGCCCCTGACGTGCACCATGTTAAATCCCTCAACGGAGGCATTTTCTTCTTTTGTTCTTTTTGTCCTTGAAGGTTAATACCTTTTATATTGATGGACTGTGAATTTTGAGTAGGCTTGAGAGAGGAAGGACATAAAAACATATAGTGTGCTGTTATTAAACTGAAATCTCTGTGGTTGTTACTGTCAGGTTTAATTTTATATTTAGATGTTTGCTTGGGGTGTCCTGTCTCCCCCAGCCCTTGAGTACAGGTATTTCATCTTACGCTTATTTGTGTTTGCAGAGCCTCACAAAGATTAACTGTTGGTTTGATTGGCTGCTAGTGAGACAGTGGCAATAGCATTTTGTCCGCTTGGCCTTAGTTTCTTCTCATTTCATTTCAGTGTCTAAACTGCTTTTTCAAAAACCAAATTCAAATTGAAATCATGGCCGATAATAATTTCTGTCTTTTTTGAAATAAACCTTTTAAAATGGTGAAATTAAATTGCTCGTTTGCTAATCTGATTTTTAGGAATGAGAGAACAAAGCACTAGGAGTACCTTTAAATGACTCACAATTACTCACACAAATGCATGTGAACTTGGGTGTGCAATTATGCAGCTCATCATGTTGCAGATGCAATTACACGCCTAAGTGCATGGCCACTCCCTCAGCTCACCCAGCTGCCTGTCTTGTTTCAGGCTTGTGATCAGTTATTATTAAGCCCCAGCTGTCAGAATTTGAAAGTACATGCTGGTGCTCGTGGTGCCTTTCAACCAATAAGGGAGGAAGAGTTTGAAAGGAAATTTTCCTTTGGATGTATGTATTGAACAGTTGGTCTTAGTTGGCAAAATCCCATTCTGCCACTAGAGATAACAGGCTATGCAATGAGAAAAATTAATAATCATAATAGTGGTCAGTGATGTTTACAGTATAACATACCTTCATTGTCTCTGGTCTGCCAATTCTGAAATCCAGAAAGCCCTGACTTTTTTTTAATAATTCATTGGTGGGAAAGCCTCACTTAGCTTGCTTCATTGAGACTCAAACCTGCCATGTGATGATGAAGCTCTTTTCCGTCTTTATCTATCTCAAATCACTGGTGTGAATATGTGTAGGATTTTGGTGCGGAGATAATAACATGTTTGAATATGGACCACTGACCCAGACCTCACCGAAGATTTTATGCAGTGTGCATACTATATTACCTTTATAAAATGCATAAAAAATTTGAATTTGAAGTTCTTTCTGGGCCCAGTAGTTTCTGATAAAGAATTATGGCCTCATAGTAAGAATAACAGATTTCTGATTAGATGTGACAAAATTCTTCAGGGGGATGAAACTCCCTCCCTACCTCTTAGAGTTTGGTTTGCTACTGCAGTGATTACTTTTGCTGCTCTTGATATTGTTTTTATTATTGCTCTAGTTCCAGAAGCAGATATTTATATCTACTTTAGAATGTCCTGGAAATAGTTCTGTAACAGAATAATAGATAATTTACTTGGTTGCTAGATAGTAAAATTATTTTATATTCACGGTGTCCATTATTGCTTGTAAGTGTAGTTCTTATCTATTCAGTGGTGTCATTAGAATGTCGAGTTTAAATTGAGTTTCAAGGATTAAAGGAGTATAAGATCACTAAAAGGTAAATTGATAATTCTTCTAACCAAGCATCTCCTGTATAATTAATAATGAGTAAAATATACATTAATTTTGCTAGCATTGAATTCTAAATATTTAGTATGGCAATTTTTACTGAATACATAATGATAACCTCTTCGGATTTTTCAAGGCCTAGCGCCGATGTCTCCTTAAAAGCTGTTTTGGCTGCCCGGCACCATTTTAAAATCTCTCTGCTGTGACACTAATCATATTTATATTGTACTTCCTTGCTTTCCAAACTTGTTTTACATATATTTGACATTTGGCACTTAGCTTTTGATAAATGCTCAGTTAACCTTTTGAATGAATGAATGAAGCTGAGGAAGTTAAGAATTGTCTAGTCCATCCACATAAGTATCATTATATGTGAAACTTTTTTCCTGTTGGGTTTCATTTTGCTACTTGTTTTTATAAAGTGGAACACAATAAGCCTGGAACTCAGTAAGTACTTGATGAATGAAAATTGAATTAATATCTACCTCCTGACATTTAATGGAGCTAGTTTTACTCCTTGAACTTAACGGAATAGACTTGTCATTTTTCCATGTGATGATATGCTGTCTCACACTGTGATGGTTCTTTCTCCAGTTATCACTAAGAGATACCCTACTGCACACTCTGCTGCAACGCATTCTGAAAATTTTGTAAGAGAATATTTTTAAAAGTCAACTGTTTGTACTTGGATACATTATATACTTTTTTGTGTGCTAATAACAGTTGAAGTTTCCCAGCTTATAAGCCCATTTTAGTTCAAAGTTATTTACCGTCTGTTGATAGAGCTCTACCAAATGGAGTAATTAAGAATTTTCTTAGTTGCGGGGTGCCTGGGTGGCTCAGTCGTTGGGCGTCTGCCTTTGGCTCAGGTCATGATCCCGGGGTCCTGGGATCGAGCCCCGCATCGGGCTCCCTGCTCAGCGGGGAGTCTGCTTCTCCCTCTCCCACCCCCTCTGCTTGTGTTCCCTCTCTCACTGTGACTCTCTCTGTCAATAAATAAAATATTTAAAAAAAAAAGAATTTTCTTAGTTGCTAAAGTTTTTTTAAGTCATTAAAAATTCAAGATAATAATTTCAGGGAAATACAAATCAAAACTACAATGAGATAGTACCTCGCACCTGTCAGAATGGCTAAAATTAACAACACAGAAAACAACAGGTGTTGGCAAGGATGAGGAGAAAGGGGAACTCTCTTACACACTGGTGGGAATGTAAGCTGGTGCAGTCACTCCGGAGAACAGTATGGAGGTTCCTCAAAAAGTTGAAAATAGAGCTACCATACGATCCAGCAATTGCACTACTGGGTATTTACCCCAAAGATACAAATGTCGGGATCCAAAGGGGTACGTGCACCCCGATGTTTATAGCAGCATTACCAACAATAGCCAAATTATGGAAACAGTTCAAGTGTCTATTGACTGATGATGAATTGGTAAAGAAGGTGTGGAGTATATATATTTACAATGGGATATTATTACTTAGCCATCAAAAAGAATGCATCTTGCCATTTGCAACAACGTGGATGAGCTAGGGTGTATTATGGGAAGCAAAATGTCAGTCAGAAAAAAGACAAATACCGTAAGATTTCATGCATCTGTGGAATTTAAGAAACAAAACAGGTGAACATGGGGCGGGGGAAAGAGGCAAACCAAGAAACACTCTTAACTCTACAGAGAACAAACTGATGGTTAGGGGCAGATGGGCTAGATGGGGGACGGGGATTAAGGAGTAAGCACCCTTGTGCTTGTTGTGATGAGCACGGGGGGATGTATGGAAGTGTTGAATTACTATATTGTATACCTGAAACTAATATTACACTCTTAGCCAGCTGGAATTTAAATAAAAACTTGAAGTAAACAAAAAAGATGATAATTTTAATTGCTGTTTTATGTTATCGGTTATTTTCTTATATTAATGGTAGGAAGATAATGAGATTATTTGGTTGTGTTCAGTAGCATTATAAGTAATGGAAGAAATGATGAGATTTATACCGACTTAGTGGTTTGGTTCTTTGTCTCTAATAATACGAATAATACATCGTTGTTGCTATTTTAACTATCCTTGATCTGTTAAAAACCATCCCTTTGGGCGCCTGGGTGGCTCAGATGGTTAAGCGTCTGCCTTCGGCTCAGGTCATGATCTCAGGGTCCTGGGATCGAGTCCCGCATCGGGCTCCCTGCTCCTTGGGAGCCTGCTTCTCCCTCTGCCTTTCTCTCTCGCTCTGTCTCTCATGAATAAAAAAAAAACCATCCCTTTAGTAAATCCTCAGTCTTGGCTCTGGCTAAGTGGAAGTTTCAAAAGTCGAGTGGTGGGAGGGCTACCTTCTGTGGACTCCAGAAGAATTTTCTCCCCACTCTGTCATTTCTGTCCACTACCGGAATATACGAGAACTTTGGGTCTTAAAAGTAAGCCTGTATAAGTAACAGCGTAAAGGTAGTTGGTAACCACAGAGGCAGATGATCTCAGGCACATAGGATGTATTTTCATGTACTTTAAAATCGGTTCTTCTGCTCAGATGGATTAGAGCAAGCAGATACTTGGCTGCACTGGAGAGTTGAGGCCTTCCCCGGACAATGTGAGAAGGATTCTTTCCCATTTGGGAGGACCACGTATTTCCGGCTAGATTGGTTGGTACGATGGTCATTGAAGTTGCTGAGGGGCCCGCAGGAACCCTTCGTAGCAGTTGGGTGAATCAGTTTCCAGTTTGCTGCTGTGCTGACCTGTGACTTTAGGAAATTCTTATAAATCAGAAGTAGAAGTTCATTAATAGATAATAGAAGTTTAAAATAGAACAATCTCCACTACTTTTCTGAAACAAAAAAAACCTCTTTAAGGTACATAAAAATGTAGATAAAGGAACAATACTCAGTTGTGGCTGAAGTAAAGTACAGAAATAGCAATATAATGACAGTACAGAAAACCTAGAAGCTTTTGATATAGTAAGAGTATTCCAGTGGTTAGAAAGGAAGTTTTCTTCAAGTTGTAAAGCCTGAAATTTAGGAAGTAAATTAACATATTTTTAAGGACTAATTGAAGGTTTAACATATTTTATGAGTGAGTACAACAAGGACTTTTTACACATTAATTAATGTTGTGGTCATTATAGGTACCTCAGAAAGCTGTGCATGGGGTTACGCCCTCCTTATTGGTTAAGCTGACCACTGCTTTTGCAACCTAATGGTAGCCCTTTGAGGAAAGCTGGAATGTAGATAAAACCTGCAGTTTAATGCCCGTTAAATCAGTGATTTCAACTTTGTTATGGTTGTTCTGATGTTCCTTTTTTTTTTTTCCCCCTGAAGAGGAACTAGGGAAATGTGATTAATAAAATCAACCCACTAGATTTCATTTTGTTTTTGATGGAAATATTTCCTCCTGTAAAATTTAATGGCCATGAATTTGATTGCAGAGTTTATTTACCATACCCAGACCTGCCCCAAGAGGCAGTTTAAAACAATTCCATTAGAATCCAGTTAACTAATCAAGATGAATGTTGTGGAACATTATAAAAAAGGACTTTTGTGAAAGTCAGCTCACATCTGGCCTGATATTTTGATATTCCTTCTCGTCATCCCCCCAAGAAAAGTCATTAAACATAGTATAATCTTCTTACTGTCTTTGAGGCCCGTGGTTTGTCACTAATTGAAGGCTTTTAAAAGTGAAACTCTCTTATTATGAGGTCTTTTGGTCACCATTGCCCCCTTGCCTGGGGGCAGAATGGTCTGACTTTCACCAAAAAGTGCTCTTATATCCAGCAGTTTTATGGTGAGGTATTTGAGTGTTTTTATCTGAATAAGGAAAATTAAGCAATTTCAAAAATACTTTTGCCAGACAGGACCCCTTAAGTCTTAGTACTGTGCGTGCTGGAATTCCTGAATGCATGCATACATCATGTACCAGTAGAGGTATTTGTGAAATGTACTGAAAGCACAGTACTTGGCAGGTGATGTTCTAGGTACTGGAGATTCGGCATTTAGAACAGATGAAGTTCCTACCCTCCCACGGGGACAGTCTCTTGGATATTATATTCCAGAAAGATGACCACAGTGTACTTACATTCTGCTTAGAAGAAGAGAAGGTTGCTGTCTCAGGTCCTACTCCAGCATGTGGCAGAGCTTTGCGTTTGCTTTATGACTAAGGGGAAGTTGTGAGTGCCCGAGCCGTCACTCTCTGTGATTTTCCCCACTGGCTCATGAGTTCACTCCAACCCGAAGTCCCTCCGTATGTGATTTTCGGTGTCCCTGCTGTTTGTTCCTGGCCTCGCCCGTCTTCCCCAAGGACTCCGTGCAGTCTCCGTCTCTTGATGTGCACGGCTGAGTGGGTGTGTGCGTGTGCTCTGCTAGATTTCTTGTCCCAGTGAGATTTTAAACTCCTTCAGGGAGATCATGGTCAGGGACTTTGGTTTCGTGCAGTGCTTTAGATGTAGTAGCATTTATTAGTATTTGTTGACGTCAGGCTACTTTCCTAAAATTGCTTAAATCATAGCAGTTTCTTTAAAAAGTATTCTACATTGAATTTTTTTTAATGCTTTGCATTTCTTTAAGGTTTGTCTTTCATGGTTAGTCAAACCACTTGGTGCATCAAAACCTTTACTTTAAAAAAATTGCATAGATGATTGCTAATATGCAACTTCCTGCTAGGACTCCTTTTATGCTCATTAAGCATGGTTTTTCATGTTCGCAAGTGCCATAGCCTTTGGCGGGGGCGGGGATCACCCTTTCTAGTCAGGCACAGTAATACTGCATTCGTATGGCCATGTCTGACATTTACCTGTTTCTGATTGGAGATGGTATCAGGCACTGTTTTTCTTTGTTACAACTCTCTTCCTCCCACCTTTCCTTCCCCAGAAAGTTTAAGCTAGATTTAATCGTTTCCATTATGATTTTTGTTTTTCTCCTGTTTGATTGATTACTATCACAATAGACAGGGCAGTAGTCATGGGAAGTTCCATTTTGTCAGAGCCCGGGGTTGTTCCTTGTGAAAGCCTGCAGTTCAGGGAAGCTTTCAGCCGCATGGCCTTCCCGCTAAGCAGCGTTGCTTCCTTTGGGGTAAGCTTTGACCTTGGGGGTTGAGGCATCGTGCTGGGAGAGATGTGTATGGACAGCAAAAAAGTAAAAAGCAGTCACGGTATTTTATGGAAGTAGGATTACAGAATGAACTATTCCTATTTTAGTAGTTATAAATTCTGTTCAACTTTTATTTCTCCCTAACTTGTGGGTCTTGGCGCCCTTTTAGGTTAAGTCCGAAGGATTCTATATACAGAATTTTAATTTTTAATGAATTAAATGAAGTGGACCACACAAGAACAAATATAATTATCAAGTAATTAGTTGAGAACCCCTTAAAAGAGGGTAATTCTCATTTTAGACTTCCGTTTGAAAACGGCAAACTTAAAAAAATCTTTTATACTAAATATGCTTTGTAGATTTTAGTAATCTTTTGAATAAAAGAGGTGATAGACAAATGGATGTTATTTTAAGGACCTGAATTAAAATATTTTGTATTTTGATAGTGCTAATATAAAAGTATTCATTAATATCTTTACATCCCAGACAGATTTTTCCTTTACAGGCCTAAATTTTTCCTACTTTATTTTCTTCCATTATATACTTGTTGATTATGCATATTGCAGTTATTTTTCAATACTTCTGATAGGAACAAGGATTTTTAAATTTTATTTAAGAAAATCTGGTGTAAAATAACTCTTAGTTGACGTGGTGAGAATGTGCATGTGCTAACCTTTTGATCAACACCGGTAGGTTTTGGGTCCTGCTCCCAGGTGGTGTTCGTTCCTGGACAACTTGACAGAAGAATTAGAAGAGAATCCTGAAAGCACGGTTTACGATGATTACAAATTTGTCACCAAGAAAGACCTTGAAAATTTAGGTAAAAAAATTATGATAAAATTTTTAAAAAATTATTTGGGGGTTAAGTTTTGAATGTAAGAGGTAGTAGAGTCACATTTATCTGATTTTCCAAATCTTCTCTTTCTGCCAAATCAGATATTAAACTTGCTATGTATATTGTCAAGTTTGTAATCTCTGCTGAGAGAAAGGTTGAGATAAACTCAACCTACTGAAGCTTTTTTGTATTTTAAATGAGGAATAATTTTCTTTAGCATACTAGCTATGTATAGAAAAAATGTCAAGAAAGTGGTGATTTTCTTCAAGTACTGTTTGAGTATAAGGTTTTGAAAATATCTCAGAGACTGCACATAAATGCTTCTGGCTCCCTTTTAAGTTTGCTTGTAGAAGACCCCATCCAAAACTTGGGAACCCGATTGAATCCTCAGATACGTAGAACCTTATAGTTACTTTCGGCTTAAAGGTCACAGACCAAGAAATGCCTTTTACCAGCAGCCAGCATTGTGGGGCTTATCATGTGCAGGTAATATTCTGAATGTTTACATACAGCTCTTAATCCTCCCCACTCCATGGAGTGGATATGGTTATGATGCCATTTTATAGATAAGAGACAGAGGCACTAGAAGGTGAAACTAACTTGCCAAAGGCTTCAGTCATGAACACGAGGGTTGGGGTTTACACCTAGAGCGTATGCGCTTCACCTCAGCCACACCAACCCGTCGGAAGAGTGCGTGTGTCTCAGGTGACAGGTCCTACTTCATAGCATAAGGAGGGCAGATTTTGCTGATCTAGTTCTGTCATTGGAGAACGGCTGCACAGAAAATGATGGAGAGTGGGCAAACCTCGAGGACCCCTTCTCCACGAGTCTAGGCAACTTAGTTGTCTGTGGGGCAGACAGATGTACAGCAGCAGTTAAGTGTTACAAGAAAATAGAATCATGTCATAAATAAACTGAGAGGTTTCCGAACTTTATTTCATAGCACAATTAATCTAGGCAGAATTCATTTTCTACCACTTACCACCAAAACAGCTCTTCACATTTTAATGTTTAAAGAGAAGAGGCTTGTAGTCAGCCTTTTAAAAATGATGCCGGGATAAAATATGGTACAGTAGGATCTTCCTCCTGATGTGCCTTCCTGAATAGCTCCAGTGTAACTTGCACACTATGCTGTGTCATACTCACCTCCATCCTTAAATCGGACGGAAAAAGTCATTGCTATTTTGCAAAGTTTTTAAAAATACTGTGTTGTGTTCATTTTGGGTGCTTGTTTAGTCTCTTTCACTGTGTTCATTTCGGGTGAGGAAGGCAGTTATAAAGCATGGTATTTCCCGAAACATGTTTCGTGGAATGTTACTTGTGCTGGAATGTTGGACGGAGCGTACTGTGGCTAACACCGTGGGCATCAGAGGGAGACGGACGGGTGCGCGTCCCACATCTTCTGCTTAGTATCTGCGCGGCTTGGCCAGTTTACTGAACCTCATTGAGCCTTGGTTTTCTCATCTGTAAAATGAGAATAACGGAAAGAACATGCCCTTCTTACATTATTGTAATAGCATGCTTTGTGTTTGGAAATTATGGGCGATAATTCCCCCCCCGCCCACCACCACCACCGCTGTTCCTCCCTGATGGTATAAAGTTGGCAAGTCACTGTTGATGCCGGGATTATTCTTCAATTTGAACTGGTTCACAGAATCCAAAAACCTGAGAACCACGAGCATAAAGAATCCTTCTTTGCCAGTCTTTCATAGTTCACAAAGACTTTTTCATCATTTTTGTGCTTAATGACATGTAAAATAAAAAAGGGTGACACTGCTTAAAGTGGATTAAATTTCCTCCATAGTTTGTGAAGATTAGTGGTTCTCATACTTACAGTTTTACTCCAAAGTGAAACCTTATAATCAAATCAGAAGTGAAATCTTATTATAATCTTACTATAATATAAGAAAAAATGGTTCAACTTTCATTAAGATTTCGTAAGGATCTGCCTTCTTCTGATTAACTCCTTCCAGGGCTCACGCATCTCATCGGATCACCTTTCCTCCGGGCATATATGCATGGATTTTTCATGGATATAAGACTCTATCACAAGGTAAGTAGACTACCCTTATTTTAGGTGATTAATGAGCCATTCCTTCTCTATTTACTTGCATTTTGCAGAACATGCTTATGATTTGTAAGAGAGCTGCCTGTTCTTTGGCAGAATAGTCATGGTGTTGATGAAACATGCTATTAAATATGACTTTTATTTTTGAACTTCCTTTTCCACTATGAAAAGGTGAAATTGATGGTAAATCCATTTGCTTATGAAGAATACAGGAAAGATAAGATCCGACAGAAAATAGAAGAAACCCGCGCACAGAGAGTCCAATTAAAGGTAGATATTGTGTTCTACTCACTGTTGAGTTTACCAGAAAAGTACTACGTTTTCATTTTGTGTGTTATTCCAAAGAAACCTGTCATCTATTTCTGTTTTCCCTTTTTTTTTTTTTTTTAAGATTTTATTTATTTATTTGAGAGAGAGAGAAAACACAAGCAGGGGGAGGGGCAGGGGGAGAAGCAGGCTCCCTGCTGAGCAGGGAGCCCGATGTGGGACTCGATCCCAGGACCCTGGGATCATGACCTGAGCCGAAGGTAGACACTTAACCGACTGAGCCACCCAGGCGCCCTCGTTTTCCCATTTTTAGTTTTACATCTTTTCCTAATAGTTTTGATCTATTTTATTGGTCATGAGGGTGGATACTCTTTACAGTTTGAACATGATGGATTCTATGGCAGTGATATTATGAGAAATAATGCCAGAGGGACTGATATCATCAGCCCTTCTAAGAAAATGTGACGGAATTCTCAGATGGGTTTTCAGTGTTTGGAGTGTTGAGGCTTTGATAATCCCCATTTCTTTCTGACATTTGGCAGTATCTGAGGCTATCTGCTTGGGTCATGGTCATCAGACTACATCGGGGTCCAGAAGGAATCAGATCACCTGGTTCTATCAACAGAATGTAATGTAAAGAATGTTAGAGAACTGAGGCAAAAACCGTAAGGATAGCGCCTCAGGCGTGGCTGCAGGAAGCAGCCTCGGGGCTGGGTGGCGGGGAGGAGGCAGCGCTGCTGGGACCCCGGCCTGTGAGCCTCTGGTGCTGGCGCTCTCTGCTCCTGAGAGGGTCAGAAAACCTCCCGCTGGGGTCCTGCACTCCGCTGGAACCACCTGCTCGCTGCCAGGGTGAACAACTGTTGCCTCGCGCTGCCCGCCCAATAGCAGGCAGACAGGGAAGCCGAGTCCCCTCTGCCTCCCAGTCTCTCTGGCAGCCCCACTGGGTTACGGTTCACCACCAGGTGACACACTCATTTCTAACTGGACATTGGCAATAAATAAATACACACATACATAAATACATACGTCTGCACATATATACGTAAGTATACATCTGTACACACACACTCAGTACCAAAGACCGTTTCCCTTTTTGCAGATTATTTGTGAAGTTTCCTAGGAGTGTTGAATGTGTGTGTGTTGGTAAGGGGGAGACTAGGATGTGTAGAGTACTTTTGTCCCATTCTTTGCATTACTTGTCTAAGTTGTATTTTACAATGGAACATAAAGCACTAAGTGGAAAAGGACAATAAAGAGCTCACAACTTTTTCCTGAGCATTGTCAGACTCACATCTAGAATTCCCCTTAGAAATTTGCTGTTTCAGGAGCAGCGAATAGTGCATTTAGCATTATTAGTAGCGTTTCAGGGGTTCCCTGAGCCCCAGCCAGAAGCTGCAATAGCAGGCCTGCTGGTCTCCACTTCATCAGCGAGGGACCTGGCCCTCTGAGGCTGACCTCGGCCAAACACAGCTTCTCCCAGCTCGCTCCTCAGTACTCCAGGAAAGAGACCGGGTGAGGGCAAGTACTCCCAGCTGATAACATCACGTGTGTCCACATTATTTCGTCCTCTGGGGATAATGAAATTTTAAAAATAAGAATTGGAGGGGTGCCTGGGTGGCTCAGTTAGTTAAGTTTCTGACTCTTGATCTCAGCTTGGGTCTTGATCTCAGGGTCGTGAGTTCAGGCGCCACACTGGGCTCCACGCTGGGCATGGGGCCCACTTAAAAAATAAATAAGAAATTTCCTGTTTGTGAAATTATACTCCTTACAGAACTATCAACTTGTAAAGCTAAAATGTAGGTATTTAATACACCTTTTTTTTCTTCTGCTAGAAATTGCCCAAAGTTAACAAAGAACTAGCACTTAAATTAATTGAGGAAGAGGAGGAAAGGCAAAAATCTACCTGGAAAAAGAAAGTTAAGGTAAGATTTTATAAGGCAGTGAAGACGTTGATAAATTGTTTCTATATTTTCTTAGTAGTAACTTTTAATTATCTTTTTTCTTTCTTCTTGAAAAATACATGTAGCTTTTTTCGCCCCTGCTTATGGGATAGTGTATGCTCAATATGGGAAGTTTGGAAAAATAGAAAAGAACATAAAGAGTGTCACTTATATAATTCTACCTAGAGAAAGGCATCATTAATATGTTAGTGAATTTCCTTCCTGTCTTATTTCTCTTAAAATTATAAGCTGTAATAGTGAGATAATAATTGTATATATAAGATGTTTATCTTGGTTGCATAAAATAACACAAGTGGTTTCCCATTTCATTAAAAATTCTTCATACTTTTGAGAGCTGCATATACTCTTAAGGATGTATAATTTATTTAATCCTTTTATTGTTAAATATTTAAATTTTTTATTTTCTTTGTTCTGACTAGATCTGTTTATAATTCCAGAATTAATTAATTTTTATTTAGACTTGGCGTTATCAGGAGTATGCACGCTTATGTGTAACTGCTTCTTACCTTCCTTTACTAATGTGAAAATGGATGAAGATCAGTCATGAAATAAATAAGGGTTAGTGTTTCATGTCGCTGATATTATCAAGACGGGGGAGATTTTTCTAGTTTTCCTACATATGTGAGGACTTCTCATCATCTGCTTAGACGAGCAGGCAGGCAGATCACTCAAGCTTGGCTCTTTGCTGGAATGAGTTATAAAGATCCGATCTCTGAGGAGCCTGCGGGCCCCGGCTCTGCGTGAAGGGCCTGACCTTGGAACTTCGGGCCAGCTGTGTTATGCTCGCAGGAGATTTTTGTTTGCTTATTTATTCTTCTCTGTTCTCTTGCTGGTTTCTAACCAGGTTAAGTGAACGGGAGACAAGCCAGCTCTTTGTGTGTTTTTGTTCCACCACTCCCTTCCCTGACGCCAGTGGACTTCAGCTGAAGGCTCTTGTTTCTCATTAGCTTCTTGCTCTGTGATCCCGGGCTTTACTGGAGCAGAGTTTTTTCTTCTGTCACATGCAAAGATAGGACCAGAGAGAGGGTGTTCTTGGAGTGCTGTGATTTCTAAGTGGAGTACACACCGCTCACTTCCTCTCCTCTGCCTCTTCGTTCCGGTGGCATCTTCCCATCCTGGTCTAGTAGGTTTTTTAAATATGTTATTTAAATCTTGATTTTTAGAAGCCTCTCTTAAGTAAATCCATAGATGACTTTTTTGTTTCCGTTTTCCTTATGTGACTAATACACCAACATTGAAACAATTACTTAAACTTACTATATACATTTATATCCACGTGCTGGGTCTACGGCCCCTCCTAATTAATTCACATCAGGGCATTAAGTGTGTGCATGGATCTTAAAGTGCTTGAAATGGAAGTGCCTCCTGCTGTGTTGACTCCCTCCTCAGAGTATTCACCTTGATTTTCTTGTTAGCCCAGCCTGAGGATTCAGATTTAAGGAGGTAACTTTTCAACTTCATAATGTTGTTTTACAAGCTAAATGGAAGTGATCTTTGGATTACGTGCCCTAAAGCTTCAGGAGGAAGAGTGTGGGCCTGCTGTAGGATGCAGATGTATGCGTTCCTGTCTGTGTTTTATGCTTATGAGTCCTTATCTATAATGATACATATCTTAATATTACAGAGAGTAGGACACTTCGATTGTAACTGCGGTGCTTGTGCAGTGTGGCATCGTCAGTCTAGGAGCCTTTTAAAAGGCCCTGATGGTTATGAAGATGTGGGAAAAGTATCCTGTCCTCGCCTCCCACCCCCTTTTTTTTGCAAACTTTCACTGGGGTTGGGGACAGCCAGAGAAGGTTTCTAACACAGATGGTCCTCCCTGTACATGGGGTGCAGGCTAGTAAAAAATGACTGTGTGAGCTGAAAACACTTAAAGTGATCTTATTAATAGTCGTGATTTTGTGCATTTGAAAATTTTTGTCAGAATGTTGATAGGGTTGTCCTGTAAAGAATCCTCCCTCGGACTACGTCCTCCTTCTAAACTGCAGTACCAGGAGGAACACCCTTCAAAATTCTTATCTTCTTTCATCAGACGGCGTTGTCTCTCTAGCTCCTGGAAGCTCGAAGTGCTATTTTTGTAAAAGCTACGTCCCCTGAGAAAATTCTGCTACAAACTGGTATTTGTAAAATGTGCCCCTGATTTGCTTTTCGGTGGCTTGTTGACCCAATTCCAGGCCTGTCATCAGAGCTCGGTTTCTTTCCGGAAATACTTAAAAGTTTTTTCGAAATCTCAGGCTGTTATTAGACAAAGTTTACATGATTTGATGTTTAACGTGGTTATCTAATTAAAATGAAGACCTTAAAAACCACTCATGAATTAAGGAAAGAACCCCTCATAATGTAAAGAACACTTGAAAGAATTGTTCCATCTATCAGCAGTTCGTTAGTCTTGCCTTTGAACTCAGTTCTGCAAACCCTCAAGAGCTTTCATAGCTCTGATGACTTCTGATGTGAAAGCCAGTATGGTTTAGTTCTGCTTTGGCCCCAGCTGGAATTTCTTGGAGGCAGACAGTGAAATCTGTTCCCGAATCTTGCTGCCACTGATAACATCGTTGAAGTGTAATAAGGTGTGTTCTGTTCAGTACCGATGCTGGGCCTGGAGTGCGGATGGGCCCACTCTCTAATGTCAAGAAGCATTATCTGGACCTTATCCAAACTTAGACATTTGGTGGCATTCGTTCATTTTTGCACCGAATCCGTATTGTGCCCCCTGTGCGCACAGGCTTCTTGGAGAGGCGTGGCACACTGGTGATTCATTGGATTTGAAAGGGTTTGAGCCATTTTTCTTACAAGTGTCATTTCCTGGCTGTTGGCCTCTTCTACCAGTTTTTCACTGTTGCCTTGGAGTCTTGGATAGACGTCCTTCTCTTTGGATTCTGCGGCAGCTCAGTCGTGTGTGGTCCTGCACGACATCTCCAGGCCGAGCATACTCTCACCTGGGCCATGCACGGGAGAGGTGTCTTAGCCTGCGGGTTTAGTGGATACCATTAAGAGTATATTTTAAAGTAATAATTCTTCTCTCTAGGGAAAAGATAGAGCCGTGCATAGACACTGGGTTGGATCAGATCAGTTTTAACATGCCAGATATTTTTTTTTAATGTTTTTTAGTACCAATTAAAGATTGTTTTTGGCTTTTATTACAATTTTAAACACGTGGTTTTAAAAATGAAATGTTTTTCCAGGGTTTGTTAGGAACGTTGGCTGTCCCCCTGTCCTTCTCTTCCCCCCCACGTTCTCCCCCATTTGCACCTGTCCGGAGACAAACACTTTGGCACTTTTAGTGGATTACTTTGGTGTAAAGCTCCAAGTCTCTTAATATTGCCCCTAATGCTCCTTCTTGGCTTTTAAATGTCAGGCCAGTTATCTTTCATCTTTTGATGACCTTCCTTCCTGGTAAGTTCTGCTGCAGCTTAGGACAGTTAGCACTTAGCTTGTTGGGACTGTGCGCGTGCTCTTCCCATACCAGGCGGAGTCAGGTGGCCATCTGGGATTATGTATCCCCCATCCAGCCTCCGTCTTCCATGGATTTAGTGGTTGGCTTTTTCTTTGTTTTCTATACAGTGATCACTGGTTAGCCCTCAATCCTTTGCTGGTTGTCTAAGTCTCATCTCAAGATGTTTATATGAATATCGGTTGTTACATTAACTTTTCTTTTCCTGACAGAGTCTCTTCTGATGTGTCGGCCTCTCTCCATTCTGGACTAGCCACCTCCGAGTGCTGGTCCACAGTCAGCATCCTGGGGATGCACCCCACCTACACCCTGTGTGGGATGCAGAATTAAAAAGACCTTTAGTTTTCTGAAGGAATATGTTTCCAACCCAGACAAGCAGGCAGTCAGTGTAAGGGTATAGTGAAGAGATTTTCAAACATGTAGGTTCTCAGCAACAACCACACATTACATTTATGTGTTTATTTTCCTGAGGAAGTCCCTCAGGATTTTCTCCTCCAAAATAAGAGAGTAAGGCAAGGAAGAGGAGGAGTGCAAGGAAGCCCCCCACAGATGGCTGTGGGCTGGTCTTCCCTTCATAATCCAGCCCGCAGTTCGGGCCACCGTGTAGGCCCGTTCAATCCAGAAACTTAGGCTCTTCGGTGCTGGGGGATTTTCTTGGGGGAAAAAATGCTTAAGTAGTTTTCCCCTGCTGTGATCTCAGGTCATTTGTTTATATTTAAGAGTGAAGGACCTACAAAAGCTTAGTGGAAGCTCTGAGGTGGGGAGACAGGACTCACCACTCACTGTGTGGTGACCCAGCCAACTGTTTATTTGGGGAAGCTCCAAATAGCAGTATCTCTTTGGCCTTTCTCTTAGCTGGTCAGATTCTCCTGTTTGGAGGGTGATGGCCTGGCTCCCAGCATTCTGAGAACCTTCGTCAGGAGGGCTTGGGGTGTGGGGGGCGGGGCGGCATTGCAGCCCCTTTGTGCCACATGCTTCCCTAGCCCTCAGGGAGCTGCTGCCCCCGCAGGCACCCCTTCCCCTCCAGGGACGGCACCTCTCCTGGGACAGGGAGGGATTGAGGCCTGCCTTTCTTCTTTCCAGAATCACTGCTCCTGTTTCTTTCTTGTCCTCCTTATCCTTAAGGGTCGTGTCTTTTTTAAGCCCATTTTCTATTGCTTTCCTGGGGTTTTAGCAGAGATTAGAAGGAGATGCTTATGTTCAGACTGCCATCTTTACCCAGAAGTCTGCACCACAGACATCATAGCGTTAATTTCATAGACAGCACTGAAGGAATGGACTTGTTTCAAATGTTAAGCATTCCTCGTATGTTACTATGTTGGGACAAAATATTCATAGTAAGCATCCTACTCAAATCTACAGATAATACTTCTTTGAAGTAGGGCTGTGGTAGGAATAGTGCTTTGAGATGTTTTTCCAATTTGAATGGCAGGTGTTTAGCATATGTGCATGTGTATTTCTAGGGTAGAGAGCTAGCCAGACACTTATAAACTGCTGTGGAGCATCACTGACTACATCTGATCCTTCTCCTTTTTTTAAGTTAGCTGTGAAAGCAAACAATTAGACTAGGAAAAATCTCCAAGGGAAGTATTTTTATAGCTAGGTCAGAAAAGTTATTATTTTATAGTTGTTCATCCAAAACATATTTGTCTTTAGGCAATACAATTGATTTGTTTAAAATTAAGAAAAAAACTTAAGAATACTAGCAGCATATTTTTTGTAACATGTTTCTCTATTACTAAATGTGATTATTTAATGAATACACTAAGAATTTATACAATTTAGTCTCCTTCTCTCACTTGAGACCTGGCGTGTTGTTCCCAGGCATCTAATAGTGTTCATCAGAATCCAGATGGCCTTCTCCCTAAAGATTTAATTTCTTTAAAGCAGTTTTAGGTTCACAGCAGAACTTAGGGGAAGTCACAGTTCTCTCCCGTGTGCCCCCCGTGCCCACACACGCACAGCCTGTCCCCCTGTCCACATCTCTCACCAGAGGGACATTGGTTAACTTGGTGAATCTATGTGGACACATCATCATCGCCCAGAGTCATCACCCAGAGTCCGTAGTTTACATTAGGCTTGGTGTTGTATGTTCTGTAGGTTTGGACAAATGTATAATGAGATGTATCCACCATTAGAATATCATACAGTATTTTCACTGCCCTAAAAATCGTCTGTGCTCTGCCTGTTCATCCTTCCCTCACCCTGGCCCTTGACAACCACTGATCTTTGTACTCTCTCCGTAGTGTTTCCTTTTCCAGAATGCCATAGAGTTGGGATCGTACATATGAAGTCTTTTCAGATTGGCTTCTCTCACTTAGTAACATGCAGTTAAGGTTACTCCATGTCTTTCCATGACTTCCTGGCTCATTTCTTTCTAGTGCAGAATCCTCTCGAGTTGTCTGAACATTGCCACGGCTTCTCCGTGCCCTTGCTGGAGGTCATCTTGGTTTTTTGGAACTTCTCATCCTTTGCTCCACCCTCTGCCTCTTTTTCTGATGCTCTTCAGTGAGGGGGCCCAACTCCTGGTAACACCAACTGTCCAGTCACTTAAGCTGGACCTCGCACTCTGCTTTTCACTCTCCCCTCCTGCCAGCTCCTCTGTAGCTGCATCCATCAGTTCTAATGTGGAAGTGTTCCCGCCCTAAGTCAGGCCCTGGCTTTTCTCCTGGTTTCCTAAAGCGGCCCTGTAGTCTTCCTCATGCCTGGTTGCTCCCTCGGCAGTCCCTCAGCTACTGTGCTGCTGAGGACTCGCACAGCGGAGTTCTTGTCATCCGAGAGCCCTGGAGCACACCTCGAGCTGTCACCTGTCCCCTCCTCCTCATCCTTCTCTCCCCTAGGAGTTGCCCCTCACCTGTAGCATAAAGTGCCCGGTGTTACGGGGTTGGTTTCCTTTACAGTCTGGCCTGATGAAAAAATGCTTTTTCCGATTTTGTCATTCTTGTATCGTCAGACTGTTCACCACTCCTCAGTGGGCTGGAAATGCTCTTCAGCTTTCTGTCTGTTGAAAACTATTCATCTGTCCTCCAAATGCCACATCCGCCAGTGAGCCCTTCTGACCTGTCTCTTGTTGGAGTTACTTTTTACCTTTGCTCTTGAGCACTTTCAGCTTTTCTTAGCATCCTTGGAGCCTCCAGGCTTTTGTTTCAGTTTTTGGTTTTTTCTTTCTTTCTTTTTTTTTTTTTTTTAAAAGATTTTATTTATTTGACAGAGAGAGAGACAGCGAGAGAGGGAACAGAAGCAGGGGGAGTGGTTGAAGAAGAAGCAGCCTTCCCGCTGAGCAGGGAGCCCGACGCGGGGCTCGATCCCAGGACCCTGGGATCGTGACCTGAGCCGAAGGCAGATGCTTAACGACTGAGCCACCCAGGGGCCCCTCAGTTTTTGTTTTTTTCTTTCTCATTAGATTCGGAGCTAGCACCTTGGGATCAGGAACTAGATCTTATCTTTGTTTCTTCCTCGAACCTAAATCTGTCTTAGAAATGATATTTAATCAGGGAAGGCTTGTTCAGTGTATCTTAAATATATATTCAGTATGTCATAGAATTTTAGGTTAAGGGTTCATCAGATTTTAGGTACATACCAGTAATAAACAGCCCAAGTTCCTTAATGTCTGATGACTTAATCAAATTTTTGTGTAGCTATATTCCAAGTACCACACTCAGAACTCCACTGCTTACAAACAACCACAAACAGGTTAGCCTCTCCAGCCTCCGTTCAGGTTGTTTAATTTACAAACCCTGTGAAGTAGGTTGATTTATCTGGGTTCCAAGCCTGTAGCAAATAAGAAACCGTAGGAGAGCCCTGAGTGTAGAAGATTGTCATCTGTTTATGGGAACAGCTAAGTTTACGATACACTCTAGAAAACTTTCTCTTCAAAACGGTACAATTAAAAAGGAACTTAGTGTCAGCCCCGACCTACTCAAATGGGTCTCATTATCAGTTTTATTGTGTCAGAAAGTTTACGCTCTATCCTTTGTGAACAATTAAATGGCCGATGGAAAAAAATTGACGAGGCCATCCTATAAGAGATGGAAGCTTCCCTTATGTTTCCAAATAACTCACTTAGAGTCAGGAAGCTTCCATCAGCAGCCCCTCCGCCATGTTAATTCTTGCCTTATTATTGTTCTATATTTCCTTTCCCAGTTTTGGAATATGAACTTGGAAAACTCACTAATTTTATTTATTTAAGCTATGCTTAAAAAGCCATGTTTTAAAAATATATATTCCCTTGAAAAGTATTTTTTCATAAGAAATGTTAATTGAAGAAAATTCTTTCCAAAGTATGAAGCATAAAGGTAAGCCAGAAAGGTTCAGTCTTCACTCATTATGTGTAATGGTCAAGTAATACATATTGTCTGTGAAATAGATTAATAGAAAATGTTTGCAAGTAGGAGATAAAACCCAAGGGCAGTTAGAAAGTTCTGGAAACTAGTTCTAAAGAAGTTTCCTAATAATTTAATGTTATGCCTTATACAGCTTCTTAATTTATAATTGACCGAAATGTTTTTAGGCCATCTTTCTGGTCAGATTTTATTCATACTAACTTTAAATTCCTACATTCTTTTTGTCATAGAGCCTTCCTAATATTCTCACCGATGATCGATTTAAAGTTATGTTTGAGAACCCTGACTTCCAAGTAGATGAAGAGAGTGAAGAATTTAGGCTTTTGAATCCACTTGTTTCGAAAATAAGTGAAAAAAGGAAGAAGAAACTAAGACTCTTAGAGCAACAAGAGCTTCATGAAAAAGTAACGTACTCCTTATCATTTTATATCTGCTTCTGTTTCTTGAATGTAAAGTTTTCTGTGTAAGTTAGAAGAGCCTTTGAGGCACTTGAGGTGTAATTTGTTCAAACTTCAGCTTGGAAGTAGATCTTAATTCAAGGCGTTTTCCCCCGATGCGTGCGATGTCACGTACTCCGTGGATGACAGTTAGTTAGAAGAGAATAACAGGTCGGTGTCTGGTGAGGGAAAGGAGCTGCTTCTTACTATTTTTATTTTCAGGAAGAGGAGGAAGAACCGGAAGGAAAACCAAGTGATGCAGAAAGTTCTGAGAGTTCAGATGATGAGAAGGACTGGGTTGAAGAGGTCAGGAAGCAGCGCAGACTGCTCCAGCAGGAGGAAAAGGTGAAGCGGCAGGAGCGGCTCAGGGAGGACCAGCAGACAGTCCTCAAGCCCCAGTTTTATGAGATCAAAGCAGGCGAGGAATTCAGGAGCTTCAAAGATTCTGCCACCAAGCAGAAGCTGCTGAAGTGAGTAACCCTGCTCTCAGTGACGCTTCGCCGGGCTGCCAGGGCCTCGCTCTTCCTCGCGGCCACGTGGCCCTGAGCAGGACATTTTGCTCTTGTGGAAGCACCACAAGGCTGGAGGGGAAATACACTGGTCTTTATGATGATGACTTTTAATAACTTTCTGAGGTGGAGTTTACATACAGTCAGGCCCAGGGCATGGCCTTGGGAGTATTGGCCAATATACGAAAGAACATTTTTATGCCGCACAGGTCACGTTCTTGTGTTGTCCTTGTTTCTTTCCCTCCGTTGCCCTGACCTACAGCTGCTGGTTTTATTCTGTGCCCTACAATCAGCGCTTTTCTGTACAATGGTAATTAAGAGGCAACAAATTCTTTGCATCTTAGCAAAAAGTTATTTTTCTTAATTAGAATTTCAGTTATGTTTATCCATATCTCAGCTTGCCTGATTACTTGGTTACTTGGAAAATTTGCCAGAGATTTTAAGCCTTTTGCAGGAAAATTGAGAGATGAGAAAGAGTGGTATGCTAGAATAGTCAAATACATAGAAAGTGGAATGGTGGTTACCCAGGGCTGGGCGAGGGGGAAAGGGGAAATGCCACTTAATGAGGTACAGAGTTTCAGTTTGGGATGAAGAAGTTCTAGAAATGGATAGTGGTGATGGTTGCACAGCAACGTGAATATATTTTACCACAATAAAGAAGTCAACGTTAAGGGCGCCTGGGTGGCTCAGTTGGTTAAGCGACTGCCTTTGGCTCAGGTCATGATCCTGGAGTCCCGGGATCGAGTCCCAAGTCGGGCTCCCTGCTCAGCAGGGGGTCTGCTTCTCCCTCTGACCCTCCCCCCTCTTGTGTGCTCTCTCTCTCTCATTCTCTCTCTCTCAAATAAATAAATAAAATCTTTAAAAAAAGAAAGTCAACGTTAAAAAAAAATATTATTTGGGCAGTTTCAGTTGTAGGTGGCTTAAGTAAGGAACAAGCTAGGTCCTCAATTCCAGATTGTGTACGAGCTGTAGGTTATATAAGTCTCTGCTCTGAGAATTCATGGGCTGAGTATTAATGTGATAGACGGTCATGGTGGGGAATCTCGTGAGAAGAGCCGGAGGGTCTGGGGAGCCCAGGGGAGGAGGAGGAGGAGGGGTCGGGCAGGGTGGATGAGGTATGAGGTTGGGGGCAGTTCCGGTTCTGTATCTGCACCTCTCCAGCTCCCGGCTTCCTGTTTGGAAAATGGGGTTTTTCAGATGCAAGAAGTGGGGAAAAGGTAGAGAGGACATCGATGGATAGGCTGAGTTGTTTCTGGAACGGAGATATGGCTGGTCCTCATCATCTCACCAGCTTCTAGCCAGTATCTGGGATACCAAATGTTGAGTGAATCCTTCAACTTAGAATCCAGGAGCATATCAAAATTCTGGTTCTAACGAACAAAAGATCTGGTGAACAAAGAATCTAGTAATAGGGTCGATATCTTTTGAAGATATCTTTACCACTTTTTTTTTTAATAACAACTTCCTTGAGATAATTTACATAACATACAGTTCACCTACTTAAAGTGTACAGTCCGTCGGTTTCTAGTATATTCACAGAGTTGTGCCTGTGAATATAATTACCACAATTAATTTTAGAACATTTTCATCTCTCCCAAATGAAGCCCCACATCCCATTAGCATCCGCTGCCCTCTGCCCTCAGCACACCCCATCCCCAGGCAACCACTAATCTACTTCCTATCGCTATGGATTTGCCTGTTCTGCCATTTCATATCACTGGATCCATACACTATGTGGCATTTGGTCTGGCTTCCGTTACGTCGTGTAATGCCTTCAGTGTTTGTCCGTGCCTTAGCATCTGTTGGCGCTGCATTCATTTCTATTGCCAAAAACTGTTCTCGTGTGTGGATAGACCCTGTTTCCTTCATTATTCACCAGTTGATGGATATTTGAGTTGCTCCACATTTTGGTTATTATGAATAATGCTGTTAGGAACGTTTGTGTGTAAGATCTTACACAGACATGCTTCATTTCTTCTGACTATATACCTAGGAGTGGAATGGCCGTCATACGGTAGCATATGCTTAACCTTTAGAGACGCTGCCAAACTGTCTTCCAAAGAGGCTGCTCCATTTCACGTTCCCACCAGGAGTGCGTGCAACCTCACCTTTTATGTACCTGTTAGTCTTGGATATTCAATTTGGAGTCCTACTCAGAAGCAGAGGAAAGACTAGGTGTTTGTAGTTTTCTGATTCTGTGGAGTGAGTTTCTTTGTTAGATTATCTGCTGGTTTTGTGTTGCTTTGTTTACTTGACTACTGGTTCCTGAATCTGTACTAGACCCAAGTAGGTACTTGATAAGTTTTTGTGGAACTGAATCTCCTGTGCCTTGGCAACATGTCAGGCAACTTAGGAAGCTACCATTTCAAGGTCTGCTGAGAAAGAACCCATTTGCTCCCAACCCATTGGCCAGAAAAACCTGGGCACAGTTGTCTTTAGGTAAGCATGGTAACACGGTGATTTGGGGGTGGGAGGCAAGACTAAACTTTCTGACATTGTTGTTCTGCCTGTGGGTTGTAGCAGGACATTAATAAGAAAACAAAGGGGATGGAAATTTAGTATTTAATGGATAAATAATAACCAAGTTAATACACTACAATTAAACATTTTTACTAAGTTGAATTTTTTTTTTGAGAAGAGGAACTATATGAGTGATAATACTTCATGAGCTTACAAGGAGAGTCCTGTTGCTTAAAGTAATAACTCTCTGTTATGAACAGCCTGCAGTTTGCTGGTATTTTGGCACAAACTGCTTACTGAGTTCTAGTCTTGACTGGATTATTTTGGCAAACCCTGAACTTGTGTTATCTTTGTATTTAATGAAGCATTGAACCATTATCCTTCAGAGAACCAAAGTGATGCCTTCTGATCATTCTTTTGAGTTACCACAAGGCAGTCAATAAAACACAGCATCAAAACTGAGTGTATTATGTTTTAAAGGTTCCCTTGGACTTACCCTACTTTAAAACTTTTTCTGCAAAGGGAAAAGTGAATTATGAATCCTAACTCAATACTTGAGGGAGTCCTCCTGTTTGCTTGGCATGGTAACATGGCGTCCGACAAATACATATGTCTGTCAACACATATTTATATGCCTTACGGTGTGCCGTGCTTTGTGAGTTTATTCAACCACCTATCGGCCTCTCTGGCCGCCCATTCATCAGTCAGACATTGGTTGAGTGCCTGCCTAGTGTGAGCAAAGTGCTGCTGCCCAGAGCCAGGGGGTGGAAAGACAGGGCAAAGCTCACAGACCTGTAGCCTTCCCATTCTCACTGATACTCAGGAGCTGTAAAGAGGCGTGTGGCAAGTGCATAAGAAAGGAAGGGATATAACTTTTGGAGATTTAAGAAAGTCTTTATAAGAGGTCATACTGAAACTGGCCAAAGAGAGAGACAAAAGACAGAAAGTTGCGCACCCACAGCAGGGTGGGAGAGGCGGCGTGTGAACAGGGAGCGCTGTGTGAAAGCCGTGGGAAGCTGGCGCTGCAGGGGCGCCTGGAGTAACGGGGGGGGGGGGCGGCGGCGGTGGCATTCAGGCCCTGGCCCTCGCACTGCTCAGCCACTGAGATTACTGTGAGCAGATCTGTTTCCAACCCCTTCCCCAAATCATGTGAATCCTTACATAATAAAAGCAGTTCACGTTTGTTACAGAACATAAAAATAAAAACCTGTAGGCATAAAAAGTCCTTCTTTCCCAGAGACTGGTAATGAAATATCTCGTTTTAGAGAGAAGCTGCAGGGAGGGGCCCCTGAGCTCAGCTAACAGACTATTCAGTAGTCCCAGTCAGAAGTAAGTGATAAAAGCCTGAACTATGGGACAGAGAGGACCAGGCAGCCTAGGACCAAATTATTCACAAAACTGTCCAAGTAAGAATAGGAAAGGAAAATGGGCATACAGCACAAGGTTGTTTGGTTACTAATTTAATAGCAAAGGAGAAAGGAGTGGTCGGCAGTGTTGATCCGTCTCGCAATGTTGCCACCAAGGTCAAGGAGACAGAATGAAGACCAAGCTTAAGGCTGCGAGTAGTGAGCCCACTGTCAGCACAGTAAGTGTGCGGTGCCAAGTGTCTTGGTGATGTTCAGTAGAGAAACTGAGACCCAGGGCGTGGGCCAGAGACCTGGGGCTGAGCGAGCAGCTTTCCCTGTGTGATTGAGACCGACTCTGAGTGTGTAGAGTGCGGTGCGGGTGAAGAGGGGAGCCCCTAGGCAGCAGCAGGTATTTTTCTAGTCTGTGATAAAAACTGCACGCCTCTCTTTAGAAAGATACACCTGCACGCAAAGTACTGCATGTCGTTTTGGAGCTGTCACCGGCAAAACTGACAGCCAAGGGCTAAGACTTCCAATTTAGAGGACAAGCGGAGGAGAAGGAAGTAGTAAAGATCACTGAGGAGTTTTCAGAGACGTAGGAGGAAAGCTGGGAAGAGCCAAGCAGGGAGAAAATGACACAGAGGGTGTGACGCAAATGTCAGAGAGAGGCGGGAGGTGCACGGAACAGAGCAAAGCCATTAGGAAGCTCGTCTTGCTGGGACCAGCTTCTCCGGCATCAGCCCGAATGTCGGATTGCAGCAGACTGATGAGTGAATAGAGATAATAAATATTGTGAGCAGTTAATGTGGATGATTCTTCCAAGAAGTTTGGCAGAAAAAGGAAGGCGTCAAAGCCAATAACTCGATGGGGAAGGTCTTTCAGGCTATTAGAGATAGAATGTGTTAGTGGGCAGGGAGGGATTTAACTGTGGCAAGCAGTGACTCGAGAGACCAAAGTGAACAGACAGATCTGAATTCAGTAAGCAGTCAGGAGGAGACGGGCCTCAGAGAGGGCAGGGGTACACCCCCAGAGCCCCAAGGGGAGGCCATCAGGATAGGTGGGTGGAAAGTGGGCAAGTTCATGCCGACAGCCAGTCTGCAGGGCCTAACGGAGGCACTAGCGGGGACGTGCCGGTGAGCCTGGAGGAGAGGTCTACAACAACACAACTTGCGGAAGCTCAGTAGCTGGGGCTGTCTCCTCTCCTCTCCCTGCCAGATGGCCCTTCAGTGGGTAAGCCTTCTTTGAAGCACCTAGCCTGTAGCCCGTCTTGGAAATTCAAAGATTTCAAAGACATTTCCTGCCTTGGAGGAATTCACTTTCTTCCCCAGGTGGTTTTAGTAGCTCTCAGGGAGCTGCTCATCACGCCGACAAATTTATCCGCTTTGTGGATGAACTCTGGCCTGTTTGTACTCTTCAGCTAATTTTCCTCACTGCCAGTGGATGAGAGTTGAAGGAACATGGTCTTATTTTAATATTAGAAGCATTTTTAATCTAATTTTGAAAGCAAATTAATTCCAAAGTTGCACTTAGAAAAAATCTCTTCTTACTCAAGTTGATACATACTCAGGTGATATGGAAGCATCTTTTCATAGTAATACGTAGGAATGTCGAACAAAAGGTGAAAGTCTTGCTTTTACCCCCACACTCCCTCCCTGAGGTCCCTGCTTTGTGTGCCTTTTTAGAATTCAGTGACTCCTGTGGGTGTTCACACATGTGCAGCGCTAGCAGATCTCTCCTGGACACCAAGGGGCCCTACTGATCCTGTTGCCGGTGAGCTGCTCTTTTCACGTAGCGATAAGTTTAGAAAATTTTTCTTTGTAAGTACATGTAGGCCTCCCAGTAGCTGCATCGCTAGTTCCTAAGGTGGATGGGCTGTACCGTATGTAAGATTCCCTCATTTTGGGGAGGTTTAGGTTGTTTCTTGTTTTCCTCTTCTCCTTTTCCACAGTTAGAAATCTGTCCACACGGGGCGCCTGGGTGGCTCGGTTGGTTAAGTGACTGCCTTCGGCTCAGGTCATGATCCTGGAGTCCCGGGATCGAGTCCCACATCAGGCTCCCTGCTCGGCAGGGCGTCTGCTTCTCCCTCTGACCCTCCCCCCCTCATGCTCTCTCTCATTCTCTCTCTCTCTCTCTCTCAAATAAATAAATAAAATCTTTAAAAAAAAAAAAAAAAAGAAATCTGTCCACACGTGCAGGGATTTCTTCAGGCTGTACCACCCAGTGCCGGAATTTGCTGGATCAAAAGGGGTCATATCGCCCCGGAGAAAGGCTTTGAGCTCTTCGCGCTCTTACCAAAGTGCCTGTTTCCCCACACTTGCAACAACAGTGGATGTTAGGAATCTTTTTAAATATGAACACAGCTAATAGATGAGGTATTCAGATATGCTGGTTGCATTAGTTCATATCTCCGGAGACACAGGGGCTTTGAGGAACATGCAGACAGAAAGCATTGAGATGGAGTTTTCAGTGACGTGCACAGTCTCTGTAAATATTTGTCAGAGGTATTTGGCTCTAAGCAGAGTATTTAACATTTGCTGTTTAGCTGTAGATTCCGTTTCTCCACTGCCTTCCTGTTCCCTTTGGTGTGGACTGTGGGATCGTGGGTCCTTTCTTTTGAGTTAAGTCCTCTGAATGCTATACTAATGCACATGCCTCCACACAGAGTGATTTC
>NC_138378.1:116389833-116395495 GCF_054177405.1 Leptonychotes weddellii
TGCACAGTCTCTGTAAATATTTGTCAGAGGTATTTGGCTCTAAGCAGAGTATTTAACATTTGCTGTTTAGCTGTAGATTCCGTTTCTCCACTGCCTTCCTGTTCCCTTTGGTGTGGACTGTGGGATCGTGGGTCCTTTCTTTTGAGTTAAGTCCTCTGAATGCTATACTAATGCACATGCCTCCACACAGAGTGATTTCTGAAAACTCAGTTGAGGAGCATTATTTCCTGGGGTATATAATAAATATCTAGTTTGATGTTTCCCCTTGTACTTCATGCCCATTTTTTTTTTTAAGGTAGCCTTGCTGAGAACTCCGATTCTTTCCCCCATCCCCCCACCCCCACCCCATAGCCGTGTCCGTTGTCCTGTGCTTGATAATTCTGTCCTTTCAACCTTCGGAAGGTTGACAAAGGTTGGAAGCCCACATCTGTCTTCTTAGCAGTCCCCACAAAGTGGTGGGGGGCTGTTCATCGTGTGACAGTGACATTTTTTTCCCCTAGAGTTCTTAACCTTCCTTATCGATGTCACACAGCGTGGATTTCTGCATTTTGTTCTTCTGTTACAGTAGACAGTTTTCAGGTGTCTGTCTGCTTCTTAAATCGTCTCTGACCGAATTCATTCTCAGGTAGCTGGCTTAGGAGCTGCTGGTGAGCAGCCACATACCGTAAACTGACTTTCAAAGGGAGGGAAGTAGGACTTGCTTTAATGTAGCAATCTCCGCACTCAGTGCCTGTGTCTGATCTTCTGCCATGGCTCATTCTAAAACCCCGCTCGTCTCTCCAAGGAGCCCAGACAGAACAAGTTTTTACAAGTGCACCTCGAAAGTACATTGAGAGAAAACCAGAATTTATATACCCTATCATGGAGGAAATAAGGTCATTCTTAAAAGAGTAGTAATTGCCCACAATTTACTTGAAAAGTCACTTTCTTCCCAAATTAGTGTTTGCTGTGTGCCACCCTGAGGTCTCAGTGGCTCCACAGCCCGTCAGAAGCCATGAAAGGAATGAACAAGAACGGCATGGACAGGCTGAGGAATTTGCTTAGGCTGGCATAACTCACATCCACACTGGGGTCCTTTACACTTCACGTTTGAGTTCTTGCTAAAATAACCAAGCTCAACTAGATCTTTGTTTCACTCTCTCTGTCGTGTGGAAGCTTGTCATTTGGAAGACTTCGTGGATGCATTTCCCACACAAAACTTTATAAATCAAGTTTGGTCTGACACACTCCTGGAAACCAGAAATTCTTAAATTGGAATCCTGGTTTTAGACTTGAGTCCTTGCGTGGCCTGGGGCGAGTCATTTAGCGCCTCACCTCCCTTCTTGCCATCTATAAAGGATAAATACTTGTGTCTCAGGGATGTTGAAAGGATTAATTAGTTCGTCTGTAAAGCACTTTGAAGATGAAAAGTACTTTAAAAGTGCTTCTTAATAACATTATTGCTTAGAAAAGAGTGCTACTTTTATGCTAACCACTTCACGTCTCAAGTTATATAAAGAAGGCATGTTCGTTACATTAGTAGTCATAAACTGGAGATAAATCTCTCATGGTGCGAACATCAAATATTTCCTGCAGAATTTCAAAGGGGCATCACTTTATCTTGGGGGGCCATTTAGGAGCAGCTTTCTGTTCAGTAATTAGTTATGAAGATCGTATTTCAGGCAAAAGCAAACCCTTCACCCAATTCAGCCATTTTTAAATTCAGTCAGGTTTTTTACAGGTTAACTTGAAAGGGGTACACTCCACTCTAGTTGGTACAAGGAGGATTGGAAAGGGGAGCGTGTTAATGTTTTTGTGGAAGAGGGGACAGGAAAGAAGAGAGAACCGTATTCTTTCCCTCTTACTTCCTCGGCCCCATCCTCCCGTTTCCATCATGGGCACCCGTGGGTTCTCCAAGCATTAGAGCTCACGTGGAAACTCACTGCGAGTCTGTCTTGAAGCTTAATTCCATTTTTTCCCTCCAAACCCAGTTCACAGAAAGGGCCACTGTTCTGATTTTATACTAAAACATTACTATTGTGACATGCAGTGAAGGGTCACGTGTACAAGATACAGACTGAACGTCTTGGTTGTAAAGCCAGGTAGGGTGGTGTTACTGGTTCAGATGGCACAGCAGACCACGGCGGGGGCACAGAGACCCTAGAAAGGTGTGGAAAACGTGATCAAGAAATGCGATGAAATTTACATTTGGGGTAAAGTATGATGGGACGAGTAATTCAAGTAAGAAAGTGGAAGGAAAAGGCACCGAGAGAAGGAACAGTGCGTGAACAGACTGAATCGGATAGAATTTTACCCGTGGTGCTTTCGTTTGCTGTCTGTGGTCAGGTGGACTCATGTTTGGGGGTTCGTGCTGTGGGTGGTGAGTGTCACCCCGGGAGCTGAGGGCGGGTGGAGAGAGCCTCCGGACTCGCTTGGTACCTCTCCCTGGCTTCACCCGGAAGACCTGCTCGGGGTCCGCTCCCTCGGAGAGGTGGCTGGGTTGCCGAAGCATGAAGTGCTCTGCTGCCTGCCTGGTGTGGGGCTTAAATAGAAAAGGCTCCAGAAACATCTGTGCCACTGACCATTACGGTAAATTACAGGCTGCAGAGACGGTGCTCCTTGCCTGTCGGCTTCAGAAGTGTGGTTTAATGAGATCAGGAGCAGCCACAGAAAATATATTTGGAACCACCACTTAAGATACTAAGCGAGCGGGTGTTTTGGCAGCTCTTTTTACTGTGTGTCTGTCGAGTGTGAGCAGTGACTGTCGGCCCCGATTCGTTCCGCGATTGCGTTCGGTGAATGCCATTTTCTGGCTTCCCCGCGAGCGTAACAGATTTTCTTCATGTGAGCCATTCTAATTAAAACTTGTTTCGAATGCTAAATCAAAACATACTGCTAATTAATGTGTCGTTCTCTTAAATCTCCTCCAGTAAAACCCTTGAAGATCGTTTGAAACTCGAAGCAAAAAATGGCACGGTGAGCATAGCAGATACCACAGTCGGCAGCAAACAGTTGACATTCACGTTAAAGAAGGTGAGTTTTCTAACGTGATTTTGTGAGTCCAGTCGTGCCGTGCACTCATCTGACCTCAGCACGGCCGCCCCAAGCTTTTCTCCTTTGAGGAAGCTGTGTGCCTGTTCTAGCCCTTGTCCTGCAGCCAGAGCCCCTGCGGGGTCGGGAGCGAGCGCTCAGCTTGGCCGAGGCCGGAGCCGGAGCCGGGCTCTTGCTGTGCTGCGGAGACGGGACCTTTGCGCCCCGGAGCTGGTGCTGCTGGTGCGGAGCCGGCCGTATGGTTTCTGGGTCACTGGGCCGCCTCCGGAGCGGCCTTGCCAAGAGAAAGTCCTGCCTGTCCAGGGCTTAGAGAACTCGTGGTAGAATGAAAATAAGATGCCTCTGAAGTTACTCATGTTTTGCGAAAAACCGAAGAAGCACAAAGAAGTACTTAACGTGTCCCCAAGGTTGAGTCAGGCAGAGGCTGTGAAACTAGATCAATTTATGTTTGATTTTGCCTGTTCATATCATTAGAGCAACAACATTTTAACTATTAAAGCTCACTTTTAGGAATAATTAGGGATTTGTGTATTGTCTAATAAAAATCTCCTTTGATACTAGGTATGTGATTTATTTAGGTAAAATCTCAGGTTTTTCCAGGATTTTCATATATGCTTCTTTTTTTTTTTTTTTTTTAAGTAAACTCTACCCCCAACGTGGGGTTCAAACTCCTGACCCCACTGTCAGGAGTCACATGCTCTATCGACTGAGCTAGCCAGGCAACCCTAATAGATACTTTCTAATGTGTGACTAAAATGTAAGGGGAAAGTTTATGCTTTAGTATTATTTACAGTTGTATAGTGGCAAAACTAGGATTAGGTCCCAAATGCAGTTTTCAGGTTTCCTGTACTGCAGTTTCTCATCAGACCCATGGCCGGGTGTGGGGCTTACACATGTCCGCATCCCCCCCTTCTCTGGGCCAGGCTGCTGGCGACTGTGGGTCAGCAGCTGGAGCAGGATGGAGAAGCAGAAGGAAAGGAAACTTGGGAGATGAGCTGCCTGGACCCTCAGTCATACGGGATTGGGCACGTGGTGCTGCCGTCGTCTGGTGCAGCCTTTCAGAGAGAGGCTGGCCAGAGTCCCTCTCTGGGTGGGGCTTTGTCTGCGGGACAGTCACTGCTGCTTACAGGCTCCTCTGGAGGCTCCTGCCTTTGTGGGGAAGGCCTGGCAGGGCTCTGCAAAACGTGCTGCTGGAGAGGGGGAGGTACTTCCGGGAGATGGCTCTCCCAGCAGAGCGTGGGGAAATGCCTGGGACTAATGTCCACCCCGAAGATGCAGAAAAGTGCCTAACCGACAAGCTCCAACACACCCTGTTTATCTTTATTTGGTACATCATTTTCCAAAATTGTTTGGACAGGAGACACTTTGGGGGATACTTTTTAACATGAAGAAACAAAATATTAAATCACCGGTGTTTGTTGATCTTACAAGGGTCTTGATACCATAGTTTGGTGTGCTGGTATGCAGGTTTTCCGAGGATCCCGTTAACAAGTGATTGTCAGGTATCTGCTCTGGGGTGTGTGCTGCAGGAACACAGAACCACACAGGTGTGGTCCTGGCTCCGCAGTTCTCAGTCTGTTGAAAGAGGGACACACCCAGTTAGGTCATTATGGTGGTGGCAGGTGCTCCAGCAGAGGACGGGGGTGGGGGTGGGGGGAGCTGTGAGAGCGTCCGGGGCCCGACCCGGACAGAGGGGCTAGGGAAGGGGGAGTGATGTGCGGCTTGGGTCTCTAAGTTGAGCGAGAGCCCTGCGGGGTCAGGCAGGGTGCCAGGCGCAGGGTGCCGCTAAGGCAGCGCTCTTGCTTGAGGAAGGGGGAGGCCAGGCGTGCTCGAGGGTCCGACGAGAGCCTGTGTGTGTAAAACGAGCTCAAACGGAGGAGCGGCGTCGGATTCAGCCAGAACTGTGCAGCTCAGCCCTGGAGGGCCTTGTGAGCAGGCCATGGCACGCAATTACCCTTGATTCTGAGTAGAACCACGCGAAGCTGTTGAACAGTTTTAGTTAGCAGCAGACCGACCCTCTTTATTTCTAAAACCTGACGAGCTATTGCGTGAGGAATGGGCCGAAGGGGCCCGGAGCGGAGGCACTGGGGATGCACTAGGCAGGAGGGGACTGGATGGGATTTATTGGGGCTCTTGAAGGAGTAGTAATAATCAGAAAAAGAACTTAAGGCATTATTCAGAGTCCCAGTTTCAGAGCTTCCTAGAGGAAGGGGACTCATCGGCTTTGTGTCTTACAGATCGCTTTCCTTCCCCACTACTCCCTCGCCTCTCACCTCTTTGATTTCAAAATATTGAATAATACCTGCTGGAGGTGAATACAGAGACTTCTTCTTCAAGAGCAAGATACAAAGGACTATTGTAGGTGCACAGGGTAATATAGACCAGTGTAAAGCAGGCCTCATGGGTGTCTATAAGGCAATGCTTTTCAGCTTTTAAAACTTCTGCTCCATCAGTGCTTTCTCAGTTTACCTTTTGTGCAATTCCAGCAGCTGAGAATATTTTTTTGAGCTTTGCATTCAAGAGTTCGTACCCTTAGAACCATCAAAGGTGATTTTAAAACCAGGCGGCTCTGACCTCCGTGGTGGGTTCTGCATTGGCTCTCTCCTTTCTGAGAACTGCTGCTGACAGCCAC
>NC_138378.1:116395595-116417526 GCF_054177405.1 Leptonychotes weddellii
GGGTGTTGGGGTTTTCTTTCTCTTTCTCTCTCATGTAATTTTCTCCTTTAGTCCGAACAACAGAAGAAGCAACAGGAGGCTGAGAAGCTGCACCGACAAGAAAGGAAAACCCTCCGTCGTTCAGCTGGTCACCTGAAGTCCAGACACAGACGCGGCCGGCCGTTTCATTGAATCTGGAAACCAGTCCTGCACGTGGCTCCGGAGGAGCGCCCAAACTGACCATCGCTTAGCACGTCGAACACAGAGGGACACATGTTAACCGTTCGTGTAAATTCTTGGTACCTGGGTGAGGTAAAGGTTTGGCAGCTGTCGTCACGCCCTCTGCAGCAGACTTGGAAACCGCCCCCCTTCCCCACACTGTCTGTAAGTTGTTGTCCCCATAAACACTGTCCGTTCCCCCCCCCCCAGTTTTAATCAAGTAAAGCCAGGTGTTGCTTTTCCATCTTGTGAAATGTGTAACATGGGATGGGAGGTTATCCTGTGCTAAAAATGCAGATCGACCATGTTCGGCACCGTTTCCTTTCAGTGCCTACTGTCCTTCACTGTTGACCCCCAGGAACCCTGTTCCTGTGTCGCCTGAGGTGTCCGTGTTGGCCGTGTTTGCATTTCTACATTGGTAGTTTGTGGCTTGTTTATGTGGGGGGGGGGGGCGGTTTAAAACATATTTTATAAAAAGAATATAATTTTATGGTAATAATCCTAAAACAAAAATGGAAGCTACTGGTTATTCTCTTAACTTTTCACAAGATTAAATATAGATTTTCCTTTTTTTTTTTTCTGTTTCTTAAAGTACAATTTGAGATAAACTGGCTGGAGAAAACATTTATAAAAATAAATACTTTCATTTGAATAGCTTCTTTGAGAAAGATCCATGCTTTGAGTTAATTTGAAAATTGAATTTGGTTTCCCTAGTTCTCAGGTATTAATGTGATTTTGGAGGTGTGTTTCTTTAATCACAACTGGAACCAGGGCTCTTTGGCCTCTAACTGGAAATGCGGTAAGCACAAAGGGAGAATGTGCTGACAGGACTAGGCTGCAGGCTGTGTAACTGGCCTCATGGACACCCGGATCTGGGGCCCCAGATTCAGCCAGGTCTTTCTCCCCTTTTCTTCCTCCTGTCGCAGCGTTGTTCCTTAGCCCTTCAGCTCTCCCCTGCTGTCTTTCCTTGACGTCTTTCCTGTCCTGTCCCCGTCCTATCTCTGTTGCTTCTGTACAGACATGTGTCCACTTCTGAGGCCTGAGAGGTGCAGTCTGTTTCCAGAAAAAAAGTTGTGTTTGTCTGTGGGGGGTGTGTGTGTGTGTGTGCGTGTGTGTCCGGCATGGGTGCGGCTTGTGTGTATGGACAGACACCGTCACCAGAAAGAGGCTTGTTACCTGGGCGCCCACCCAGCTTGTGGTCTGGGACAGAGGCGTCACCTGTTTCCATCCCTGGTGCCACCTGCTCTGCTTCTTCGGCTTCCTATCCCTGCACTCCTTTGATGAGCTGCCTCTTCCCAGAGGAAGGGGCCTCAGCCTTTCTGCACTTGCTTGTCTCTGTGTCCACGCTGATGGCTTCCCTAGAGAGGGGGATTTCAGAAGTTAAGGAAGGACACTGCTGGCTGGAGTTGTTCCCTAGGGGTGAGCGGTTGCGCTGCGGATTGTGTCCTGGGGTCAGGGCCTTTCCCACTCCTACCTGGCCTTCCCGGGCCTCTCTTTCCCTTCCCTGCCTTCTCGGGGGCCTCCCTGTGGAGGGGGGAGCCAGTAGGCCGCGGTGCTAACTAAACTCTCCCGGCCCAGGGTTTAATCCCAGCCCCGCTGCCCACCAGTTCTAGAGCCTTGACTGTTTGTTTAACCTCCTTGAGTGTCCGTTCCGCCAATAAAGTGAGCCCAAGACTTCATTTGTGTGAGAGTGAAACGAGGTACTTGGGTGGGGTGAGCATTGAGCATGGCGTGAGGCTCAGGAGTGTTGGTAAAGCTTGTCTGTCACCTGCCGCCCTTCCCTCACCTCAGCACACACCCCTCCGAACTCAGCGGATTTCTTAATACCGAGGTTTTTCTAGGGCAGGGGTACCCGTGGGCTTCTGTTCTGGGAGGTTCCTGAAAGGGCAGGTGGAGGACCTGAGCTGCATCTGTGATGGACGTTCAGGGAACACATAGTGAACGGAGCTGCACAGAAACCCGCTCCAGGCCCCAGGGCTCCCTTATCAGTGCCTTGTAACAGTCCCACCTCTTCAGGGTTGAGATTCTTCAAGTACCTGCTACAGTCCTCGCCTTTCTTTGAAGTACAGGTTGCATATTCTGTAGCTTGTTTGTTTGTAATGGATGACTTAGCAGCCTCGGGTGTGGGTCTCCAGACCAGGAAAGTACACGCAGACGTTTGCGCCCGGCCTACGGCTGGGGGCTTGGTTTTCACAACAGGACCATCCCGGGGGCTCCTGAGTGATGGCTTCTCCCCTAATCCTGCTCCAGATCCCCCTCATTCCCTAATATCCCTAGCCTGATGCCTCAATATATTTTTAAACAACTATTTAAAAGAAAGTTGTTTGCAGCAGTCCAGGCAGTGAGCAGGGAAAGTGTCTGGGGTGTGCGGGGGGCATGACGGGACATCTGGGCTCTGGTTGGTTCTGCCCCTTAACCTGGGCGGTGAGGCACTCTCACGACTTAGACACCTTTCTGTGTGCATGTTATACTCCAATGAAGAACTCTTATTAGAAAAGAATTGGTCTATCAAAGTAACTTGTACCCATTATAACAACTTACTCCCATCTAACCCCCTGAGATAACTCCTAATAGTATGAGGTATATTTGTTCAAATATTTTTCTGGTTTATAAACAGCTATATATACATGTTTTAGTCATCCAATGGGGCTCTTCCTCAGCTTGATTTTTATAACTAATTTTCTCAAGTGTGGACATACAGAGAGAGATGTACTTTGTTCTTTTGTATAAACTTCAGAGTGTTTTATTGCAGGGTTGATCCATAAGCAAACTCTTCCCCTATTGATGGTTATGCATAAAAATCCACAGAAAGAACCTTCTAAAAAGTCACATCTATAATAAGTATACCCCAACTTCCTTTTTGCTTCTTTTTTTTTTTTTTTTTTTAAATATTTATTTTAGAGAGAGTACGCATGAGTGAGGGGAGGGACAGAGGGAAAGGAAGAGAGAAAATACTCAGACTCCCTACTGAGTGCAGAGCCCAATGCGGGACTCGATCCCAGGACCCTGAGACCATGACCCGAGCTGAAATCAAGAGTCGGATGCTTGACCGACTGAGCCACACAGGCGCCCATAACCCAACTTATTTTTTAAATGGACATAGTAACTTTATGAAACACCTGTACGTAGCAAAGCAATCTAAATGTCATTTCCGTTTTTTCTTCTTTTTCTGTGTATGGGATTTGAGAGAATTTCAAGTTTCTAGTTAGAATACAGTTCTAGCTTTATCCACCATTTGTCAGAAGAGCAGAAGCAAATATCTTGTAACATAATCGGACTAATCTTAATGACATTCTTTTCAGTACCATTTATGGAGTGTGTTATTTCGCCTGCAACTCTAATTATTAAAAAGTTCCTGGGATGCCTGGGGGAGCTTAGTGGGGTAAAGCATCTGCCTTCGGCCCAGGTCATGATCCCGGGGTCCTGGGATCAAGTCCTGCGTCAGGCTCCTTGTTCAGCGGGGGCCTGCTTCTCCCTCTGCCTGCTGCTCCCCCTGCTCGTGCTTGCTTGCTCGCTCTCTGACAAATAAATAAAATTGTCATCATTGCACTGACCTTGAAGCTTCTAGAACACTCCAGGCGTTCTCTTAAGCCAGGGCCTTTGCAGATGCATTTCCTCTGCTTGCAGTGTACTTCGTCGGCCGGCTGTTGGCACGTCTGTCACACTTGACGGTACAGCCACCTTGTGTAAAACAGTCATGCCCCTGCCCCCAGCACTCCCCGTGCCTTTACTGCAGCGGGTACCTGATACAGTGTGCTCATAAAAGACTTTTTTTTTTTTTTTTAAAGATTTTATTTATTTGCGAGAGAGAGAATGAGAGACAGAGAGCATGAGAGGGAGGAGGGTGAGAGGGAGAAGCAGACTCCCCGCTGAGCAGGGAGCCCGATGCGGGACTCGATCCCAGGACTCCAGGATCATGACCTGAGCCGAAGGCAGTCGCTTAACCAACTGAGCCACCCAGGCGCCCCAATAAAAGACTTTTTATTATGGAACATTTCAAACATACACCAAGGAAGAAAACAGCTTCACCATCTCCTGTGTACCCATCACACGCTTCAGTAATTAACAACAAATCTTACCTTTTTCATCGTTACTCCTACCCATTGGCTCCATTACTTCGAAATATTTTGATTCCAGATATCATATTATTTTATCCATAAATACTCATACTGCCTTTTTTGTTTATTTATTGTTTGTCCCCCACCCCACACCAGAATGTAAACTCGGTAAGAATAGGGATTTCTTTTTTGTTTTGTTTTGTTCACCGTTGTACATCCAGCACCATGCCTGACACATAGACGCTGTCTAATAAATTTGTATGAAATGAATAGTTGAGTTAGATGGAACTTTGGATTCAGTACCAGAGGGGCAATTCTCCCTTGACAAGAGCTGTTTCCGGGCTGGAAGGCCTCACTGGAGTAGCTCAGGACAGAATAGGGAAGAATGAATCAGAAGGAGGGATGGTAGACAACACTTGGTAGTTTTTGAATATAAGGGAGCAGAAAATAGGACCTGTGAGATCAAGAGAGGGTTTTCTTTAAAATAGAAATCCCAGCATGTCTGCATGTTGCTGGGAATCACCCAGGAAAAGAAAAAAGTGTTGGCGTTAGAGAGGACAATTACTGGAGTGATACCATAAGTAAGTGTAGTAGTTATCTATTGCTGCATAACAAGTTATCCCAAAACTTAGCAGCTTGAAATAACAGAGTTACCTAACAGCTTCAGTGGGTCAGGAATTCAGGAGCAGGCTAGCTGGGTGGTTCGCATGCAGGGTCTCTCATGAGGGTACAATCAAGACATCAGCCAAGGCTACCTGGGCTGGAGGTGTGAGACCTGGGCTGGAGGACCCCCTTCCTCGCTCAGACACACGGCCGCAGGCTGGAAGTCTCAGTTCGTTGCCATGTGGACCTCTCCATGGGACTGCTGGAATATCCCCGTGACATGGCAGCTAACGTCCCCCAGAGGTATCCAAGGACGAGAGAGACCAAGATGGAAGCCACAGTGCTTCTTACCACCTTTAGCAGAGGTCATACATCATCACCTGCCCTTTTTTTCCATGTGTTAGGATGGAGTCACCAAGTATAGCCTGTGCTCAGTGGGAGAGGAATTAGATGCCATCTTCCAAGTGGAAGGAGCATCAAGTAGGGGGGCCAGGTGAAATAAATACAGGACACCTGGTGAGATTTGAATTTCAGAGAAACATGTGACTTATCAGAGTGTGTTCTATATGTCGTATGGGCCATACTTACAATAAAAAATTATTTGTTATTTATCCAAAATTCAAATTTAATGGATGACCTGTATTTTTATTGGCTAGATCAGGCAACCCTAGAAAGAATTTGTAGATGTAGTTTAGAATCAGCACAGTAGCAAAGGAGGGAACGGGTGCAGTATGCGGATCGAGGTAGTGACCTTCCACAGACACAGGGTGAGATTGTAAGGAGAGAAAAGGCAGAGTACTCGGGGATGTTCAGGGAGGTAGGTGATGGGTAGGCAGATAAGGAGCAGAAAACAGGTGGACATTCCCTTCTAATTGCTTCGGTTTCCTCCCTGAAATAAGAAGCAAGGTTATGAACCAGTGATCTCCCCTGCCCCACCCACTGCCCTTGTCCTGAATTTCTGTGCTTACACACCAGGCTCACTCTTTGATTCAGAGCCTTTGTTTCGCTTGAATCTCTTAATCTCCAGTGAACTGTCTGTCCTGATGCTTTTTATCCTTCCTACCTCTCCACCCCACCATCATTTTTGGAGAACACCTGATTGCTTCCTCAAAGTAGTAAGACACAGGACCTCGAATTGAGAAGCGTGGGCACTGCTTTTTCCTTTCCCCTGGTTTTATTGCCTCTCTGGGTTTCCAAAATTCTACCTCAGTAGTTTTCAAATGTTTCTTTGCCCCATGGTAGGAAATATATTTGACATAGTGACTCAGAACACACGTATATCCAAAGTGTTATAAACTGTAACCCATAAAGCACGCTGGGATTTTTCTCTTCTATCCTGTTGCAGTTCCTTCATCCTCCCCACCTCCACCCATGTAATAGGTTTACACCCATTAAATTGACTTCACAACCCACTAATGATGGATCCAGCCCCAAGTTGAAAATCCCTGCCTACCCTAGGAGGTGGGATTGTATTCTTGCACTACAGGAGCATGGTGCAGAGCCCAGTGAAATTTTGTCTCCCAGATGTGTACTTGTTGCTACAACGTGTAATTGTGATACATTGTGTAGTGAGACCTTTTGCTGGAGCTTCCATGAAATTTTTTTTTTTTTTTTTTTACTAAACGCACAAGATGAATATTTAACTCTTTTTCAAAGCTTTATCATCAGCATCATTTAAATGCTGCAAAAGAGATTTTTTTAAAGGTTTATTTGAGAGAGAGAGAGCCTCACAGATGGGGGAGGGAAGGGACTAGCAGAGGAGGAGGGACAGGGAGAGAGAATCTCCAGCAGACTCCCTGCTGAGCGTGGAGCCAGACACAGGGCTCAATCTCAGGACCCTGACATCATGACCTGAGCTGAAATCAGGAGTCTGGAGGCTCAACGAACTGAGCCACCCAGGCGCCCATAAATGCAAAGCAGATTTTATAGAAGAAAAGTTTTTGTGCTTTTATAAGAAAATGTGAGAGTTTATAGTTCTTAGGCAAATTTTCAATGCATTAAAAAATTAGGGGTTTTACTTGATTGATTTGGGTTTGGAAATGATTTTCAAACTTCACTTTACCTGTGTAGCCATGAGACTGAAACAAAATTGTGGAGTTGACCATCTCATTGCTTTTGAGGAAATGTAGATGGCGGGGCTCACAGAACCATTTAACACTTTGTAACAGAGACCTGTTTCCATGTTAGATATTCAGCAGGAAACTTGTCTCTCTTTTGCATTTGAGAATACCAAAAGTGATGTATTTTAGTCCTAGAAAGTCCACAGTAAATGAATGTGTTGAGTCTTGGAGTGACTGAATTCTTTTCATACTTTGAAAGAGAAGAACAAAGCATTAGAAAACAGTATATATATGTAAATATAAATAAGTAGATACTTGATTATTTTTATTAACATCCCTAAAAAGGTTCCCGTATCCAAGTTGGCATAATTTTTTTTCTCCTCCTTGGGAACATACGGAATTGTCTTATATTTGGAATTTCCTTCTATTCAGGCACAGATGATAACTTGATTTAGGATACTGTGCATCTTCTTGAACACGCATGGAAAATTCCAGTCCCAGCAATTTTTATTCTTTTTTTTTTCCTAAAGATTTTATTTATTTATTTGACGGAGACACAGCGAGAGAGGGAACACAAGCAGGGGGAGTGGGAGAGGGAGAAGCAGGCTTCCCGCCGAGCAGGGAGCCCGATGTGGGGGCTCGATCCCAGGACTCTGGGATCATGACCTGAGCCAAAGGCAGCCGCTTAACGACTGAGCCACCCAGGCGCCCCAATTTTTATTCTTGAAAGGCAGTTTTTATGCCCGTGTGAATTTTCCTAAATTAATTAGTGCAATACAAAAGTCTAACAGTTATGTTTGAATGAACTATTTTGGGAATTAGGGTGCTGTCCCCTACTCAAAACATGTACCCTGCCTCATGTGTGAGCACATACTGGGCGGAGAAATTTGTTGGAAGCTATACCTCTGTCCCGCTCTCCTGACGCGGCATGGGGACCCATGATGGTGGTGGGTGCCAGAGGTGGAACTTGAAAGTCGTAGGGCCACATGCCTTCCTGTTGGGTGGGGGGTAGGCTGCCTGTATTTTTCTAGTAGCCTTGGGTTTCTTTCAGACCAGGACAGAATCTTGAGCCCCAGACTCAAGACTCATTCAAGTTCAGCCACAGCCCCTGCCTGCTTGGAGTTCCACCATCCTATCCGTGTGAACTCACTATCCCCTTCGTTTCTGTTTACACACCCAGTGACAAGTCATCTCTCTCCTGTTTCAGATGCTCCAAGTGTGAGTTCAAAACTGGGGAGTTGAAACCTTCCTCCCCACCCACCCCTTCTCGTTCTTCTCCCACCCCTGCTGGTTCTGAGTGTCTCCCCCCTCCTCCTCACGGCCCCAGGCCTTGTCTGCATCCCCCCACAGTCCCTTCTTCCTGCTGGAGCCCACCTTCCAGCCTCCACTCGAGGACCGAGGACCGTAGTTCTCAGGTTGGAAGCTCATCTCCCGATTTTGCCAGATCTAAGACCAGACTTCTCTGACGCTGCTTGACTCCTTTGTCACGTTGGACACTGTCAGGCCCTTGGCCTCCTTGGTCTCTGCCGGCTCCTCAGCCTCACCACCCACCCAGGTGCTGACGTGCTCCAGGATTTCTTCTTTGAACCCTTCATTCCCCCTCCTCGATCTCAGCTCCTCCGGATCATTGGATCACCTGTCCTGGGTGTTGCCGAGTCACCCACCAAACAGCTGCCCCTCTTGTCTGTGTGGGCCACTGGGACCTCAGGCTCAACGTGCCCCAAACCAGACTCATGGGCCCCACGCCCCACCCACCCAAATACATGTTCCTCCTCCTCATCCCTCCTCTTGGGTCACAAATCAAGATTCATGTGGCTGTTGACTGACTACTCCATGCCAGTGACCGAGCAGAGGGCCCTGGTCTGGAACGCGCGGCTGGCTGTGGGGAGACGGGCAGTGCCCGCCGAGCATCCTGAGGGTGAGGCGACGACCAGGGCCGGGAGGGGGCCTGCTTCCCGCTGCGTTAACGAGGCCGTGTCAGGACAGGCCCATGAAGAAGTGAAGGACATCTCGGGGAGGAACATTCCAGGCAGAGATCCCGGAGAAGCCCCCGGAGGCCGGAGGCCTTGTGAAACGGTTTCTGATTCTGCAGATTTGGAACATGGCAGATGCGCTGATTTGGGCCCTGCTCTGAGAGGCACTGAGCCACAGCAGCGGCCCCCCGGGCGGCCGCACGGAGGGGCAGACCCTCGTGACTGAGGCGGGGGCAGCTTGGTGTCCGCTCGACCCCGTGTGGCCGCACCACCCCTGCGAACACCAGGCCGGTGCGCTGCCACCGAGGCCTGGCTCTACCACGCGGCGCCAGGGAAGCAGCACCCCCTGAGCTCCCGCCTCCCCTCTGCCCTGCTCCGTCCCTCCCTCAGCCCTGCGGCCTCCCCGCCAGGGCCTCCTCTGCACAGGGATGGCCGCAGAGCACGCTGTGGGAAACAGAGCCTTTCGTGAAGAAGGGCTCTCCAACCTGAGAATGGAGTCTGGTGAGTGGAGACAGCAGAAGGAAACCAGGGGGGGCCTGGGTCGGGCCCAGACTTGCCTGGGGCTCAGCTGCCAGTCGGTGGCCAAGTCACTGAACCCGTCTGTGCCTTGGTGTCTGTGTCTGTAAAATGGGTTTAATAGTATCTGTCCCCTAAAGACTTCAGAGGATGTTTGTGAAGCTTAATGAGTGAGGTCCATTAAACCCCTCAGAAGAAAGGTGTAACTAAATACAAAGCACTATTGTAATTAGCTCTCAGGCTCTTTAAACCAGGTCGCATCTTGTTTTAAGAGAGTTACCGTGACGACGGGTTTGTTTGAAAAACACATAAAAAAGGTGTGGCCATAAATCTCACAATAATAAGTAAATTTACTTTGCTGGTTTCTCTTGTAATAAAGAACCGTCTAGCTCCTGATTGAGAGGTTCGCGCCGCATGGGATGGAGACACAGTCGTGGCTCCCATAACGCTGATCCTATTAGGGTTCTCCAGACAACAGAACCCACAGGGGAGAAGAGGCGTGTGCAGAGATTTGCTGTGAGGGACTGGCTAAGATGGTGACGGAGGCTGACAAGTCCCTCGATCTGCTGTCAGCAGGCCGGGGCCCCCGGAGGGCCAGTGTGGTTCGTCCACATCCGAAGGCCTGAGAAACCGAAGACGCTGTAGTTGCCGCCAGAAAGCCAGCAGGCTGGAGAGTCAAGAAGAGCCAGAGAAGACCCGTGTCCTCACGGTGCCATCAGGCAGGAGTCCCTCTTGCTCTGCCTTTCTCTTCTATCCAGGTCTTCAACTGATTGGGCGAGGCCCACCCGCGTCGGGGAGGGCCATCTGCTTTACTCAGGCTTCCAACTAACATGTTAATCTCATCCAGAGACTCCCTCACAGACATACCCAGGATGTTTGACCAAATGTCTGGGCATCCAGGGGCCCAGTCACGTTGACACAGCACATTAACCAGCACAGTGGCATTCACCATGGCCTCACTGCGTGCCAGGCATGGAATTCAGCACACAGCGAGCTCTTGGTCCAACCTTGTTCAGTGGATCAATGGACAAACGGGTGTGGGGAAGTTGCTGGATTCAGCCTCGTGCTTCATAGACCCTGGGCAGTATTTTGGGGCACCGGCAAAGGTTTGGGAGCAGACGTTAATAAACTATTAAAGTTTCAGGTCGAAAGATGAGGCTAAAAATGGGATGGAGGGGCCAGGGGACAGACTCGGCTGAGAGCCATGGGCACCCAGCCAGTTTTCCCAGCAGAGGCTTCTTGCAGATGAGAAGCCGCCGGGGCAGCAGTGAGAGGCAGAAGACGAGGAGTGAGGAGAGGGAGAGACAGGCCAGCGGACCAGGGGAGGGGAGTGGGCATCCGGAGGTGGAGAGGGAGGGAGGCCTCGTCCTCAGGTTGGGCTCCTGGTCAACAGGGCCCGGCTGACAGGCTGCTCTCATGAACGGTAGATTGTTCCAGGCCTGTGGGCTTCTCTGCACCTAGGAGAGGCTATCCCTCTCAGCAGAGGGGGGATGGAGGGTGGATCTTCGAAGCATCATTTAAGAAATGTCTGCTGGGAAATAATTATTTCCCCTCAGGGTTTCACCTAGCAAGCAGGGTCACTGCCTTTCATGTAGTCAAGTGCAGCCCCACATGAAGAACACGCAGCATGTTCTCCTTTCTTCATGGAGAGTCGGAGGCAGGATCTACGTTAGGTGAAAAGACTCAGGTATGGGGGTGAAAACTGGCCAGCTCGCCCTTGGCCTGGGGAGTTTCCAGGGGCTGCACCACCCAGGGGTTCTGTCCCTACCTCCTGGCTCTCTGTTCTTCAGTTTTTACTACTACTTTGTAGACCTTAGCTATTCCGTTCCCCAGGCCATCCATCCACTTTACCCTTAACCTTCAAGGGAGCCACTTGCAGCCCCAGCAGGTAGGTCCCAGGAGGTCGGCCCTTCTGTTGGTTCTCAGCTGATGCAGACGAAGCGGGGCGGGGCGTTGGAGGGGGGATACACCGTGAGCCTCTGCCCACTTCTGGCTCCTGGCCGGGACCTGGTGACCGAGGTGGCATCGGCCAAAGCCGGGGACAGCTCTCATTGTCCTGGAGCTGAGCGTGCCCTTCCAAAAAGGCCTGACTGGTCTGCCCCTTTGTGAATTTTAGCAAACAAGTGATAGAGTTCCTTCCCCATTGCTGGTAACCATAGCAACGTCCTTCACAGGGACCATGCCCACCACCAGGCCTCCCACCTGCACACGCTCAGGGGCAATGACCAGATCTGCCTTTTACCATAGCTGCAAACTTGGAAATGTTACTGAAATTTCCTGGATTTCTCCATCTGTAAAATGGGCGTGATTATTTCTACCTCACAAGGCTGTGGGGGCATTTAATGAGGTAAAGTGTGCAAAGAACCCAACAGTGCCTAGAAGATGGTAGGTTCCTGGTGAGTGTTCAACGTCACCCCCTCTCTGCCCAACATGGACCAGCTTGGCCACAGGTGTGGCCCTGCAGAGCGCCATTCTGCCCGCGGGACAGTCACCTGACTATGTGACAAGATGGCCCCCCAAGGGGGATCCTGCTCCAAATGAAGTCCCAAGCCCTATGTCAGGGAAGTGGGCTCCACGCTTGGGCCACAGGCACCAAAACCCCGGGAATAGGGCTCTAGGAGTCCTGGGGTCCCCTCCCCACTGCCTGACCCCATTTGCACCACCACCGGTTCATCAGTTGAAGCCAAAATCTCCAGTAGAATGTCCCTCCCTCTTCCTGATACAACCTGCCAGATACATTCCATCTTTCCAGAGTCATCTCTTTGGATCAAGACCAGAGGAGACTTCCTGTCTGGCTCGGGCTGCCTGGTGGTCTGCTGGCGCCTGCCTTCCCTTCGCTCAGGATGCTACCAAGACCCCAGGTGGAAAAATCTCTTCTCCTTTCCCTGCAGTTTTCTGGAGGAGAATAAACCCCAAGCTTTGAATGAATTTCGAGCATTTCACTGCTTCCATCCACCCCATCCTTTCTCCCTTCGATTTCAGAACCCCAGTCTCTTGGGTTTCAAATATTTGCCTTTTTTCAAAAGCGGATCTGTGGTTTAAATCACAACACAGGGCGCCTGGGTGGCTCAGTCGGTTAAGCGTCTGCCTTCGGCTCAGGTCATGATTCCAGGGTCCTGGGATCGAGCCCCGCATCTGGCTCCCTGCTCAGCGGGGAGTTTGCTTCTCCCTCTGCCCCCTACCTCGTGCTTTCTCTCTCTCTCTCAAATAAAATAAAATTCAAAAACATTTTTTAAAAAAATCACAACACACAATACATGAACCTGACTTATAACTCAGGAGTTTTTATGAAATATTTCCAGCATTTCTAGGCTGCAGAATCTCACTGTGGGGGCCATGCATGTTGTGTGATGTGCGTTTCTGTAGGATCGGCATGTTGCATGGCCCCCAGAAGACGTGCTGGTGCTGGGAGGGGGTCACTGGCATGACATCTAAAGGCAGGAGCCAGACGGGGGACCAGGGGTGACTGGGGGTGGAGGGAGGGCAAATGGCTCAGAGGAAGGCCCAACACTGCCGCCTTCAGCTCTCGGGGGCACTCAGGCCCTGGAGACCTTGACTTTGTTCACCTGACCACATTCCCAGCTCCCTTCATTAGGACATGATATCTAAAGAGGACTTGGGGCCCCAGAAAGTTATGTCAATCGTACTTGAAAATACTCTTCAATCAGATTGTTCTTCAGACTCTACAAAGAGGCCTTTCCCTGAGCACCCATGTGGGCCCTTTGCCCTCCAGACAGTGGATGGGGTAGGGAGGGGGGTGGGATGTATAAGAGGTAAGACCAGGCCCCTCCCTCCAGTTCAGCCTGGAAAGGCCTGGCAGGGCCGGGCAATGACAGGGTGGGGTGGTCCTAAACTCCAGGCACAGGGCCCAGCCCACGGAGGCGGCGGCAGTGGGCTTCCTGTGAGCCCTGGGCGCCCCGAGGGGCTGGGCCTCCATCCTGGAGCGGAGGCTCCGGGCGGCTTCTTGAGCCCAAGGATGACTTGGCCAATTTAACCCGCCTGTTTCCCTGATCACCTCCCCTCCAGGGAAGGGCTGCTAATCTGACCTCAGTTCTTTTCAGAGGCAGGGGCTAGGGGGCAGCGGGGGAGGCGCGAAATGCTTTAGGAGGAACCTGGGGTGGTTTGCGTGTGTGTTGGATTGCATTTATACCAAAGGCTTGGAAACAACTCTTGCCTTCTCTGATTCCTTGTGTGGGTGAGGACAGGAAGGAGCCAGGAAACCGTGCTCTGGGCCCATCTCGTACCCTGGTCACCTTAGGTGGGCACCAGCCTCTTCCTGTGCGGGGGAGATGCTGAGGATGCAAGCCTCACCCCACAGCTGGGTCTTATTTTATTGTTTCTAATTGGAAGAGAAACACAAGCTGATTATTTTAAAAGACTTGATTAAACATCACAGAAATGTAACTAGGAAAGCGAAATCCAGCCCTCTCCCATCTCCCCCGTCGCCAGCCCTGTCTCTCTAAGAGACAACGGTGTTGAATCACTGGACCACACAGAGTTTACTGGTGTTTTGACATTTGCTGGGAGAGAGGGCGAGTTCATGCTGCGGCCTCCTTCCCTTCATCCCTTCATCCCCTGCCGACACTCGAGCCCTCGGGGGCAAAGCGCTCCTCTGGGCACTGTGAGGGGTCCCAGTCTAACGAGGTAGGACCACAATCCACGCCAGGAAGACCAGAAGACTGAGCAGTATGGGTATCCTAGGTGGGAACCTGGGACCCGAAAAGGATGGTGGGTAAAACCAAGGTAATCTGAGCCAAGTAGGGACTTGATAGCCACGTATCCACATTGGTTTAAGAATTGTATCACATGTTCCAAACTAACCTAAGGATGGTAATGACAGTGAACACTGGGTGCTGGGTAGAGGGGGACGCCCTGCACTGTAGTCTCAATTTTTCTGTAAATCCGAAACTGTTTGAAAAAATTAAGTCTACATTTTAAGAATTTAGTCAAAAACAAGATAAGGCAAAACGGCAAGTGGCTCGTCGAGGCAGAGGTAGGCCAAGGCTCTGTCTGAGCAGCCTCCCTCCTCAGGCTGGAAGCAGCCGAGTTCACGCTCCCGGACACTGCAGGGTGGCCTCCCCGGCAGCTGACCTCCCAGCACGTGCGGACAAAGGAGCCGAGGCTGATATTTCAGGGGAGAGCTGTGAGGGGCTCATCTGGACCCCCGTCCTCACCCCTCCTGGCAGGGCCCTGGTCAGGTGAGCAGCATCCTTAGTCCTGCAAATACCCCACGAGGAGGGGGTCAATTCACGGATATTCAGAGGGCAGAGGCCGGGCCTCCACTGCCAGCCTCGCGGGAGGGCTCCACAGATGCCCACCTAGCGCGTGAGTCCGCGAATGAGCCATGCATCTGTTTCTAGATCTTGCAGGAAGGGCTGCATCAAGGCATAAAGCCAGGGAAAGAGCAGTGTCCCCGACTGTCTTCCATTCAGTGTGCCTGGAGTCTTGAGGCCGAGGCCCAGATGCTCGTAAGCCTCCTTGATCCACATCCCTTGTTACTGTTTTTCAATGACTGGAGGTCAGATCCAGAAAGTTTCTGCGCCCCACGGCTTCCTGCCCCACGGGTGTCCCCACAACTGCCTTCCTGTCAAACACCTGAGCAGTGTTGCAAGCCCAGGGAATTGAACGGCAGGCCTGGAGAAGCCCCATTCCTTCTGGTTCCTTCCCCTGGACGTGTGTTTATGAAGGTCTCTGCAAACACAACTGTTTGGAAAAGGCTTGAAATAGGAAACAGACTCCCAGCTGAGTGTCTAGGTTACATGAGAGTCTTAAAAAAAAAAAAAAAAAAAAATTAAAATCATTTCCTTTGAGCTTGCCAAGTTTGGAGGTCCTGTCCGGATCCGCATATCCTGCAGATGAGTCAACTTGAATTTCCCTCCCTGTCCTCCACTCTGGCACCATCTGAACACGAGGCCGGCTCCTGAAGGAGTGAGCGGCCCTGTGGGGCCCCAGGCCAGCCTCCCGCTCTGTCATAACATCGCCCTTCCCCGGGCCCGGGCTCTGGCCGTCGCTGGGCAAGCCTCAGTCTGCTCACCAGAGCATTTGCTGAACTGGGAATACCATTCTTTTTTTTTTTTTTTTAAAGATTTTATTTGTTTATTTGACCGAGAGAGACGCAGCGAGAGAAGGAACACAAGCAGGGGGAGTGGGAGAGGGAGAAGCAGGCTTCCCGCCGAGCAGGGAGCCCGATGCGGGGCTCGATCCCAGGACCCTGGGACCATGACCTGAGCCGAAGGCAGACACTTAACGACTGAGCCACCCAGGCGCCCCGGGAATACCATTCTTAATACAAGTAAAAGCAGCCTGTCTGTTTCGTGGGCAAGATTTCCTCTGCTATTTCTGAGCACACAGGGCAGTGGGATTCACTATAATCACATGGCCATGCTGTCCTCAGCACCATACTCTTCATCCCCCCCAGACAGAAACTCTGTGCCCATGAAGCACTCGCACCCCCCTCACCCCCCATCAGCCCCTGGAAAACTCGATTCTACTTTCCATCCCTCTGACGTTGACAATTCTAGCTACCTCATATAAGGGGAATCCTACAGTCTTTGTCCTTTTGTGTCTAGCTTCACTTAGCACAGTGTTTTCAAGGTTTACCTGTATGGTGGTAGCATGTACCCAAATTCACCTCGATGGTTGCCTGTGCACACACATTTTGCTTATCCATTCATCACTTGATGGGCACTACTCTGGCCACTGTGGACAATGCTGCTTTGAACACGGGTGTGCGAGTATCTGTTTGAGTCCCTGCTCTCAGTTCCTTTGAAGTGAATTGAGGGCAGCTCCGGCACCCCTTGCCCGAGGAGAGTCTGTCCCTGCCTTGCTCTGTCCGGCGTGCTCATGTGTCAGGCTCCCCGCTCACCAACACCCTCTGCTCCCTCCCTGCAGGCTCAGCCTGATCAGCCCCTCCCCGCACCCCCTGCTCCTCCCTGCGTGCTCATCAGTGCCCATCAGCTCTGGGGGCAGGGATTTTGTCTGCTTGATGGATCTCTGGGTGCAGTTTCATCATCCAGGGAAGCAATGAGCATGGATATTAAATAATAGTTATGAAAAAGGAAAGCAAAACCCATGCTGGTATTATTACACAAGGTGTGATGCATTGGAAGGACAGGGTAGACTTACCCGTCTGAGTCACACCCAGTTTATTTGTCAGATTCCTCAAATTGTGCAAATGGCCCATTCCTCATCTAATGGGTGTTTGCCACCCACAGCCAGGCTCCAAGGATTCTTGCCTTCCTTGTCACTGCTTGGATTTGAGCTCTTCTGGGAGTGAACCCCTTAGACTCCACAGGAGCTGAGAAGCGACAGATAGTGAGTGGCACGTCAGAGGGAAGATGCAAGCCACACATGATAGGCCCTGCTCTTGGACTCGAACGCAGTGCTTAACACAGCTCGAAGGTGTGATGGGGCCTCTGCGGCTTCCAGGAGTGAATGCCTGCTTGGTCGCCATGCTCAGCCCTGCCGTGTTAGCAGGACAGCGCCGGGGCCAGCCCTGAGCCACCAGGACCCTGCTGCCCCCAAACTTCGGCCGGCTCCTGCTAACTGCCCCTCGTCTAATTGCTGGTGAGTCACGTTGCATAATGCCCCTCGGATCGACAGCATAATTTCCTTTCACAGCTGCGGGGGAGCTCAGCTCCTCGGCACAGAAGAACTGTGGGGTGCATCCTAACCGCATCTGATACCATCGGTTTGAAAAACTTTCCTGCCATCATCCCTGGTGGGCTGTTGACTACAGGAGAAAAGTCTGGATTTCCAGAATACTGGTGCTCTCCACTTTCCCTCCAATCATCTCAGGAGAGAAATCTCTGAGCACCAGCGGGCTGTGGCCACACCATCTGCCTCTTGATGACTGGGAGCAGATGGACGTGTGGGGAAGCCCCAGGTGGGCCCTCAGGTGCAGACCGGGGTTCCTCCGGCGTGTTCCACTGAACCGAGGCTCCGGCCTCCAGCCTCGCATCAGAGGGGCTGGGACTCTCAGCCTCTCACCTGAAGGCAGGAGGTGTGCACTTCTCTGAGGGGACCCACACCCGGGCTAGACTTGGGGACTCCTTCAGCACCTGCCCCCCCCAACCTCCCTCACCTCACTTACCTGCCTCTGTGTCCCTTCGGTCTCTCCATCCTTTGCTGCACAGTTGGGCAGGTTTGTTCTTCCTCCTCTAACTGGAGAACACAGACGTCCCAGCTGTCCCAGGCTCAGAAGTAAAGTTGTCACCGTGTGCCATGTGGCCGGCCTGTGGGGGTGGGGGGACAGGGAGCCGCCACAGGGTTGGGGGGTGCAGCAAGAGACATGGGAGGCTCATGAGCAGTCCGAGGCTCAGAGGGCAGGTGACTGGCTGGAATGAGATGGTCCTGGGACCAGGTCTTGGACGTGGGTCTTTTGCTCAACCCCCACCCTTACCCCCCAACCCCCGGCTTGTCCCTGACATGCACACACACCCGGGAGTGCAAATCTAGCAGGGTTCCACCTCTGTTCTTCCCCCTACGCTGACCTCCCTGTCCCAGCCTTAGATGTGGAACAGACATGGTGGTTCTGTCCGGTCTGTGCAGAGACTGGTCCTTACTCCAACCGCCTCATGTCTCCAGAGGAATTTGCTATTTAAAGGCATCCTGTGATTAATCTTTTCATAAAGAATCAGCCCACTTTTCTGTTGAGAATATCTGAATTTTCATAGGTGGGGTTTGCTTAACGGAAGGTTGCCAGTTGAAAGAAAGAGAGAGAGGGAGAGAGAGAGGGAGAAAAGTACAGACTGCTTAGTGAAATCTGAATTTCAGATCAACAACAAATAATTTTTTAGTTTAAGTACATCCCAACTCCTGCATGGGACCCACTGAAATGCACATGTGACTGCGGACCTGCAGGTCATCTTCTGTTATGGGGTGAGTGTGTCCCCTAAAATCCACATGTGGAAGTCCTAACCTCCCATACCTATGAGTGTGACCTTATTTGGAAGTATGGTCATTCAGATGATCAAGTTAAAATGAGGTTATTAGGGTGGGCCCCAATGTGCTCATAAAGAGGGGGGATTTGGCCCCAGACGCATACACGGGGAGAGCGCTGTGTGAAGATGAAGGCAGACGTCCCTGTGATGCTTCTACAAGCCGAGGACCACCAAGGACTGCCAGCAAACCATCAGCAGCAGGGGAGAGGCTGAGAACAGATCCGCCCTCGCAGCCTCCGAAGGCGCCAACACCACGGACACCGCGACCTTGGACTTCTGGCCTCCAGGACTTGACGATCATGTCTGTCGTTGAAGCCTCTCAGCGTGTGGTGCTGGGTTCTGGCAGCCCCAGCTGAAGCCACCGTTCTTGCTCTTCTCGCTCTTCCCGCCCTGGGCCCAGGGGGGCTCGACGATGACGCACGCAGTTTCCCGCGGCTCTTGTGATCTGTCCCGTGGCATTCAGGGGTAGTGGAAGGAAAGATCATGCCCGGCTGAGTGAGGCCTGCTTTACGATTCAGGTCAGAATAAAGGCGGCCCGGGCAAGAGGGAGCCGGAACACCACCACGCTGGGCTGTGAGCAAGGCCGTGCGTGCCTTCAAAGGGAAGCCAATGCCGCCGAGCCTCGCGTGACCCGGCGCGCTGGCCACCTTTGCGGGCGGAGGGAGCACGGTGGAAGCCCCCGGGACTGCCACAAATCCATGTTTGAGGAAGGATGCGAGCAATGCCTCTCTTTCATGGCCTGAAGAATAAAGCGGCCGTGAAATCAGTGATGCCACATTATTGCTTCCTGGTCATGCGGGATGGGCTTCCTTCCCGTGGCCAGCACCCCCGGAGCAGCGGCTCCCGCTCTGGAAACAGGCTGCAGACACGTGTATCCTGGACAGCTGGGTTTGGGAGTATTTCCTCTTCATTGTTTGAAGGAACACTCAGGGGGAAATATGGAAAAAGCCAGAGGGTGCACGCAGGCCGCCTGACCCGGGAGGTGTGGCCAGGCCCAGGGGAACGTGGCCTGCCTGCCACAGGCGTGGGCACGGCCTCCAGCTCCCGAATGCCTGGGGAATGGCATCCTACCACCCGAGCCTTTTTGTCCCGATGGCCTGTAGAGCTGTTGTTCCTCACAGAACAAGTGCAGCGTCATTTCAGGGGGGCCTGGGGGCTCCCCACTGCCTATGGTGATGTGGGGGCCTGGGGAACCACGCTGGGGGGCGTCCCCCACTGCCCTCACGACAGAGCTGCCATGTGGGGCTTTCACTCAGCTCCCTCTGGGGCTGGAGAAAGGGTTCTGCCAACGGTGGTGGGCTCTCACCTCTTAGGGTGCCCGCCCTGCTCACCCACGGGGCACACTCCCGCGCCCTCCAGGTCCAGCACCACCGTGCACACGTCAGGAGCCCCGTCAGAGTGGTCCCCTGTGCCCCCCACACCGCATGGAACCTGCACCCCATGGGGTTGCTGCATTAATTATTACTGCACAGAAGTTTCCAGCAGGCTTAAGTCCAAGCTAGAGAAGACCCAGGTGAATCAAAGAAGTGCAAACTGCCTTAGCAAGTGATGACTGCCCGTCGAAGGGTGGGTTCAAACAGAAGAGGGGCAACCGCATCACAGGAAGCTACGTTCATCACTACTGGGGCCGAAGGTACGGGAACAAGTGGTCGTCCGGGGCCTTTCGACCGGTGATTCTAAGAATCGTTATAACAGACCAGAGCACCCAGGCCCCGTAGGCTGCATTAGACCTGGCCTGGAAGGACCTGTGAGCCCAGCTTCTCCCTGATCCCACTGCCCTCCAAGACACCACTGTTTCCTTTAGGTTTTGGGGTTGTAGAATATGATATCCCCAGTACCTCTTCTCCCCTTCTTCCAACAGAAATCCCAAATGTTAGCAAAGGACCCCCAGGAATAAAGACTACACTTCCCAGCCTCCCTGGGGCTAGGTGTGACCATGTCAGTAAGTTCTGGACCAGGGGATATGACAGAAGTGATAAGTACCATTTCTGGGAGTCAGTGGTTCTTAAGGAAGGAGCATCCCTTCTAATCTCCTGCCTCCTCCCCAGTAGCTGGGAATCCAGCACAGTGGCCAGATTTCAGCAGCCATTTTGGGCTGTGAGGACGAAGGATTCACCCGAGGGATGAGTCCCTGAAAGCCGAGAGGAGCCCAGAGATCCTGGTGATTTTGTGGAGCTCCTGTACAGTCTGACCTTCTGGAACACTGGAGGATGCAGCTTTGGATCTTTCTGCCTCACTTTGCCAGATGGAATGACTAATATATTCAATTGATGGCAATATCCGAAACTTCAAATTTCCTTGAAGGGAGGGACTGTTTTATGTTTCTCTGTATTCTTTTCAGCATCTGGCACACAGTAACTGGTTTGATTGGATTTGATTTGATCCGACCTTTTAAATGCCCCGTTAGCCAGAGAGTCACAAATCTATGCAGCAACTTCTTGCTGTGTCCGATGACACTTCCCTCTTCCGTTCTAAAAATTACCTCTCTTAGGTTGCAGACAGGCCCTTTGTGAGGGATGCCAAGCTCACTTTGGACCCAAGTGAGGCCGATGACAGGTCTGGCTGACCTCACTTCTTAGATCCAATCTTTCCAGATGGGAAGTTCCCTCCAGGGGCTGCTGAATAAAGCCGATGATGGAGCCCATGTGCAGGCCCAAGGCCGGGGGAGGAGAGGCCTCCAGGAAGGAAGGGCTGGAGTCAGCGGTCCAGCTCAGGGCAGCCCCTGGCAGTGGGGCAGGCCTTCCGGTGTGTCCTGGAACTGCAAGCACAGGGGACCCCTGGAGCTGGGGAGCCACAGCAGGCCCAAACCGCCCTCACTGAGGAGGTGTGCGCTGGTAGGAATGGAAGGGGACAGAATGTCAGGAGTGGGAGGGCCAGCTCCCCTGGGTGGGCTCTAGAAGTGGACAAGCCGTGGCCCTTTTTTTCTGACAGCAACAATTTCTTCCTGGCCAGGGGTGGTGGGGGACACTTTTATATCTTCCTTTATACATATCTGCCTTGTTTTTCTGTTTTCAAAGCCTATTTGCCTACTCCTGTCATTCAAAAGGAAACATTTAAAATCGATTCTTTTTTTTTTAAGATTTTATTTATTTATTTATTTGAGAGAGAGAAAAACAGCATGAGAGGGGAGAGGAGTCAGAGGGAGAAGCAGGCCCCCTGCTGAGCCGGGAGCCCGACACGGGGCTCGATCCCAGGACTCCGGGACCATGACCCGAGCCGAAGGCAGTCGCCTAACCAACTGAGCCACCCAGGCGCCCTAAAATCGATTCTTAAAAAAAAGAAGCCATTAGCAAGGAAAGATAAAAACCCAGGAATGCCTATTCACAGCCTTCTCCGGGAATGGGACTTGTTTCCAACTGTGCGGTCAGCCAGACACGGGGTCACGGGTGAGAAAAGCTTCAGGAATTCCAGACATGGCTCTGGGGGAGAGGGGGATGTCAGGTAGTCACAAGGGTCAGGAAGCCCGGGGAAGAGTTACATGCATGTCTGCCAATGAAAGGACTCAAGAGAATATCTTTATTTCCACACTCAGTTTATTCCTGCAACCACCAAGCTGGGCTCCAGTAAGAAAAGGCTAAAAG
>NC_138378.1:116418026-116470644 GCF_054177405.1 Leptonychotes weddellii
GGGGTTGGCTTCATGGGAAGACCCCAGAGTTAGGGTGGGTAAGGGAAGCATGCCGCTGGCCATGGGACGGCGTCTGGGTACCTCCCCCAGGGAGTACTTTGCACCTGTAGGAGCTAGAGACTGTGTATCGTGGCGTCAACCTGCGGCTCACAGTGACCCTCGTGGGCCCATAGTGTCTGCCCATTTCATAGATGAAGAAACTGAGTCTGACCAAGGTTCCCACAGCCAATGAGTGGCCCAGTTGGAACTGGTGCCTCTCGGGCTTCAGAGCTGAGCTGTGACTACACAGACTGGGTTGGCAGCCACAGTCAGTGCCCACTGAAGCGATTCGAATGTGCAGGGGATACTTAGCACAAATCATACCATCATTCACACGTTTTCATTTGCTTATCAGGCACCCACTGTGTGCATGGCCTGGTGTGGAGGTCGTCAGAGGTGGGAAACATAACGTCAAGTGTTCCTTCAAGAGCCTGCCATGTGGCTGAGAAGCAAGGTGCACATAGAGGACAATGCCCAGTGTGCTGGGTCAGATCAGGCGAGCCGTGGGGCCCCAGGAGACGGATAGCCCCCTCCTGGGTTAAAGGTGTCATCTGGGAGTGCTTCCCGAAGAAAGTCAGGTTTGGGCTAAGCTCCAAGGCCTGAGCAGAGCAGGAGTAGGTAAGAACAAAGGAAGAACTTTCCAGAAGGGAGAAATGGCATGCGCAAAGAAAGGGTCAGAGACAGGCACGTGTTGGGCGTAACTGGGAGACGATACTCCAGCCTGGCTGGAACAGCAAAGGTCATGCTGGGGTCTGAAGGGACCTCAACTTGGAAGGTGCCCTTCTGACCCATGCCCAGCATGGATGAACCCTGAAGACATGATTGCTTCAGTGAGCAGTGAAATAAAGGAATAATAACAAAAAACAAATCGATAAATGAATACAGGGCCTCATTGTTTACTCGGGCTAAATCCTCTTTTAAATCCACCGATTACGCAAAGATTTTTGTTGCTGTTAAAATCTGGCTAATAGCTTTCCATCTTCCCCGTTGTCATCTGTTGTTTGTGCAAACTAACTAGAAGGTTCTATATTTTTAATAAATGTGTTCAGAGTTCACCAAATCTCTTCATCGGGACGGTTTGTAAACCGGCTGGAGAATTGTGTGCTCGGGGTTTTTAAAGTGTGCAGATACGAGAGCATTGCCAGCGGCCCCTCCACCAAAAAAAATCACACAACGGTAACATTTTCAAACATATTTTCCAAAATGCTCGACTGTACAAGATAAAGCAATTTCTTGGCATTATCAGGAGGTCACTTCCGCTCTGAAGGGACAGACTGTGTGTGCGCACCTGTGGGGCTGCGTCCGAGGCCCCTGCCAGGCCACAGTCATGTGAATCAGAGAAAGGGTCACTAGGATGGGACACTTGATTTTTGTTTGTCTTCAGCTCGATGGGCCTTTTAACCGTTCTGTCACAGATCACATTTAGATCTTTGTGGAACAAAAGATTTTCTTTTCACTCTGTCTTCGCAAAAAATGGAAAAGATTCAAATAATACATTATATGTTAATAAAAAATTTTTTTAAAAAATGGAAAAGATTCTACTATGTTTAAAGATATTTTTTTCCCCTAAGACTTTATTTATCCACTTGAGAGAGGGCGTGAGAGAGAGAGAGCATGAGCAGCGGGGAGGGGTAGAGGGAGAAGCAGACTCCCCACCGAACAGGGAGCCCGACCACGACATGGGACTCAATCCCAGGACCCCGGGATCATGATCTGAGCCGAAAGCAGACACTTAACAGACTGAGCCACCCAGGTGCCCCAAGGTTTTATTTTTATAAAAGTACCCACTGATATCCGCATGCACTTCTTTGGCATCAATTTCTTTGCCTTCCTCAACAATGAAAGGAATGAATTCCCTGCTTCCCTATCTTTGTAACCTGATCTGGAATTCTTTTCTTAAAAAAATTCCAAGTAAAAGTGCAGCTCTAGTAGCTTGCAGAGCTTCTCAATAACACATTGTTTGAAAGAGGTCATTTACAGTTGAGAAAATACCTTCCTTTAGTGGCTCATTAAAAAAAAAAAAAAAAAGGTAGTTCTCTGTGCACTTCATTTAGTGACACATAATCTTTTCCAGATACAGTCACAGCCTCTGTAGTTTTATCCAATTGTACAGCACACTTCCCACTGAATAAGTGGTTTAATGATTGCTCAGATTTTCCCTACTGTTCTCTAGGCGTCTGCAGCATTTGTTGGTGAAGAAATGCACTTGGGTTTGCTGTCACTCGCTATTCCCGTATTTAACCCGCTTACTCCTTTATGTTTGCCCGCTGCCTCTTAGACTTTTTCTATTAAAATCCAACTCAAAAGAAGCTCTAAACGTGTTTCATCAAATGTGCCAGAGACTGCAGACCCGGATGGAGTAGCCACATCCCGGAGAGTGTGGAGGCGCCCCTTGGGCTCCGGATGCCGGGTTTTCCAGTGTGTTGCTAACTGATAGGTCACCCCACAAGTCAGTGCCCAAGAGGCCCAGAGGAAGGTTTCTGGTCAGCAGCTGCAATAGGTATCAGTCTATGTTCCAAAAAGCCTCGGTCGGTTTTCAAAACTGGCTGATTTGCTGCCATAGCAGATTCGATCTGCATTGTTTCTACTGGGTGTTTGTCAGCTCCGTGCCCTATTGTGTAGTGCGTGCTGACGTCACTGTGGACATGAAATGCACGTTGCTTTTGCACACCAATAACCAATTTCCCATTTCCTTGACACCTGCTGGTGACCAGCTATTCAATTCCCTTCTGACGCTGTCCACCTGAAGCGCCAGACACCCCAAGTTAAAGGCTCAGCCCTGTAAGACTACCTCCGCTTCAGACTTTAGCCACGGTGGGGTCTCCAGGGCACGCACACTCCTGCCCAGCTGCCTCCAAATTCAGGGGCTCCCACCCTGCCAATAACTCACAAGAATGACTCCCAGAACCCAGGACACTGCCTTCCTGACTGTCACGGTTTATTATTCCAGTGGGTACAAATGAGCATGGGAGCCTCATTCCCATGGAACTGGGGTGTGCCACCCTCCCAGAACGTGGATGTGTTCATCAAACCCCATCATTTCAGGGGTCTTGATGGAGCCTTCATTGTTTAGGTATGATTGGTTAAATTGTTGGCTACTGGGGATGGAACTCAATCTCCAGCTCCTCTCCCCTCCCCGGAGGGACTGAAAGTTCAAACCCCCTAATTATGGCAGGGTCTTTCTGTTGACCTTTCAGAAACTTTCTAGCACCCTTTGGGTCATCTCATTAGCATATATACAAAATACTCAGGAGATTCCCAGGGCTTTAAGAGCTCTGTGCCTGGGACTGGAGACAAATACCATAACCATTGTTCACCTGGGCTTATATATTAGGATTATTTTCAATTTTAGGATTTTTTTTTTCTGAACCATTTTGAAGCCACTTTTCCATTTGAAGACAGTTACTTTAGTTAAAATCAGATGACATATAATCCATAGGTCCATCATGACTGTTCTGGGTACAAGTGATCTGCAAACGTCACATGATGCTAAAAAGAGACAGAATGTCAGGCAAAATGTGGGCGAGGGATCCCTGTATTCTGTATGCAGGAGTGACCTTCTAACAGTGTCAATTTGAGAAATAAATATTTGTAAATCTTACTCTCTTAGGATAACTGAGTCAGTGAGGATTCTTGAGGCTGAGTGATTCATTCACCCATTCATCCCACAAACACATATGGGGAGCTTCTTGGTTTTCAGATGCTGTGAGGAGTTGGAAGATACGGTTGCTCTGAGAAGCACACAGTGCAGTCATCAACCCAGAAGGGCAAGCAGACAATCCAACTCTCAGGTATCAATACCATAGGTGATAACAGGTGCCCGGGAGTGACACAGGGGCCCCTTACATCGGCCTTGAATCATAGGAAAAGGGTCAAAGATAGACTTCCAGAAGGTGGTGATACATGGGCTGAGTTTTGAAGGTCAAGGGAGAGATGACCGATGTTAGGATAATAAGATTCAGGAAAATAGAAGGAGTGGGGTGAGGCCCAGAAAGAAATTTCCTGAGGTCAAGTTGGGCGGAAGAGAGGTCAGCAAGAGGCCAGGTTATAGGTCTGTGCGTGAGGTGCCACAGAGTTTCAACTCTCCTCCCAGGGTAACAGGAGCCAATGACGGGCTCAAGGGAGGTGTCAGGGAATATTTGAATTTTAGGAAGATCTCTCTGACAGCAGATTGGAGGATGATCCAGAGAGAAGGGAGCCAGCTGGGGGGGTGGGGTGCCTCCAGAAGGCAAGCTCCCTGGGGCTAGCCAAACTCAAGGTTAAGGGCCATCCTCCACAAGATAGACCTCACTTTAGACACCAACCACAAGCTCAGGGGTCCCTGGGACCACCTTCACCTTGGAGCCGCAGGCTACGAATTTGGAGGTGCCCATGGACTCTCTCAGGCTTGATAATTCCCTAGAAGGACTCACAGAACTCAGGAAAGTGTTATTCTTGATGGTTGCAGCTGTATTATAGCCAAAAATCCAAATTAGAACTGGCCAGGGGAAGAGATACACAGGGAGAACTCAGGAATGCAGAGCTTCCATCATCGTGGGGGTCATGGTATTCTTTCTGCATCGAGTGTGATAATACTTGAAGACTATTGCCCACCAGGGATGCTCACTCGAGCTTTGGCATCCAGCATTTTTATTGGGATTTAATTACATAGGCACAACTGATTGAACCATTGGCTGTGGGATTGACCGCAACCTCCAATTCCTCATCCTGCCCCCCAGGTCAGGTCTGATAGCGTGTGGCTTCAGTCCCGACCCTTTATTCACACGGCTGGTCATTCTGGTGTGGCCAGCCGCCATCCTGAGTCATCTGCTACCGTGAACTAGCAGGACTCCCTCATCACCCTGAGAAACAAGACACTCCATCACTCAGGATCCCGAGGGCTGAGAGGCTTGTCCCAGGAAGCGGGACACAACCACTCGTGCACAGAACACAGAGGGAATGTGTGGAGTCCGGGGCCTGGAGATGGGACATGCTGGAAGGAAGGTAGGTCTGAGCCCTGGGGGAAGGACGGCTGTGGTCTGGACAGGGGGTGGGGCTTGTGAAGCAGAGTTTTATCTTCTTTTTTCCCCCATAGTGTGTGCATTTGGGGTCTTGTTCAGGAAGCGTTTTCCAATCTCTAGGTTACACAGATTCTCTATTATATTTTCCTTCTATAGGCACATCTCAGAAATATTGTGGGTTCAGTTCCAGACTATTGCAATAAAGCGAATATTGCAATAAAACGCGTCAAATGAAATTTTTGGTTTCCCAGTGCATATAAAAGTTCTGTTTATACTATCCTGTAGTCTCTTAAGTATGCAATAGCACTGTGCTTACAAACGTACGTCCCTTAATTAGAAAGTACTTTATTGCCAAAATATGCTAGCCATCATATGAGCTTTCAGTGAGTCATAATCACTGACCACATAACAGATCATGGATCACCATAGCAAATTTAATAATGATGAAAAAGTATGAATTATTTACCAAATATTTCATTACCAAAATGTGATACAAAGACACAAAGTGAGGGGTGCCTGGGTGACTCAGTCAGTTGACTGTCTGCCTTCGGCTCAGGTCATGATCCCAGGGTCCTGGGATCGAGTCCCGCATCGGGCTCCCTGCTCGGCGGGAAGCCTGCTTCTCCCTCTGCCTGCCGCTCCCCCTGCTTGTGCTGTCTCTCTCTCTCTATCTGTCTGATGAATAAATAAAAATCTTTAAAAAAATAAAAGAAAACAATAACAACAGAAAATCGAAGACATAAAGCGAGCCACTGTTGTTGGGAAAATGGCACCAGGAGATTTGTCGATGCAGGATTAACACAAACCTCCAATGTGTAAGGAATACAGTATCTGCGAAGCACAATAAAACGAGGTATGTCTGTATTGGGTTTGTGATTGCAGTTATTAGTTCGTCTGGAGTCTACTATTTAAGATGTGCTAAAGGTAGAGAGGAGTCCAGCTTAATTTTGCACAAACCAGGACCAGTTTTCTCAACCCCACTTTCTGAATGAGCCCCCTCCCGTTTCTGTGGGGCCATCCTTCCCGAAGAGCAAAGTGCCCAAGTATATAGGGAGCCATTTATGAGCTGTCTCTTCTGTTTATTACTTTACTTGTCTACTCCTGGCCTAGTATCAGACTGATTTTCTTTCTGACTTTCTACTTACAGACTAACAGCCCTGGCTGGGGCGCTGGGGCCTCGGAGCCGGCTTTGCCCAGGAGGGCCAGGCCGGAGAGGAGGCAGGGCCTCGGAACCCTGCTCTCGGGGTGACCCACCCACCCACTCTGACGTCCCTGAGCCCCCCTCCGTGGGCCACAGGCCTGGCGCAACTGGGGGACTTTCATGCTAAGACAGTCCCGGGCAAAGCAGCACTGACTCAACCCAGAAATGAAGAGGTGAGGCCTCTCTTCTCAAATACCCCACCTGAGCTACAATCACTATCACCAGTCTCAGAAATAAAGGTTTTCCAGACACAAGATCAAAGCTAAGAGCCAGAGGAGTATTAGGTTCCAGACATTTCCAAACAAGCAGGCTCCACGATTGGTGTGTCCGCAAAGGCTGAGATAGGGAAGGCCCTTTTCTTTCTTTTCTTTCCTGGACTGCCAGGGGAAACAGAGCTAGGCGAAGAGCGAAGAGCAGCGGCCCGGGGTTGCCAGCAAACGTGGATTTGTTAACAAGGCACCGCCGGGGCAGGACTGGGGACGGTGGGGAGAGCCGGCTCTGCCTGTCATAGCCCAGGAGCGGTCGGACAGGAGGCGCCTCTCTCTCTGAGTCCCGGGGCGCAGCCGTGCCAAATATGGGACGTGGGCCGCCGGCTGACAGCCCCGTAGGGCGCGCTGGGAGGCAGCTGTGGCTCCGCCCAGCCCAGCCAACCCCTGCTCTGGGGGCCACTTTCCCACCTGGGGAGGGTCCCACGGGCAAGATGACACTTGGGAAGACTAAGAGTCAGGTGAGCAGGCTTTCTTTCTGTGTGTCTGAACCCGGGCAAGGGACCGCTGCGTGCCGGGGAAGACCTGGATGTCACCACCCCCCGTGGGGGCCCCAGGGCGGTCTCGCAGTGTACCCACCAGACACCACTCAGGCCCTTCGACCGAGGCTCCAGGTGGCCCCTGTGTCTCTCCGCCAGGTGTCACCAGCCCTGAGCGCATCCCCCCGGCGGAGGGGCAGGGAAGCTCCTGGCAGCCCGCAGCGGCTCTGATGTTCCATCAGCCTCCTCCCCCGCCAGCCACCAGCCTCGGTGCCCCGCTCAGGGTTGCCCTAGAGAAGCCAGAGCCTTCTTTTCTCTGCCAGTCCTCCAGATGTTTGATCAGCACTTCCTTCTCCGTGAGCCTCCCACGTTCTCCGGGGTAACACACCCAGCCCCGCAGCAGGTTGCAGGCTCGCCAAGGCCCGCGCCACCCTGGCTGGGCCCAGCTGCGGAATTTGCAGAAACATTTAATAATTCAGGAAAGCCCCCTTGTTCCTCCTGTGTCTCGCCCGCTTGCACGCTGCTGCCACGCTCGACAATTCTGACACCAGAGGCGGGGGTTTTCCCCTGGATTGGGCGATTCCTTGACACCAGCTGGAGGTCCCAGCACTGAACTCGATTCTGGCACCATCCGCCTGGAGAGAGCATCGGGGCCCACGGGTTAGTGGCTCAGGCCCACAAGACTTCAGCCGCCAATGGCAATTCCAGATTGGCACCTGTGTTTCTTTTTTTTTTTTTTAATTTATTATTGCTTTTTTTTCTCTTTTTATTAACATATAATGTATTATTTGTTTCAGGGGGCACCTTTGTTTCTGACCTCCTGGCTGCAAATTGCAGGTTCCCGCAAACTCTCCCTTCGATTAATTTGCTAAAATGGCTCTCAGAACTCACATAAACAGCTTATTTACTGTTTGTGAGGATACAACAAAGGATATGGGTGAACATCCAGCTGGAAGAGATGGGTAGTGTGAAGTGCGTGGGACGGGGATTCCCTCTGTGCACGGCGCCACCCCCCCACCCCAGCACCTCCATGTTCTCCCAGCCTGGAAGCTCTGCGAACCACGCCTTGTGGGATTTCATCACCTAAGCACAATTGATCATTAACTCCATCCCAGCCCCTCTTCCCTCCCTGGAGAACGGAAGGTGAGGCTAGAAATTCCAACCTTTTAATCACGACTTGGTCTTCTGGTGACCGGTCCCATCCAGCAGCCTGCCCAGACTCACCTTGGAACAAAGACATTGCTATCACCCAGGAAATCCCAAGGGATTTAGGAGCTCTGTGTCAGACTGCCGTCAAAGACCAACTATTTGAACAAAGGATGCTCCTAGTGCTCTTATCACTTAAGACATTACGAAGGTTTTAGAAACTCTGTGCCCAGAACCAGGGGCAGAGACCGATATACGTATTTTCTAGCATCTACCATTAATGCAGAATAAAAATGTGGGGCCCTTGTTCAGAAATCAGGACACATTGCAAAAGAACAGCTGCAGAGGGTTGAAGGAACTCAGGGCCCTTTGTGATGGCACAGACCGCACACCCAGGAAGACAGCCGCATCGTGGTCACTCCCTCCTGGGTACCCTCTGGCCTATCGGTGTCCCCCTCAAAGGGCAGGGGTCCGGCTCGCTGGGCCTGGTCAGAGCGGGCAACAAAGCTAGTCACGTCTCACTCCCTTGCCCGGCACTGCAGCCTATGGTCAGAGAGGAGACGCTGTCCTCTGAACCCCCGCAGGGCTGGCCAGGAATGCAGATTCCAGCCCCCCGCCCCCAGCCCCCAGACCTCCTGGATCAGCGTCCCCAGGTGTGAGCTGGGGCCTCTGCCTTCTAAACCTGGTCCTCAGCTCGCGCTGCTGCAGGAGGAAAGGCTGAGAATCACTGTTGGCCCCGGGGCTGGTTCTGCAGCCCAGCCTGTTCCTGGAGCTGATTGTGAACTAAACGTCTCCTTCTTTTCCTGAGGGCTGCTGGTCAGCCCCATCGCCCCATTCTTGGCGTGAGCAAGTTCCTTCTGACCTTCTCCTTGCAAGAGCAGGCCTGCCCCGACATCAGACAGTGGCAGGCCTGAGTGCTGCCCAGTTGCCCGAGTGGAAGGCTGAGGGGCCTGGGGCCCATTTGGAGCTCCTGCCACAGGCCCCGGAGGCCGGACGAGCGAGCAGGGCCACTGGGGTCCGGGGCAGCTGGGAAGGAGGCGTGGAGGTCAGAACATACTCTGGAGGGAGGGGACAAAATGCGGGACTCCTGTTTGCAGCCAGAGCTGCGAAGCTCGGCGGGGCCCCCGGGGGACCGTGACCGGTGGCCGACTCTGTGGCCTTCCTGCCAGGCCCTTCTTTTTTCTGGGCCTCCCATCCTGGCTTTCCTTCCTCATCCCCAGGCCAGCTTTCCTTTGGGCTTCAGCCGCTCAGCGCATGAAATGTGTCTCCTGGGGCCTCCCAACCGGTCAGAGCCCAGGGCTCAGAGTTGAACTGAGGTCTGTCTGGGGCCAAAACCTGGAGTCCGAGGTGAGAGAGGAGCCTCGTGTGGCCCCAGACACTGGCCCATGTCTGCCTCACTGGGAACAATTGAGAAAGGAAGCTGGTGGACTCCCCACCGTCCTCCCCACCCGCCCCGCCCCCGCCCCCACCATTCCTACCTTTGGAGGATGCTTTCACAGCATCATGTCATCGCACCCTGCGGTCTAGGGGGCATGGTTTCTGTTTTTGAGCAGCAGAAACCGAGTCTTCACATAGAAGGTGGGAAAGGGTTCATGAGGCAGGAGGGGGCCATGCCCATGATTCTGAGAGGAACGTTACAACGTACCCTGTGAATGGCTGCAAAGCAAACCTTTAGGGACAGAGGTTTTTCCCAGGAGGGAAATGGCCCCGGGGACCAAGCCAGGAGGTCTGGGCCCTGAGGGGCTCTGCGGAGGGGATATGCATGTTTTGGGGCTATCCTCGGGACCAGGCGTCTACACCCAGCACTTCAACCCCCCTCCAGTGACTGGGCCAAGTCGGGGACTTCTCCTTCCCAGAGCAGAGGAGGTCGGGGTGGCAGGGGGGGATGCAAGGAGTGACCCCAGCAGAGGGACGCAGCTCCGGACGCTGTGCAAACCACCAACGAGGCCACGGGTTTTCTCCGTGACAGTGGCAGTGGCCTGGGCACCTGCAGGCACGGCGCGGGGGCTGTCACTCTGCGGACCCCAGGAAGAGAGTCCAGTGGTGACAAACTGCTCGAACCCCGCCCGCTAGGCGAGGGCCTGGGCGGGCAGCAAGGGCCCAGTGACCCTCCCGGGGCTTGACATTCATTCACTGTGTGCGAAGGAGGCCCCAGCATCAGTCTGAGCCCACAGACCAGAGCAGGGGCGGACAGGAAACCTGCATCCAGAACATTCCTGCTGAAACTCGGCGACAGAGCAGGGCAAGGAGAGGTGCTCCAGAGACGGAAACCTCCCAGGGCTGCCGCTGGGGCAAATGCACGCTTAGCAGGCTTAATCCAGGATGCTTTGTTCTTTGTTCTTTTTTTTTTTTCTTTTGGTTGTTGTTTCTTGTGTAAATATTACAGTTCTTTTGTCTTCATCAAAGCCCTACGCGCTTATGTGTCTTGTCTTGCTCGGCCGTTTCTGAGCTGGTTAGACAGAGCCCCGTGTCCCCAGATGAACCCGGGATTTCAAAATGATCTCCAGCCCTGATTGATCCCCAGTCCTTCCAGAGACGTCCTCCACAAGCATGATCACCCGGCGATTGAAAAGCAACACAGTGCCTGGTCCCACCCCAGAGACCCGGATTTAGTGGGATGAGAATCTGCTCCCCCAGTGAGTCCAACACAAGGCTTGGGCAGGAACCGCGGCTCCAGGGAAGCTCGCTGGGCAGGGCTGCACGGATGCTCGCCGACCAGCCGGAGGCAGGAAGGGTCCTGGGTTCTTACCGGTTGTGTGATTTTGGCAAAGGCTCTGAGCTCCCTGGGTTTTGGGTTCCCCACATGTGAGTCGGGACGGCAGCCCTGCCTTCTATGTCTCCCAGGACTGTGGAGAACATCAAATGATTTCAAGGATGGGCCAAATGCAGGCCAGCAACCAGGAAATGCTCTGTCTCTTCCAGGCGGCGCCTCGGGGTCGTGAGTCTGTCACCTTGGGAAGGGCACCAAGCCCGCGTGGGCTACAGACACAAGTCCAGCAGGAAGCCAGATGGATCCGCCCTCCCGTGGGTTCTGCGACTGTGCAGAGGATCTGCCAGGAGGCGGTGGGAGTGTTCTTTCCAAGGGCTTCTGCAGTGAGCAAGGGCTGGGCCAGGTGGGACACAGCAGGGACCAGGGAAGATGGGCAGATGCCAGGAGGGCCCATAAACAGTTTCTCTCATGGGAGGTTTCACCTGGGTGTGGAAAGAGAAGTTACAGTGCAGGAGTGATCGGAGATCCTGGGGCCATACTGCCTGGGTGAGAATCCAACCTCCATCCTGGAGAAGGTGCTGGAGCCTCAGTTTCTCCATCAGTACAAAGGGCCTAGAGCCGCTCTGAGGACTAAACGAGACCATCCAGACCCGCTGCTTGCTTTCGACATTGTGTTATCACAACCATCACCACCAGCACGGAGGGTTGATGACAGGCACTGGGTGGGTGCAGCTCGTTTCTTGTGGACAACAATCCTGCTGGAGGTCCTATCTTCCCTCCTTTTCTCGGGGAGACAACTGGGCCTCAGGCTGAGTCCACTCACCTGAGGTGACAGAGCCCGTGAGTGGGGACCGAGCCAGAATTTGAACTCACGTCTGCCTAACCCCAGAGACTGCTGTCCTCAGGTGCCTGGCCTTGTCCAAGCGAGCACTGTTTCTGAGCTGTTTGTAAATGGGAAGGAGATTGGGCCCCGGGCAGCTGGGGGGCAGGGCTGGTGGCCGCTTGTCTGACAAAAGCCCCTCAGTCCCCCAGAGAGGAGCACAGGGGACACGTGGGGGGCAGGGGGCGTGGAGAGGCCCCGAGAAGCAGCCACAGGGGATGAGGCTCTGGGGTCTGCTGAGCCCCTATTATGTGCCCCAACACATTTGCTGAATCCTGAATCCTCACACGTGGCGGGGCTATCCTGGAGATATCTGTGATCTGTGACAGACAAGATAACGACCAGACTCTGCGTCCAATCGCTGGCAAAGACACAGAGGTTTACAAAGGATTGCGACGGACAGCAGGGTGAGAGGACCTGGGCTCTGGGACGGCTGGGTGCTTTCCACCGCGGAGAGGCCCCGGGAGCACCCAGCACTCACGCCTGCCCCCCGGGCCTCTGCAGGGCTAAGGCCTCCACTGCAAGGCCTCTCTCTCTCTCTGCATCAGTGTGGCTCCCCATGGCCGCTTCACATTCTTCTCTGGGATCCCCAGCTGGAATGGGCTCTGCCCTCCAGTCTGCACAGCTGTCCTGCCTGCATCCGGGCACCGGCCCCACCTTCCTGCCCCCCTGACGACACTGGAAAGGCAGCTTGAGGAACAGCTGGGCCTGGGACTCCGGCACTGGGTGGGTGCTCCGTCCTGTGCCTCCATTATTCACGGGGCTGACAAGCAGGCCCACAGAGGGGTTTCTTTCTCTTTCTTTCTTTCTTTTTTTTTTTTTTAAGATTTTATTTATTCATTTGAGAGAGACAGACAGATAGTGACAGAGACAGCGAGCGAGCGCACAAGCTGGGAGGAGAGGGAGAAGCAGGATCCCCGCCAAGCAGGGAGCCTGATGCGGGGGCTCGATCCCAGGACGCTGGGACCATGAGCTGAGCAGAAGGCGGACGCTTAGCCGACTGCGTCCCCCCAGGCGCCCTGGGGGGAACCACTGTGAAGGGTGTGAGCTGGGTGGGCTGCTGCTAATTATGTGGAGAGTTTGAAGAAAGAAATGACAGGCTCAAGACCTGCTAACAGAATCACAGAGCTTGTCTTTGTAGCCGAGGCTAATGTGACTCAAAACAGAGCAGAGGGTCACCGGCTGGCTCTGTCGATTAAGCGTCCGACTCTTGATTTCAGCGCAGGTCATGATCTCGGGGTCCAGGGATCGAGCCCCACTTGGGGCCCTGCGCTCGGTGGGGAGCCTGCTTCTCTCCCTCTCCCTCTGCCCCTCCCCCTGCTCACACGGGCCCTTATGAATAAATCTTAAAAAAAAAAAAAAAGAAAAGAAAATTCACTTGCCATTTCATTATTAAAAAAAACAAACTGAGCAGAGTCTGACTTTAACACCAAGTGAATTCGTAGCCCTTCTGGGCCTCTTAAGGGAAAGTGCCAGGACCTTGGGAATTGTTGGAGCACTTTGGGAATGTTTGCTTTGCTGGGATTCCCAAGGCCCTGGAGCCCACAAAGCAGTCCGTCCCTCCCAGCTGAGAAAGCTCGACCTTTCTGTTTCCTCCTCACCCATCGGCCCTTGCCTCCTGTAGACCCGTCACCACGCAAGATGAGGGAGATCAGCACAATCCTCAGGAAGGAGGAAGGCTATGCACCTTCCCCTACCAAAACCCCCAATATTTGTCAGTTTTTTAAATCCCAAACTCAGGGAATATATGTGAGAATGGATTTGAGAACATTAGACTGGGAAGAAAGAAATCGAATATTAGACTGGACAGCTGCACTTAGCAAAAATCTGGAGTCCCCGGGTAAGCGGGGAGTGGTGCTTTTGGCTCAGTCACAGACTGGAACCTGGACTCTGCGGGCCTGAGATAAAGAAAGGGAAGCTTGCCGAGGTTCCTTGCACTAACGTGGAGCGAAGTATCCACACACGTCCAGAGAATAAACGGTGGGCAGATTTGTGCAGCCCCTTCCCCATCACCACGGTCCCCCTGCGGGCATAGTCCCTTTACCTGAGACTAGTTGTCAAGGTTATCACCAGCGTCTTTTTTCTTTTCTTTTCTTTTTAAAGATTTCACCTATTTATTAGAGAGAGAGAGCAGAACGAGAAAGAGAGCATGGTGGGGGGAGTGGGACGGAGGGGCAGAGGGAAAGGGAGATGCAGACTCCCCGCTGAGCAGGGAGCCCGATGCAGGACTCGATCCCAGGACCCTGAGATCATGACCTGAGCCGAAGGCAGACGCTTCACTGACTGAGCCACCCAGGCGCCCCTCACCAGCGTCTTTGAAGAGAGATGAAGTGAATATCCGCCCCCAGAGCGGCCACGACCGCCTAGGATTTGCTGCCATGCTGGGCTTTCTGATTTCAGAGGGAATGATGGGATCCCTGAGGGGCGGAGCGGGGAGATGTTCCTGAGATGGGCAACGGGATCCAAGTGGCCGTCAAAGGGGCTGGCCTGCAGAAGTCTTCCACTGATTGCAGTATTCCCAGGACCTCAATAGAAGAACAGCTGCTAAAGCCCTCCTTGACTCGTACGACCAAAGAAACTTCCAGCCAGACAAGCAGAGACCTGGCTTGATCCATCAGGGTGGAGCGTCATGGTGCCTCACCCACACTGCAGACCTCAGAGCCCCTGGAATTCCCGAGGGAAATTCCCCGAGCTAACGCTACGTGTCAATAACTCCACAGGTCAAAGCTGCAAAGCTGCCGAACGGCTCCCGAGCTACCTGTGGCCATCACGGGGAACTATGGAGTGGGCAAAGAAGAACCAAGACTTTGGGGGGATTATCTGACACTGATCCTGAGCTCTAATGACCAAGGATGAGTTAGTAGGGTCTCTCGACTGTAGCCCACCAGTCCCGGCACTGGTTTATGGGAGTCGGTGATAAAACACATTCTCGAATGCTTCTATCATACGTAAGTCTTGTGGCTCCAGGACCCCATGCCATGGGGGAGTTTCTAGATTGTATGGCTGGAATCCCCACACTGGCTTCCCGGCTCACAGAACAAGGACTGTCACAGCAGAAACCAGTTATTCAGATGTCTCCAAAGCTCCCTCTCCTTATAAAAAGTATCAAAGCACTACCACATCCCTGCTGATATCAGAGATACCGTTTTTACCATCAAGCCTCAAAAGATGGAGAGACAGTGAATGAAATCCTATCAGTTTGGGCTTTGCAGAGACCTAAGTGTCCTGGAGAATGACAGTGGAGTCATTGAAGCTTAATCGGGTAGGGAATCCACCTGCAGCTGCTGATCTCCCCGGGGCCCCTTTGCTGGAGCAAATATGGGCAGAGATGGATGTGGGAAACTCCCCTCTGCAGCCTACCATGCAGATGGCATCAGAGGTGATTTGTTACCTGGCCGGATCTGCAGAGAACTGGGTCTGCAGGGTTGCTCTCTTGCTCCTTGCTATAATGTCATCCACAGGGACCTGAACCCCTCATTGTTGCAGAAGTCATCAGGCTGGACCATGACACGGATAACACCACGCTGCCGGCACCTGACGAGCGGCAAGTCCTAGGTATCCTCTCAACGTGTCAGCAAGACCCCTGTGTGCCCAAGGATACAATAAACCCCTCCTGCCTGAGCAAAGTTCCTGGGACTGTTGGGCATCTCCCCTGCAAAATGAACTTTGTAGTCTACACTGAGGAAGAGGTACAAAGCATGGTGAGTCCCTATGGATTTGGGAGACAACAGATACTACCCCTCCGTGGGCAGCTCAGTCTCACGTATTAAATAGCTACACCACGGGGCGCCTGGGTGGCTCAGATGGTTAAGCGTCTGCCTTCGGCTCAGGTCATGATCTCAGGGTCCTGGGATCGAGTCCCGCATCGGGCTCCCTGCTCCTTGGGAGCCTGCTTCTCCTTCTGCCTCTCTCTCTCTCTCATGAATAAATAAATAAAATCTTAAAAATAAATAAATAAATAAATAGCTATACCACAGGCTCTCCGCTTTGTGTCGAGAGCAAGTGAAGTCTTTCCAGCTGATTCAGGCCTCTGTGCAGGGAGCTGGGACCCTGATAGCAGAGAACGCAGAGCCAGGGGGCCCTAAGGGTCTATGCCAGACCAGAAGGTGGTAGACCAGAGGACCCAGGCCAGCCCCGATGAAGAGATCACAGCACAGATGTCCAGCTCTAGGAGCAAAGCCACACTTTCAACAGCAAGTAACCGTCCTGCATTTGGAGAAAGAGCCCCCAGACTGAACGTCAGCCATGGAAGAGACCCAGTAACTGTGACCTTGAGCTAGACATCTCGGACTGAGTGTGGTCTGAGCCGGCCAGCCATAGGCTGGGTGTGTCCAGCAGCAGTTAATCACCAGGGGAGGTGGTAGGTACCAGCCCGGCCTTGGGAGGAAGGTCCCAAAGGCACAGGTAAACGGAATGAGCAGATGGCTCAGACGTCACCTGCCGCCACGTCCTACTGCCGGGGCCCTGTAGCCAGTTGGGTTGGCTTCCTGGGGCTGCTGTACCGAGTGCCTCAAACGAGGTGACTCAAAACAACCAAGTGTCCTGTCTCACAGTTCTGGAGGGCCAAAGTCTGAAGTCAAGGTGCTGGTGGAGCCGTGTTCCCCTGGAACCCATAGGAGGAGTCCTCCCTACCAGCTCCTGGTGGTTGCTGGTGATCCTTGGCATTCCTCGGCTTCTAGATGCATCCATCACTCCCATCTCTGTCTGTCGTCACATGATGATCTCACCTTGTGTGTCCGTGTGTCTTAAAAGGACACCGATTATATTGGATTATAGGCCTACCTACTCCAGTATGACCTCATCTTAACTAACTACATCAGGAATGACCGTATTTCCAAATAAGGTCACATTCCGAAACACTGGTGGTTAGGATGTCCATATATCTTTGGCGGGGCACACAATTCAGCCCACGGCCCCAGTGGACTGAGAAGTCTGAGTCTGGTTTAAGGATAGCTCTGCAGGACCCGCCCCAGGGGAGGCCTCCAGCACTGCTGACCCCTGGGGGCCTCACCCCGCAGGCAGCGACAGGGCAATCCCAAGCAGCAGGCCTGGTAGCGCTCATCCACAGTGTGAGGCTAGATCCAGCCAAGCTTGGCTCTCTGGCCACCCGCAACTCGGTAAACTCGCCAATACCCTGCAATAAAAATTTTTGGTCTCAACTAGCAAGAAGTGGGGCGCCTGGGTGGCTCAGCTGGTTAAGCGTCTGCCTTCGGCTCAGGTCATGATCCTGGAGTCCCGGGATCGAGTCCCGCATCGGGCTCCCTGCTCGGCGGGGGGTCTGCTTCTCTCTCTGACCCTCCCCCCTCTCATGTGCTCTCTGTCTCTCATTCTCTCTCTCTCAAATAAATAAATAAATAAAAATCTAAAAAGAAAAAAGAAAAAAACCACACAATTATGAGTATAAAACGGCGGGCGTTGTGAGCTTCCTGGAATATGGCGGGGTCAGGGGCCGCCCTGGAAAGCAAAGAAGCACAGGGGGACACAGTGGGGAGGAGACCCTGCAGGCACAAGAGGGACCCACCAGCAGGGCTCTGGGCAGTGGGAGTCGCGCGGGGGCGTCTGGGGACCCCGGACAAGGGAGAGGCCTTTGCGAAAGGAGCCAGGCTGGGGGCTGCAGAGAGGACAGGATGGGGCCCAGAACGCAGGGCAGCACGGCCAGGAGGGGCTGGGCCAGGAAAGCCTGGGTCTGGGGCCCCGCGTCTGAGGGAGCCAGCCAGCCGGGTGAGTACAGGAGAAAATGAGTCTGGCAGGAATATCTTGAGTAAATTAAAGAGTACAGATGCAGTGAGGCTGGGAGAGGGACATTCCTGGCGGCGCAGTGGGGAGGAGGTGAGCGCATGTAGAGGCGGCATAATGCGGGCTTTATGTCCCTTATATCCCAGAGGAGCTGGGCCTGGCAGTGGCCCCGAGGTTCTGGGCTGGAAAGAGACGGAAGAAGGGAATTTGACCTGAGGGGACTGGTGGGGGATCTGGGAATCCGCAGGAGGAGGCGGGGGCATGGGGAGGGGGAGAAGAGTAGAGAGGAGGGAGGAGGGGGGAGCCAGTGGGCACAGGGTGTGCGGAGACTCAGGCCGCGAGAATGGGCTGTGGGGAAGGACGTGTGTCCTTCACGGTTGGAGAAAGGTCAGTAAGAAGTGGCCCAGAAGGGTGACCAAATAGCTCTTCTGATTAAAGGAAGGCAAGTGGACAGCCCGGAGCAAACCGGCCAGGGGGCCTGTCTCTGAATCTAGTGACTCCAATTCCAGTAACAGGCCAGCCTATCCCAGCAGGAAGAACCCGGGAAGCATAGGCCTGTCCTTCCATTATACAGCTGGGGAGACTGAGGCCCGGAGCTGGAACCAGAACACAGCTTCTCTGGGCACCATCCCTGCCCCTGGTGTCAGGCTGCCCAGCAGGGCCCCCTGTACCCTGCCCCTGAGGCCCTGTGCCAAGAGGAAATGAGAACCCATACACACACAGCTCAGGGAGTGAGCAGAGCATCGCCCTCGGGAGGGGATGCTCCAGCCCTGTAGTCTCGAAAAATGGAGAAATCACTCCCCACAACGTTTTGCTTACTAAGGGTCTAATCTAAGATGTTTGAGATTTCAGTTGGCTTGCAGGTGCACAGCCCAAGTGTAGGGCTCTTCCGTGAGAACCTGGCAGAGGGACGCTCTCCCTGTGAGTGGTCTCCCGTTACCCAGAGCCGCTGTATTCGCTGTCCAACTGGCACAAGGCATAGTTGGGTCCCCTGGGGTTTGTCCCAAACCTGAAGTCATCCCAGGGCAAAGAAGTCCTCCTCCTCCTGCCCCGGCTGCCCCACCTGACCATGGCCTGGATACCATTAGCTAATATATGTTTATAATGTGAATTGCTTTTTACGATTATGAAAATAATCCATGCTCGTGAGAAACTGGGAAAATAGAGGAAAGTAAACGAAGACGGCAGAAATCACTCATAATCACACCTCCGAGCAATCACAGGAGATGTTTGGTGGTCTGTTTTTTTTCTAGGCATTTCTCAGTGTGTAGATGTAACTTTCAAAAGTGGTCATAACTGGGGTCACAGCACCTGCTGTTTCATATGCTAGTTTTTTCTTGACTGAATATAATATTCTGTGGAATCTCCCACATCAGTATACATTATCCAAAAGCAAAATTATGAATTCACTTTATTTAAGCCTAAATTTTTGGAGAGGTTAAGTTATCCAAGGTGCCCGACACATGGTAAATCCCCACTGCCAAAAAAATACCTAAATAAAAATGCCACTTTGTCCCTGCATTCCAGAACGTCTGCCTCTTATCTGGCCAGCCTCACGGTCTGACTTGGGCCAAGCAAGTCAGGCCCAAGAGGTTTGGAGGCATGATGGATAATGGAGAAAAGACCCTTCCAGAAGACAAGCTTGTTTTCTAGCATAGAGACGGGGTGAGACCTGGCTCTGCCCTGTTACGGTGCAGACACTGTTTGAAGTTTCATGTACATTATTCTCTCAAACTATGTGACAATCTGTCAGATGGCACAATTGGGCAGATGGCCTATTTCCCCCCAGTGTTCCTCCCCCTTCTTTCTTAGCATAAAGACCCCGATTTTATCAGGACACATAGGTACTGGAATAAAAACTACATTCCTGGGCGCCTGGGTGGCTCAGTCAGTTAAGCGTCTGTCTTCAGCTCAGGTCATGATCCCAGGGTCCTGGGATCGAGCCCCACTCGGGTCCCTGCTCAGCGGGGAGCCTGCTTCTCCCTCTCCCTCTGCCTGCCACTCCCCCTGCTTATGCTCTCTCTCTCTGTCAAATAAATAAATAAAATCTTAAAAAAAAAAAAAAAAACTACATTGCTCAGAACTCCTGGTTGCTGGGTGGGACCACGTGACACATTCTGTCTAAAGGCCTATAAGTTAACGTGTTGTGTGTGACTCCAAGAAGTGCCCTTTAAAGAGAGGCAGAGAACCCCACTGTGCTCCTTACTCCTTTTTGCTCGCTGGAAATAAGACGTAATGGCTGGAGCTTGGCAGCAATATTGGGCCAGGAGGTGAGAGCTTCCTGCAAGAAAGAGGGGGACTGTATCCCTGTAGATTGTGAAATCACCCTATCAGCCCAAGACTGCTTACCTGTAGAACTTCACATGACAGAAAAATAAACTTTTATCTTGTTAAAAATAAATAAATAAAAAGGCCATGGCAGGACTTTCAGAGCCCTGGGCTCTTTCCATAGATAGCTCACTACTATTAGGGAAGATTGTTAACATTTATTGAGTGCCTACCACTTGCCAGCATATTATATGCCTTATTTAATTAAATTTAATGTAATTTAGCTTAATTTAATTTCCCCAACAACCTTACAGTGTTAGTATTATTATCCCATCCTATAGATGAAGAAGCTAAGGCTCAAAGAGGCTGAGGAACTTGTCAAGTCACACAGCTAGTAAATGATAGAATGCGACTACCCAATTTCTGTCCTCCCCACTTTCCCTCCCTGCCTCCCAAACTCTTCTCGGTTCATTTGCTTGCGCTTCCAACAAGATGAGCTCCCACCTGAGAAAGTGAAGTTGCTAAAGGTAGATTTGTCTTATTTTCTGCCAGGCTCATATTTGAGCTGAAGTTCCAGAAACCACGCCATTTCCCAGGGGTATGAAGGAAAACTTAAATCATGTTTTAATATCAGTAAATTATTTTCTTCACTTAAGGGGAAAAAAAAAAACGCCCGTCGTCAGCTATAATAAATCCAACTCAATTACACTTATTATAGTGATGACTGTTCATGCCACTCTAATTGGCTTCTCTCAGCATTTTCATTAAGAACCTGAATCTTCAAAGGTTTATAACTCAGACACATCTTTACTTGGAGCTGAAATTTGGCGTTAACAGCCAGATGGGGAACCCAGGCGCCACAAGAAGGAAGAAAGCCCAGGCCCCACCCCCGGAGCCAACCCTCTGTGCCTCGGATGGTGTTAGCAGGTTCGTCTAGGGGACTGGTCACTGCACAGTTGTCTCCCCACGGACCTGAGTCTTGTTGGGATGGGTCCCTGGGCTTGTCGGATGGTAGTGGGGCCACAGCCTGGCTGAGGCCGGGCTCCAGCTGGGATTCTGGCAGCTCATTTCACTGGGAAACAACTCCCCAGGGGACCCCCCACAAGGGGTTGTGGGGTTTGGTGGAAGGAGGCCAGGATGAGAAATCAGACCTGGGTCATGGTCCTCCTTGCTGTCCCATGGTCTTGGGCAAGGTGCTTGGCCTTTTGAATGCCTCATCTTCAAAGTGGATAATAGTTACCATGAGGCTCAAATGAGCCGTGGAAAGCAGTTATGGAAAGTGCTAGATAGATGTGAATCTCTGTTATGGCCCCCCAGGACACCAGTTGACTTCTCTCTTAAGTAGGAAGCTTGGACAGGTTGGATTTCTGGACCAGTGAGACTCAGACTCAAGTCAGTTCTGCCTGCGTGTGTCAGGCCAGCGAGAGTCACAGCGTGCCCCCCTCAGGTGGACGGGCTCAGGGGTGGCTGAGGGGCTCCTGTATGGCAGAGGGGAAGGGTGCTTTTCTTAGATGGCCCTGGGTTCCAATCCTGCCCGCTCCACTTACTCTCCAGGTGACTCTGGGCAAGTCACTCAGCTTCTCTGAGCCCCGGTTTCCACTAGTATAAAATGCAGGTAATAACTGTGCGTGGTACAAGCCAGCACAGGTCGGCCCTCCACACAGCAGACCTATTGTTATTAGCAGCGGGTAAACTTGCACGATTCCAAGAAGCTGGTGAGTGGAGGGGAGCTGGTCAGCAGTCTTATCCCGCAACATTTCCCCAGCCCTGGTATCTCCTCGTGGAGGAAAAATAAAAACTGTCCGGCTCAGGGGGACCAGGCCCATCCAAGGGTGGCTTCTGGGAAGCTCACCTGGAGACCTCTGCCTGGGGATCCCCCACTGGGACCTTCAGCTCTCACCTCTGCCAGCCCCAGCTGCTGCGTTCCTGCTGCTCATCCCCAGCCAGCCTCGGATGACTTCCTGGAGCAAGACAGAGCCAGCCTTGATTCAAGGGGTGTGAAGGGACAGGGAGAAGGGGGTGGCCCCTGGCGGAAGGGCCAAGTAAATATCTAGGAAGGGCTCCTTCATGTGGCCACGATGCAGGGTGGCTGTGGGAACAGGTAAGCTTGAACTCACTCTTGGCTCCCCCTCTGGCCCCATACCCCTGCCCTGGGGTGTCTCTCGGTGTGACTCTCTCTCCCACATGCTGGGTCCCAACCACCAGTAACTGTACCGTAGTACACGGAGTGTGGGCCCCGGGCTCAGCAGGCTGAATGCTAGCTCTACTCATTTGTTGGCTGGAGCAGCTTCCTGGGCCTCAGTTTCCTCATCTGCAAAACGGGCTAACAATGCATACCTGGCAGGGTTGTGGTCAGGTTTAAACGAGGCAGTGCACTCCAGGGGCTGTGCAGGGCCCAGCATGCAACAGACTTTCAGCAAACAGGGTAGAAGCAACAAGTCTGGAGCCTCCCAGGACCCTGGTGACCGCCCAGTCCCACCCCATCATCTAACACACCCATGGTCCAGGCATCTGGGGTGAGGGCGGAACCCTACAGTTCGCCCCTTTGCACCCCTCCCACCAGGCCAGCTACACCTACCCCTCCTCATCAGGGCTCTCATCGTCACTTGCTTTGTGCAGCAAGCTCCTCATCAGTCTCTCTGCCTCCAACCTCTCCCTTTCCCGTCCTTCTATGGCCCACTGCCTAAACTGCCCTCCTGAAGTCTCTCTGTTCAGAAGTGCCCAATGGTACTACTGTATGATTCCAAGTACGTGACATTCTGGAAAAGACACAACTACGGAGGCAGTAAAAAGTTCAGGGAGTGCCGAGGGGAGGGATGAACGCAGCACAGAGGGGTTTTATGGAAGTGACTATTCTGTATGATGCTATCGCGGAGGATACACGACATCATACCGCCGCCCAGACCCCTAGAATGTACGACAGCAAGAGTGACTCTAACGTAAACTGTGCACTTCAGTTAATAATGCATCAGCATGAGTTTGTCAGTTGTGACAAACACACCACACCTACGCCCTGTATTAAGACTAGGAGAAATTGGTGGGAGGCGAGGGGGAATATGGGAACTGTAGTTTTGGCACACTGTTTTCTGTACACCGAAGACCACTCAAAAAAAAAACCCTATTACTTTTTTTTTTTTTAAAGCCTCAGTTGTTCTAAACCTCTCGATTTCAACCCCTCCATTTGACACTGAGGACACTGAGGAATGGACTTCACCTCCCGGCACAAACACCCCCATGGGGCAGGGGTGTATCTGGACTCCCCAGAGCCCCGGCCCCCGGCTTGACCTTCAGGCCAGAGGCCAGCCTGTGCGGGATCAGAACAAATATAACTCAGCTGGGGTCCCGGTAGAGATGCACTGGGGCGTCCCCCGGCTCTGGGGGTCCTCACACGCACCCAGCAGCACCTCGGGCTAGTCTGAGCGGCTCGGCCTTCCCCTGCACCCCCGTGCGCGGTGATGGGCTGCAGTCTCGGGGTGCTGAGAGACACTGCAGGGAGGGGCCATCGTCACGGCTGCACTGGGGGTCCCATGTCCTCGAGGCCACTTGCTGCTGGAGACCCAAGGGCAGGAAGCCTGGGGCAGCGTGAGGACAGGGTGGCTGGTCACCGGGTCTATCCCATGCCACTAGTTCTAAATGCCCCGTTTGTGACTCCCTGGAGCCTCACGACACCCCAGGAGATTTACTTCCCCGGTGTTTCAGACAGCTGAATAGTGGCCCCCGAAGGCCTGCGCATCCTAGTCCCCGAAGGGTGACTTATGCGGCCCACGGGGCCCTGTGGATGTGACCTGGTGGAGGCTCTGGAGAAGGGGGGGGCCCCCAATGTGACGCCGCGGTCCCTCCAGGGAGCAGAGGGAGTGCCAACAGCAGAGGAGGAGGGACAGGCCCAGACCAGCTTCTCCTGCCAAAGGGACCAGCCCTGAGGTCACCCTGGCTTCCGCCCCGAGACACTCACCTCAGATCTCTGGCCTCCAGAGCTATAAGAATAAACTGGGTTATGAGCCACTAAGGCGGTAGTGATTTGTTACAGCAACAGGGAAGCTAATCCAAAGGCGAAGCTGCCTCGCCTGGGACCACACAGCTGCCCGGCGTAGTAGCACCAGGCCCGTCCGCCCGCGGGGCCCGGGGTTAAGGGGCCTTGCCCTCTGCCGCCCGCCCCGTAAGGCCCAGGGGCCACTACGGGCCAGAGGTGAACCACCCCTCCTGGGTGGGTTGGACTTGATGGGGTGGGCCACTGCGATGTAGTCCTGGCCACCGCCCCCCCCACCCCCCACGCCGGGGATCGGTCCCTTCCGGCTTGGCACCTGCGACCTTGACCTCGGAGCCAACACCTGCAGCTGCCTCTGGCCTCCTTCCCTCTGCTGGCCTCACACCCAGCCCCTCCTTCCTGATGCCAGCTGCCCCCCCCGCCCCTCCTCTCCTTTCCCCATCTCCCCTGCATGTTTGTGCCCCCTCCCCCTGCACTCTCCCTGCCTGCCAGCCTCTTCCCAGTTCATGTGCAGCCTCTGCCGGGCCTCGCTGCCCGCTTCCCACACCCCTGCCTCCTCATCCCTCGGCCCCTCCAGAACACTGACTCCCCACTGCTCGGGGGCCGAGGCCCACCGGCTCACTGGTGATTTCATTTCTTCACTGGTTCTTCATTCGACAAACTTCAGTCAAACCCCATGGGTGCCAGGCCGCATCTGGGCGCTGGGGATACATCATGAACAAGACAGAAAAATCCTTGCCTTGATCGGTGGTTCCATTCCAGGGGACAGGCCCCCATAAAATGCTAAGTGCTGCAGGGGGGGAGTGGGCAGAGCAGGGCAGGGGTGCTGGGGACTGCTGCGGGGGAGGGGCTGAGCCAAGGTCTGAGGTGTGGGGGTGTGAGCCAAGTGCGTATGGGGGGCGGGGTGCCCGGGCAGAGGAGAGGCCGCAAGGGCACTGACTGGACATGCCCCAATCCCACATCAGCCTGCCCTGGCTCTCCCTACCTCAAAACAAATAGGAGATGAAAAAACAAGCAAAATCTTTCTTGATCCTACTCCACCCCACCCAATCTCTCGCTTTCCTCTCTCTTCCTAACTTCTCAGAAGACCCATCTAGGTCCTCAGTCCTCACCTCCCACCCTCCTACCCCCAACTCACCTCCAAACCTGTGCACAAAGGGCCCTCTGACCAACGGTCAGGGCGCCTTAGGGGAAACCGCCCCCAACCACGCATTGCGGGGACTCATGAACATGGGAGATGGAGGACCCACCCAGGGGAAGGGATGCAGTCACAGTAATCGGGGGGCTCCGGAGTGCTGCCAGGTTCTAGGCCCGGCTCTTGGGTCCCCGGCTGCAGGCCGGCCCCTGCTGGGGCATCGTGGACCCCAAGGGGAAATAGGCATGAGGTCCTTCCCCTCCACCTTCCAGGCCGCATCAGCAGAGCCAGCCACAGCGAGTGTGGACGAGGCATTTTGTGGGGTCCCCCTCCAGCATCCCCAGAGCCCAGCAGGGGAGGGCGGTGTTGGGGCAGGGGGCCGACAGGTCCATCCCTGGCACTTTTCCCACCAACAGTACCGATAGTTAACATCTAAGAGCTGCCTGGGGAGGGCCAGCAGCACGCCAGACACACCCCCGCCCCCATGCTCTGTCTTGGGTCATCACCTGCTTCTCCCAGTTTGGCTCCTAAAATTTGGGGGTGGGGGGATCTTTTCCTCCCCCTTTCTCACCTCCGGTTCCTCCTATCCAGGTAATTGCAACAGCTTAGACTCAGGCTTCCTGCCTCTCTTCTGCCTCCACACTGTAGAGGTGGCCTATCCACCTCACAAACGCATCACCGTGGACCCCTCTGGAGCACCCCCTCAGCCCCACTGAGACAAAGCCCCTGTCCCTTCTCGGGGTGTGCACAGCTGCCTGATGGGGGGTGCCTATCCGTCCCTCAGCCTCGGCTCTGGCCTCCCTCCAACAAGAACACTTTCTCCTGGCTGCACTTCTCCATCACTGTTCTTGACCTTGGACTTGGTTCAAGTAGCCCCTTGGTGCCAGGTTCTTCACCTCCTCTCCTTGCTTGGCTAACACCTACACAGCTTGTAAGACCTGGACTGGGTGTGGCCCTCCATCAGGGCCCGAGCTACCCGCCTCCCTTCCCGGGTGGTGCCAAGGTGTGCCCGAACAGGAAGCAGGGTGTGGGGCAGCCTTGACCGGGGCCTTGACCAGGGCAGGTACCTGTGGCTCTACACAGGAGGGGCCTAGGTGGACCTTGCTCTCCTCAGCTCTGCTAAGCACTCACTCTCAAACGCTCACTCACCAATGAGCTGGGCAACCCTGGCAATCCTAAGACTGCTCGTGCGTGTTCTGGCCTCCAGCCTCCCCTTCTCCAGCCCTCCCTTCTCTGGGCTCCCAGACGGCTCTTTCCAAACAATAGGAACACCCACCTGATCCGGAAATTCTATGAGGAACTGATGTCAAAACTGAGATCTGAAGACTTTGTGGAAGTATCTACATCAGGCTGTGGCTGGGAGGTAAAATTTTAAGCAGAGTAGCACGAGCAAAGGTCCTGGGTCTGGGACATGTATGACACATAAGAGAAATAAAAAGAAAAATGTGGCGAGCACAGAAAAAGCCTGCTCCTTCCTTCCCAGAATATCCCTGCAGGGATGGATTTCTGCCTTTCCATACCCTCTCCCTGCGACTCACCCACCCGAGGAGGCCCTGTCTGTCACTCACCAGCCTCCTAGGACTGGAGACCAGAGACCTTTTGCCCATGTTGGGAATATGGAAACGGGAGGACACTGTTGTATATTTTCCCTTTTCTCCTGTATCTACCCAGAAGAGGAAGATGGCTACCGATGCCTATCAGACCTCACCTTCAAAGTACAGCAGGTGCGCCCTATCTGATGTTTATGTGAGCAGAGAAATGCTTGGATGTAACTTGCCAGAGGGATTGTGAAAAGGGAGGAAGCTCCTCTGGTTCCAGTATCACTGTCTACACCTCTTTCTGGCACTGAAAGGGCAAACCCTGATGGGTTTCGTCACCCCGCAGCGTGGCCTGGAAACTGCATGCTTTCTCTACCTTGACAACATCTGGACTCCCCCGCCTTCATCTGCATCCAAGCAGAAGCTTTTTCAAGGGCAGTCATCTCTCCCAGACATTTGGAGTATTTAAAAAAACAACCACAACTGTGATTAGGAGAGCTGTCCTCCAGCTAAGAAGCCCACTCTGGAAGCTCCCCTACACAGCAGGCTCTCAGCTCAGTGGATTGGCTTTGTGCTGCTTTGCTGGAAGGCGGGCAGTTGAGCACAGTGAGCTCCAAGACTGACAAGCCCTGGATTGCCTAACACAGTCTTGGTTGTCTTCAGAGCAGGACTGTGCTCAGTCCAAGGGGAGAACCAAGACTGGTTTATGTAGTCATGACAATCTGATTCCATTTGCCGGATACTTGGTTTCTTAGGGTTCCTCTTAGCTAGGACTAGTCATGTGACCACATCTTGGACAGTGAGATGCACAGGGAGGGGTCTGCTGGGGAAGCTTTGGTTTTCCTGATAAAACAGGCAGATGGGACTCTTTCCTCTTTTCTTGCCTTAAACCAGGATATGATGTCTAGAGTTATGGTGCTCATTTTTTAACAATGAGGTGACCAACATGAAGAAAAGTCAACACATATGAGGGGACATATAGAAAGAACCTGGACTGTTCCTCCACCCCACTGCATTCTTTTTTTTTTTTTTTTTAAGATTTTATTTATTTGCGAGAGAGAGAATGAGAGACAAAGAGCATGAGAGGGAGGAGGGTCAGAGGGAGAAGCAGACTCCCTGCTGAGCAGGGAGCCTGATGCGGGACTCGATCCCGGGACTCCAGGATCATGACCTGAGCCGAAGGCAGTCGCTTAACCAACTGAGCCATCCAGGCGCCCCCCACTGCATTCTTGAGCAGACAACTCAACATCCCCAATTGTCTACCCCTAGACTCCTATTATATAAGAAAAATAAGCCCCTATCTCTTAGGCCTCTACTATTTGTGGTTGAAAGCATTCCTACCTGATTCACCTTGTATGTCTAATACCCCTAAAATTCTCTAAAGTTGGTTCTGTAGCATTTATATTTCCAGAATCTTTAATAGGAGCAAGTACTGTGTCTGGTGCAGCAGAAAGAATGCCATCAGTTTCATTTCAAGGAGCCTTGTCTCCTTTCATAATTTTCTGAGATTTAGCACACTACCAGTAGATTCATCACTATGCTTAGAAGAGGAAAATTAACCTAGGATTCAAAATTCAAAACCCAGGACCCATGTAAGGTGGGGACACTACTGGAAGATCTTGAACCTATTATGCTAGAATTCTAAAGGGCCACGCACCCAGGATTAGTGTGAACCAGAAGTCCATCTTCCTTTCCCCCACTGTAGAGACTACAAAGAACAGTTTCTCGGCACTGAGGAGATCAGGGGAAAAGCTCAGCTCTGGGAAGTTATGACCACATACTAACCCTTGTGCAGACAGGTAGCCCAAATACACCTTCCCTAAGGGGTCCAAAAAACTTCAAAAAGCGGGTGTACATTAAGGCAATTCTGCAGTGGAAGTGCTCCTAGTGCATGGCAGAAGCAAGCGCAGGTCCTTTCTAGAAGAAGCCACATTCATCCCATCTTCAAAAAATTCCTGCTAAGTAATTTTTCAAGGACAGTAAGCACACTCAGTAAAATATAAAAAGCACAAAGGGAATTAAGGCAACAAGAGCAAGAACAAGCAGGAAAAAAATAGATAGCTAGGCTGACCCCCAAATGCTCCATATTTTGGAATAATAGGAAGCAAACCATAAAGCTGTTTAGTATGTTAAAAGAAATAAAATACAAACTTAAAAATATCTGCAGGAAACAGAACTATAAAAAACTGACCTGCGGGCGCCTGGGTAGCTCAGTTGGTTAAGCGACTGCCTTCGGCTCAGGTCATGATTCTGGAGTCCCGGGATCGAGTCCCGCATCGGGCTACCTGCTCAGCAGGGAGTCTGCTTCTCCCTCTGACCCTCCCCCCTCTCGTGCTCTCTCTATCTCATTCTCTCTCTCAAATTAAAAAAAAAAAAAAAAAACTGACCTGCAGGGCGCCTGGGTGGCTCAGTTGGTTAAGCGACTGCCTTCGGCTCAGGTCATGATCCTGGAGTCCCAGGATGGAGTCCCGCATCGGGCTCCCTGCTCAGCAAGGAGTCTGCTTCTCCCTCTCCTGCTCCCCCCTCTTGTGCTCTCTCTCTCTCTCAAATAAATAAATAAAATCTTAAAAAAAAAAAAACTGACCTGCAGATTTTTTTTTTAAGAATCAAATAAATGTTTTTTTATAGAAATGAAAACTACAATAACTGGAATTTGAAATTCAGTAAATGGATATAATAGATTAAATATAGATAAAGAGAGAATCAGTGAACTGGAATATGGGTCAGAAGGAAACATCAAATGATAGCACAGAGAAACCAAAAGATGAAAAGCATGAAAAAGAGGTTCAGGGATGGGCAGGAGAGAGTGAGAATGTCCAAATATATTCAGTTGCAATTCCAATTCCAAAAGGAAAATCAAGAGAGAATGGGGCCAGACTATTATTTGAAAAGATAATGTCTCAGAATTTTTCAGAACTGATGAGAGAGGTCAATCCATGGATTTAAGAAACCCAACAAATGCCAAGGATGAAAAATCAAAAGTGAAAAGGACGGTCAGACTCTGAGTACTCATCACAGCCCTTGTCTCTTACGGGCAGGGTAGACCAGTAACATGTCCCAAGGGCAGATGCTACTCAGCCCATCCTGGAACGCGGGGCTCCTGCAGGGGCATGAACAAAGCAAGTACAAGTGTGATAACCGTTTCTGCAAAGTCCATTCCTTCTCTCCTGGCCTAGGTCTGCAGAGGGCCATGATCAGAACGATAGCTGAGGTGCCAATACCTCCTGACCCTCCTTCTGTTTATTATGTACAGCACAAGAGAGACGGAGGCAAAGATGGAAACCCCATCCCGCCAAGGCTGGCTTAATTTATTATCGAGAAGTCTAGCATAAATTCCTTGTTGACGTCACCTGGCTCTTTACCTTAGTCTCCATGCCCACCTTTGTAGTGCCGTGCACTTAGGATTTGATAGCAGACACTCTGGGATCTCTTGTCTAGCAAAACTCTTGGAGAGAAGTTCAATCTTGCACATTTTGGAATATCAAAGCTTACATCTCATTTTCAGGTGGAAAAACTGAGGCCAGAGAAGGCCAGGAATGCACGAGGGAGGTCTGAGGTAAGGTCAACCTGGGCCAGGGTCTCCTGATGCCCGGTTCATTTGCCGGCCCACTTCTTGAAGAACACGGAGGCAGGCTACTTCATTCTCAGGGATGGCATTCAACAGGTGGTCATGAAGCATGTAACAGAGTGTGTGAAAAAGAAGATTCCTAGAGCTCCCCAGGAGTGACATGGAAGTATAGATATGGGCACCCCAACTCCAAACAGCCCAGTTACATAACCGCAACAGCAAATGGTGAATCATTGCCATGTAATGGAAAAATCAGATTGATCACTAGGAAAAGTAAAAGGATCACTGTGGTGAGTCACTGGGCCCACCCTCGCATTGAGTCTCCGAAACACTACACCTACCGGTTGATTCAGAGTCTGGCCTTTGTCTTCCTTTCTTCCACATCAATGTTTCGATATTTCACAATGGAGCTTTGCAGGTGATGTGAATTTCTAAAGCAGGCTGGGCCAAAGCCCCACACGTCTCTGGACTGTTCTAATGGGTGGGCTCTACACACCTACACCCAGCAGAAATAACAGCTTAAAATGGAATAATAGCTAATATTATCGAGTGCCTACCGTGTCCTAAAAAGACACTTGGACTCCTGAAATTCCTTATACTAATTCATCCTCATTACAACTCTGTGAAATCAGCATTGTCCCCATTTCACAGATGAGAGAGCTGAGGCTAAGAAGGATTAAGGACATACCCAGAGTCTCACAATTAGCAGGAAATGACAGAGGCAAGACTCATCCCAGGAAAATCCTAAGGCCTACCCACTTTCTACCAGAATAGAAGACCTCCTCTAGGCTTTTGTGATTTAAAAGCAAGGCAGACACCCAGTTGGTGGTTGTCATTAGGGGGAAAGGGGAGAGAGAATGGAGAGGTCCCCACTCTCCTGGTGCCCATGGTGCCTGTGCAATAGGTATGATCTCCCCCTTTATAGGAGATTGTAAGAGTTGAAGTGAAGTGGGACAAGAAAGGCAAGCACAGCTCTTGGAAGAGGCCTTTTTGTTCAATGGGGGGCAAGGCTTAAATTTCTCTGTTACTCCCTTGGCAGACCATGTGGAAAGTTCTAGAAGACAACCTTTTTACTCAACACTGATGAGGAACACTGGCCCATACTGCGTAGTGGAAACTCACCCAGAATAACATTTTCCAAAGTAGCTGTTCACTTGATAGGCTGGGCGTGGAGAATGCCTCTTCCACAGGAAGTTCCAGCTGAGCACATGTAAACACGCTGTTTTGATGGCCTGAAGAGTAATTCACTTATTTATATACGTTACTGGTGTGACCCACATCCTCAGCCACTTCTCCTTTTAGTATTCAAATTAGTCAGCTGAGCCATTGCCCCAGAGCCTCAGGGACTCAGTTCTAAAGGGCCAGACCCTCTGCCTCCAGTTGCAGAGAAGCTGACTTGGTTTCCCTCTGCAGCAAAATCGCAGACTTGAAAGATCATTGTCACGCACAGGTCCATCTCGGTGCTCTTCCCCACCTCGGTCTCAAGGACATCCCAGCTGGCCTGGAGGCAGCTCCTCAGGGTAACTGTGAGGAGGAGTGGTCTCTGCCTGCATCGGCCCAGCTCTGGCTGCCCCTCGACTGTCCCTCAGCTGTGGGTCAGACCAAGGATGCCTGTGCCCAGGCTCACCTGTGCCCTCCGGGTCCCAGCCCTTAGCACTTCAGAACCTCTGTCCCACGGGGGCAGCGGCCAGGCCAGCAGTGTGTGTGTTCCAGTCGGAGGCCCACGGAGAGCTCAACCAGCTCCTGCCCAGTCATACTCCGCAAAGTCCCTTTCCTCCTGGTGGGGCTTCGTCTCTCCCACCCTTGGAGGGTCTGATGATGCTGAACCTTACTGGCTTCACTCCACACACTTAGAGAACTCAGTTCCAGGTGGACTGGAGACCTAACTGTGAAAGGAGAAACAACAAAGCCTCTAGAAGAGAAAATAGGAGTGCATCCTCATGGTCTTGGGATTAGCAAAGAGTTCTTAAACAAAACACAGAAAGCGCTAGCCATAAAGGGAAGAGACTAGAAAGTCAGACTTGACTAAAATTGAGACCTGCCGGTCATCAGTGAGGATGCCATCACCATTAAGAGAGTGGAAAGGCCAGCCACAGAGTAGGAGTGACCTGCCTTACGTATTTCTGACACAGGACGTGTACTGGGAGTATGTTTTTAAAAATTCTCATGAACCGCTGAAAATCAGACAAGCCAATAGAAAAATGGGCAAAGGACTTGAATAGGCTCTTTGACGAAATCCAACGGCCAGGAAGCAATGGAAGCAAATGAAATTGCGTGCTCCTTCATCCGCCACCGGGGACGTGAGGTGAAACCACAGCGCAGAACAATGGGCCACAGAAAAGACACACAGTGCCTGGTGGTGGCCGCAGTGCGGGGCGCTTGGAACTGTCCCCACTGCTGTGGGAGGTGAAAATGGGGGCAATTTTCTTCGAAAACGTGAAAAGGAAGGGGTCAAGGTGTCTACCTCTTTTCCTCCAGGAAGTGTCTCCCACTGTTTATGAATTTGCACACCTCCTCCGTGGCCCTTGAACTCTGTGTTTCAAGGATTATGTCCAGGAAGGGGCTGTGACTCTTCCAGGCGTATAACTGTGCAGGCCGACTCTGGGGCCTCTGCCCAGAATGCAGGGCATGAGCTTTGCTTTTCCTGCTGGAGGAGCCTCTGGCAACCGTGACATGACAGCTTCTCTCACCAAAGCAAACAAGTAAGCTTTGCCTCACATCCTGCGACTCTCTCTCTCTCTCTCTCTCTCCCGCTGTTTTTCTGATTATGCACGATCTGCAGGCCCATTGTAGAACATTTAGAAAACACAGAAAAGAATAAGGAGAAAAGTCATCTGGATCCTATTGCCCAAACACAAAACAACTTCTCATCTTGGCATGTTTTCTTCAAGTCTTTCTTTACATGTATATTTCGTGAATACATTTTTTTAACAGCTTCTTTGAGGTATAATTCACACACAATGAAAGTCACCTGCTTCAAGTGCACAATTCATACTTTCCAGTGAAGTTAGAGTTGTGCAACCACCATCACAACCCAGTTGTAGGACATTTGCCTCACCCTCGAAGGATCCCTCGTGCCCGTTTGCTCTCACTCCCCGTCCCCCACCCCCACCCCCAGGCAGCCGCCATCTGATTGCGGTAAATTTGTCCTTTCCAGGCATTTCATATAAATGGAATCATACAATATGCGGTCTTCCTCATCTGGTTTATTGCACTTACCATAATTTTTTTGAGGTGCATCCATGCTGTGGCATGAATCAGCAGTTTGTTCCTTTTTATTGTTGAGTATCACCCCATGTATGGAGATACTGCATTTTGTTTATTCATTTATCACTTGAAGAACATTTGGATTTTCTCCATTTTGGCCATTATGAGTACTGCTTCGGTGAAAATTTGTGTACAACCTTTTGTCCGGCCCTCTCTTTTCATTTCTCCTGGGTATGTGCTCATGGCGGAAATCCTGGGGTATATGGTAAATGTCCATGTAACTTTTTAAGAAACTAACAAACTGTTTTTTGAGGTGGCTGTCCCATTTCATATTCCCGGCAACCATGGAGACTCGTATTACTGCAAGTTTTTAAAATTATACCCACTCTGGTCAGTGTGAAGTGGTTTTAATTTGCATTTCCCTAATGACTAATGAGCCATTTGTGTACCCTTTTTGGTGAAGTGTCTTTTCAAATATTTTGCCTATTTTAAAATCGGGTTGTTTTGTCTTTTTATTGAGTTGCAAGGGTTCTTTATATATTCTGGATACATGTTCTTTGTCAGATATATGATTGACAAATATTTCTCCCAGTCTGTGGCTTGCCTTTTCATTTTCTTAGTGGTGGCTATTAAAGCACAAACTTTTTTTTTTCTTTTACTATTTGTGTTTTTTGGTGTTGTATCTAAGAACTGTTTGCCCAGCCCAAGATCACAAAAGTTTTATCCTATGTTTAGCCCTAAAAATTTTATAGCTTAAGCTCTTATGTTTATGTCTAGGATTTATTTTGAGTTAATTTCTGTGTATGGTGTGAATTAAGGGTCTAAATTCATCTTTTGGCATGTGGGTATGTAATTATTCCAGTGCCATTTGTTGAAAAACCATTCTTTTCCACCCTTGAATTCCTTCGGCATCTTTGTTGAAAATCAATTGACCACAGTGTAAGAGTTTATTTTTGGGCTCCTGATTCTGTTCCCTTGATCTGTATGTGTGTGTGTGTGTGTGTGTGTGTGTGTGTGTGTGTCTTAAGTCAGTACTATACTGTCTTAATTATTGTAACTTATTTGTAATAAGTTTTAAAATCAAGAAGCATGAATCCTCCAACTTTGTTTTTCAAAATTGTTTTGGCTTGTTTGGGCTCTTTGCATTTCTTTATAGATTTTAGGATTAGCTTGTTAATTTTTGCAAAAATGCCTGCAGGGATTTTGATAGGGACGTAACTGTAACAGTCCCTTTGAAGAGAATTGCCATGTTACCAATATTGAGTCCTCCAATCTATGAACATAGAACATCTTCCCATTTATTTCAATCTTTAGTTTCTTTCAGGGATGTTTTTGGTGTACAAGACTTATGCTTCTTTTTACTTAACTTATTCCCAAGTATTTTATACTTTTTGATGCCATGTTGAGTGAAATTGCTTTTGTGATTTCATTGTTGGATTGTTAATTGATTTTTGTAATTGAACTTTAAACTGTGACCTTGCTGAGCTTGTTCATTACTTCTAGCAGTGTGTGTGTGTGTGTGTGTGAGTGTGTGTGTGTGTGAGTGTGTGAATGTGAGTGTGTGTTTGTGTGTGTTTTCCTTAGTTCCTTAGGATTTTCTATATACAGGATCACATTGTCTGCTAATAAAGACAGTTTCGCTTTTCTCTTTTCCAGTCTAGATGCCTTTTGTTTCTTTTTCTTGCTTGATTGCTCTGGCCAGAACCTCCAGTAGAAAGATGAATAGAAATGGTGAGAGTGATCATTCTTGCCTTGTTACCAATCTTAGAGAGAAAGCATTTAGCCTTTGACTGTGAATTATCATGTTAGCTATAGGTTTTTGGTAAAGTAGTTTGAGAAAATTTACTTCTATTACTAATTTGTTGAGAGTTTTTATCATGAATATTAGATTTTTTTCAAATGCATTTTTTGTGCCAACTGATCATGCGGTTTTATTTTTTATTCTATTGATATGATGTATCACATTGATTTTTCTTGCATTCCTGCCATAAATCCCAGTTGGTCATGGTGTCTAATTCTCTTTACATGTTCTTGGGTTCAGTTTACTAGCATTTTTTTGAGAATTTTTGTATCTGCACTCATAAGAAATATTGGTCTGTAGTTTTATTTTCTCATGATGTCCTTGTCCAGTTTTGGCATCAGGGTAATTCTACCTCACAGAATGAGTTGCTAAGTGTTCCTTCTGTTTTCTGGAAGAGTTTGTGGCAGATTGGTGTTATTTCTTCTTTAAATGTGAAGTCATCTGGGCTTGGACTTTTCTTCGTGGGAGGTTTTTAAATTACAACTTCACTTTCTTTACATGTTAGAAGTCTATTTAGATGATCTCTTTCTTTTTGAGTCAGTTTTGGTCTTTTGTGTTTCTAGAAATTTGTCCTTTTCATCTTAGTTGTCTTTTGGCATAAAGTTTTCCATGGGATTCCCTTACAATCCTTTAATTTTGGTTGAGTCAGCAGTCATGTCCCTTCTTTCATCCTGATTTTGGTAAGTGATGACATCTTTCCTTTTTTCTTGGTCAGTCCAGTGAAAGGTTGGTCACTGTTGGTGATCATTGCAAAGGTCAAGGGTTGGTTTCATTACTTTCCTTTTTGTTTTTATTTTATAGAGTCCACTTTCGTCTTTATTTGATGTATATATACATATGTGTGTGTGTGTGTGTGTATATAGGTATATATATATATATGTGTGTATATATATATATATATATATATACATATATATATATATATAAATTTTTTTGAAGTAGGCTCCATGCCCAGCATGGAGCCCAGGGCAGCTTCCAAACCCACGACCCCAAGATCAAGACCTAAGATCCAAAATCAAGAGTTGGACACTTAACCAACTGAACCACCCAGGTGCCCCTGATGTAAATATTTTTTAATGAAATTTGATTCACACAGCTTTATAGCCTGTTTTTTTCTTAAAATTGTCATAAATCTTTTCCCATCATTAAACATTCCTTGAAACTCAGTTTTTGTGGATGCTTAATATTACATTGTGCTTTTAGTGATTGCCCTAAATGCTGAACATTTGAATGGTTTTCTAGTTTCTTATGATCATGAACAATGCCTAGATGAACATCTTTCTACTTACATCTAATTATTTCTTGAGCGTAGTTTCTTGGAAGCAAGTTTCCTGGGTCAAAGCAGGTGAATACTAATTCCTTTCTAGGAGGTCTTCACCAAGTTATGCTCTCTTGGCTGGGATGAGAGCATTTATCTGACTGTTCTTCCATCACAAATGTTAAAGGAGGAGTCCTGGCACATGTTTTCTGGGGCTCGGTGACAGTGGGGACCTTGAGGCCTGCAGCAGGGCTGAATCTGAGCATAGGCTCCCCAAGCTGCGTTCGGTTGGGGGCGAGCGGAGAGAAAGCAAAAGATGTCCTCTCCCAGGTCTGGCCTCAGGGCCTGCACACCCGTGCTTGCTGGCAATGGCGATTCCGCACTTTGAGGCCAGGGATTAGCTACCTCAGCCTCTGCAGTGGGAACCTGGAGGCTGGTTCATGGTTCCTTAAGAGCCACGTGGTTCCCTCAGGGTCAAAGGGCCTTTCAGCTCAGCGCATACTTTGTTAAGCACCACACATCAGCCACCAGAACGATTTGAGCGTGTTGAGGTTGGCTCACTCCATACCCAGAAACTCGCCATTGGTCTGCAGGGAATGAAGTGCAAGTTCTTTAGTTCCGTGTTCCACACCTTCCCAGAGAAGGGCCCGACTTAATTTCCTGGCTTTGTTCATTTTTTCATTCATGTATGCAACAAATGGGAGTGCCTACTATCTGCCAGGCACTTTTCTGAGTCCTGGGACCCAGCCACGGTGAGCACAGGAAGCCGGCCTTCAGGGAGCTTCCGGTGCGCATGGCCTGCCTTCAGGGAGCTTCCGGTGAGCGTGGGCCTCTCAGCACCCGCTCTCCCCCACACACCTGTGCGGTCACCACGCCAGCCTCCTGCTCCTACAGAACACCGAGAAGCATTCTCTCGCCACAGTTCTGCCCCACCTTGCTAGAAGGTCTGCTGCCGCCTCGTTGTAAAGCTCTGCCCCCCCCCCCCCCCCAGCAAGGCCCTTCGGAGGGACCTCCTTCAGAGCAGCCTTCCCCTGCTCTGTCTGGGCCCAGGCCTTTGCTTACAAAACGTTAGTAATGTTTATTGAATCCAAGAGTGCCGGGCTGGGGGCCAGCTCCCAGCAATGCCGTGGATCTCCTGAATGCAGGGCTGCCTTGATCCGTCCCCTATCCTTGGTGCCTCCTCACTGTCTGAGGGTGCCCAGCAGGAGGGGTGCAGGTGGGCAGGTCACAGGGGCTGGTGTGGGATGGCAGAAGCCTCACTGGACACCAGCTGTGTGCCTCTGGCAGGCTACACATCCCCGTGAAGCTTTGGGGTGCTGTTCTGGAAGACAAACGGTTGGCGAGGTGGGGAGTCCCCAGAAAGTAAGGACCCCAACAGTCCCCCGCTCTGGGAATTTTGTTATAGAGGCTCTGAGGCTCTGATCCAGGGGGCTGTGGCAGGGCCCAGGAATCTTGAGTTCTTGATGACTGGCCATCCTTGCCTTGGGAAACACTGGACAAGGTGAACTGTGAGGTCTCCACGGCTTCCTGAGTCCCTTGGATCTAAATTCGGTAACTCAACCCAGAAGATCTGTGAAAGTCTCTAATTAAATCTGCTCCTTAGGATTTCTGCCGTGTTTCTTCCTTTGAAGACGGGGCCCACCGCTGCTGGCTTGCCCAGGTATGGGGGAGCCAGGCCGGCTGGAAGCTGTGGGCAGCCCTCTGCTTCCACAAGACTTAGCGGCCTCAGAGTCGTGCTGTGCCCCGAGTCCCAGCCTGGGAATCCCTTCTGCAGTGGCCCCTCTGCTCTCTGAGCAGTCTACTAGCCACAAGCATCCTGCAAGGGTGGATGATGGGGAGCCACCACGCGGGGCCTGCAGGAGGGTCTGCCACCTCACTGAGCCTCAGCTTCCTCTTCTCTTCCGAGGGGGCCCCTGCCAGCCTGCCTCAGAGGTGGTCCTAATGTGAGGGTCTGAGCCCCCCCTCCATCCCCGGTGGGGAGCAATGCTCCACATCAGCCCTGGTGCTGAGCCCACAGGGAGAAAGGCGCGAGGATCAGGGGCAGGACTCAGATGGGGGCAAGCAGAGGCTAGACCCCCAGACAGTCGTCAGGCAAAGGCCTGAGCCAGGAGCCAGGCCGAGAGCGGCGGCCTTCGGTGCCCGGCCCTGACGCCCGGCCCTAGGTGATGCTGCCCGCCCCCGCAGCTGTTGGAGGCCCAGGGCCCGCCGAGGGCGGCTGCTCCTCGAGGCTAGGTTTCCTCCCTCTTCCACAGCCATGAAGAATCTAGGGACCCACTTGGGAACACCGCCCCTCAGAAAACCTGCACTGGCCAGAAAGGGTGGTCAAAGTGGGCCCGGCCAACCCAGGACGCTGGCCGGCTTCATCTGGCTCAGCTGCAGGTTCATGCAAACTGCAAATGAGGTCGGAGCCCGGGGTGAACCTGAGCATCAGCTAGTCCAACACATCCACTTTACAGATAAGCAAACTGAGGCAAATCAGCTGAGCTGGGCTCCAGGTTCCCCGGTCAGAAAACCATTTCCGCCCAGCTGCCGTCCACTGCCTTTCACGTCTTCCTGGGCTGGCGCAGGGCTGGATCCTTCTGGGATTTTTTCCTCGAGAAGTGCATGGTGAGTCCCGACCCCCCTGAAGGAGCTTTGGCGGTGATGGGACGTGAAAGGGACTTCTCTTGTCTCTCCTGGTGCTCAGCTTAGCCGCTGACCTTGGCTGGCCTTGAGGGAAGGAAAACAAACAAGGTACACCTGTTTATCTACCGTGAGGCCGACTTTGGACTGAGGACTGCTCGCTGGGGACAGCAAGGCAGGGGTGGGGCAGGAATTTTCGTCTCTTCCTCACAAAGGTAGGGAGAGCCCAGAGTCTCAGAGTTGTCAGTGCAGGCCTGGAAGGTGAACCCTGGCCCTTGGACTCCAAGACTGAGCTCTAGAAGGAGAAGAGAGAACTCTGAAATGGTGTCAGGACTTCGAGCCCGCGAGCCACCCCACTGCACCCCCAGCTTTGCCTGCGCTCCTGTATCTGATTTTCATTCCTCGGCTACAATGGTCTTGTGAGGGGGACGTGACTGCGCTCACAGTCCCGCGTGGGGTCATCCAGCTGGCAAGGTTGGACATAGAGCTGGAGCCTGGTGCTGTCTGACCCCACCTCTGCTGACGCCATCCAGAACCTTCTAAGTAGGGTAGGGGCGAGGGTAATGCCAGCGCCGGAGCTGCCCGGGCCCTTCCACTTTACAGGCAGGGAAACTGAGGCTCGGAGGGGCAGGCCTACCTGCCAAAGTTCGCATCACACACCGCAAGAGGCTCCAACCAGCCCAGCAGTCTTTCCTAGACCTGGGACCCCCTTCCAAGCTCATTCCCACCTTTCCCCAGCTCTTCCCAGACCCGTTTGCAGACAGGCTGGGCCTGAGGCCATCCGGGGGGTCTGCCCGCCAGTCCAGCCGGGGACGGGGCCCGCAGCAGCCGCGGCTGGAACCCAAGGCAGCAGGGAGGGCGTCCGCAGAGCCCAGCACAACACACAGCCATCTGGTACTTTCAGCTTTTTGCAAATCCTGAAATATCACCTTGTAATTGCTTAATTTTCTGCATTCGTTCATTTATTTAGACTAGCCTGGGGCTCTCCCGCCCGGCATATTAGAGAACTTCTTACTTTTTAATAATAATACTTAGCATTTATATAGTGCGTTTCATGTTCAAAGTGCTTTACAGAGTTCACTAATTAATCAGAACGCTAACTGCCACCCTGGGCAGGTTTGACCAAGTTCTCGGGCTCCTAATTGTGAGGGGTGTAATTCCTCCCGCTGCCCGACCCCCGGTTCCCCCCCTCCGGACCCCCATTTCCACCTGCAGCCGAGATTCTGGGCCATTGCTCACAGCTCAGCCCCTGTGCTGGGCCGGGCCAGGGGTTGGGGACATGGAGCTGGGGCAGACAGGCTGCCACCTCTGGGAGCCCCCCGCGCATGGAGGGAAACAGGCTGTGTGCAGGTGACCCTAGGGCTGGGGTTGATGTCAGAGGGGTGAGAACCAAGAGACCCATGGAGGGGGCACAAAGGACAAAGTGCCCCAGTAGGCCTCCCAGAGCGGGGCTCCTGGAAGGATGGAGATTTGAGGACTGACAAGGAGCTGCCCCTGCAGGGGAGGCAGGAAGGGCATCCGAGGCAGAGGGAAGAGCGGGTGCAAAGAGATGTCGTTGAGAAGCAGGAGTTTAATGTTGACACAGCAGGAGAGGGGCAGGCGGGCACAGAGGCCAGGGGCCAGGCTGCAGTCGCTGAAGGGCCTGCAGAGGAGCTGAGGTCTTATGCACAGACCTGTCAGTGTGGATCTGCTCTCTCCAGGTTATTCCGCGGGGAGCAGGGAGGCTGAGCCAAGGACTGGAGCAAAATGGAGAGGCCTGAACCGGGCAGATGGAAAGAAGGACAAACCCAAGGGTGATATAGGGGAAGATGAACAGGACAGGTGGCCAGATAGTAGGAGTGGAGGGGCACGTGGCCGTGGGGCAGCCTGAGGTTCCCAGGTCATTGAGGGAGGGTGCAGGAAGGTGGTGCCCACGGGCTTCCGCCCAGTGTAGCTACGGAGAGACTGGCTGGGGGTGAATCTGTGGGTCTAGGGCTTGGAGGAGATTTGGAGAGAGGTCTGGAAGAAGCCAGACTTGGAAGTCACTGGGGTGCAGGTGGCATTTGAGACCTGGGAGTGTCTGGGCTCTCTGGGAACATTAGTCTCTCAGAGGTGGGTCAAGGTAAGGGGCTGTCGTAGGCAGCCGAGGCGAGGTGGGCAGAGCGGAGCAGGGTCAGCTGGACAGAGTGGTGCCACCAAAGCCGGAGGGGGGGATTTCAGGACAGCGGTGGTGCAAGGTCGGGAAAGAAGGCCCAGGGGAATGGAGCAGAGCTGTGTCAGGAGGGCAGGGTGCACAGGTGAGGGAGGGTGGGCCAGTGTGTGTGCGGGGGGTGCAGGGGGAAGGGTGGCTAGGCAGTGGCCGATGGGAGAGAGGGCAAAGGAGAAACAGGAGCATGTCCAGAAAAGAGGAAGGAGACTGGCTGCAGTGGGGGAGAGCCCAGAGGGGCCTCTGTCTTCATCTCGGTGGGGCATGTGAGCACACATCAGGGTGGGCTGGCAGGAGCCAAGGGGGTTTCCTGTCTATGCATGCTGGTCATGTCAGTGGAGGAGGAGACGAATCTTTCCATGGGGGAGGAAGACCGGGCCCTGGTATCTGAGACTGTGACCCAGTCCTGGACCTGCCCCGGGGCCTGCAGAGCTGGGGGGCGCTTAGGGGCCATCAGGATGGTGGGCAGGTTTGTGGTCTACATCGTGGGGACTGGCTGTGCCCATGGAGGGCTCCAGGGGTCCACCTGCGGCTCCCCGCCCTCCCCAGAGGCTCCCGAGAGGACAGGGCCCAGCTGTTCACTCACGCTCCATCCCAGCCTGGCCCAGTGCCAGGGCCCGCTCCACCAGGAGTCCTTGAAGGAAGTGGACTTAGCCCTCCTCTTGGTCAACTCTTTGGGTATGGCAAGCCACAGGGGTCAGGTGGCCTGCCCCTTATTCTCAAATCCCCATCCAACCTCCAGCACGAGGGTCAGAGACGAGGCTTGAATCCCAAATCTGTGGGCCCAAGGGTGTGCAGAGCCTCAGAACGCACTTCCCACTCGCCACGATGCACCCACAGCTGGATGCACCCCTGCCTGAAGCAGACCTCTAATCCGGGAAGACCAGGGAGAGAGCAGAGAAGCATGAGTGCTGGCCAGACAGCCGGGCCCAGGAGCTAGAGGCCAGAACATCAGCAGCGCAGCTCCACTGGGTGACCAGGGGCTGCAGGCCGTGCAGGCCGTGGGAAGACGCGGGCCGGGAGCGGGAAGGTGCGGAAGGAGAGGAGAGGAGCCCGGGGGAGGGGGGAGAAGGGGCAAAGGCTGGGCCAGTGCCCCTGGTGTCTCCGTCTGACCGTCTGATTGTCAGATTGTCTTCCCCAACGACAAAATGAGGCCCGGAGGGAGGAGGCGCTGACTCCTGGGGGCTGGGGCCCTGCCAGGTCTGCGGCAGCCCGGAGACGCTGTGGCCCCGGAGGGAGGGCGGGGCGCACCCGTTCTTAGTCTCCGCTCGGGCTTCTAAGGGGGTGCTCAGCGCCCAGGCCCAGCAGCCTCCTGGGTTCGCAAATCCTCGGGGCTGGGAAGGAGAGGAAAGTTAATTGAACAGCTAATAGGGAACAGGCCCCGTGCCAGATAAGAATGCTTAGCTTTTATTGAGCCCTGTGCTTGGTGCTCCCCGCAGCTCTTCACACGATTACCTCAGTGAAGGTTCGCCACAGCCCTAGGAGAGAGGCGTCACTAGTGCTGTCCCCGCTTTACAGATGGGGAAACTGAGGCAGACTGCTGGGCAGCAGCGGGAGCAAAGCCAGCACGGAGCTCTGTGCTGTGCGGCCCCTCGCCCCGCCGCGCTGCTCTTGGATGCTGTTGTCCCCCGAGGCAGACGGGGCACCAAGGCTTGGGATGCCCAGAGGACATGGCGTGTGTGTGCAGGCTGCAGGGTGTATGGAGGGTGGGGTGTGTGGTGTGTCTGTTGTGTGGGTGTGTGGTGTGGTGTGTGCGTGCCTGTCTGTGTGCGTGGCATGTGTGGGGGGTGTGTGTGGGTGTGTGTGTGTGTGTGTATGTGTGAAGTATGTGCGTATGGTGTGGGTGTGTGTAGCTTGTGGACAGACAGCTTCCTCCCCCTGCAGTCATGGGCTCCTTCACTGGCGAATCGAGTGCTTTGGACCAGAAGTAGTCCAACCTTTTTAACCACACACTCTTACTCAATGGCAATCTTATACGAGATCGCCAAGATCTAAAACAGATTAAAAAGAAAGAGAGAGAATTTTCAGGTGGAGCCCCAGCTGACTCGACCTCTTTCCCGGCCCCTTTGATGGCCCAGGACACCTGGAAGGACCCCTGAGCACTGCCAGCCTTTGACTCCCAGACCCCAGCTCTTGCTGAGAAATCTGTAACGTCCCTAAATCCTACCACCTTCGAGCACGAAGAGCAGATGCTGATCAGAAAGAAAAAGCGTCGCCGTATAGAGTTGTATATAAGCAATCCAGCCCCCCCCCCACACGAAATAGGAATAGCCCCAGCACAAAAATTACTTTTATTTGCAATATAAAGATATACAAGTTAAAAAATCATGACATAGTGAATTAGCATTTTGCAGCCTCTCCCAAAATGTGAATGGAAACCAAAGCTATTTTATAGGAAAAAAACATCTGTAGCATATTTGACAAATCTTAATTTAGTGGTTCTGTCCGTGAAATCCTGGGGTCCGGCTCCCACCCCCACTGGTGCAAGAGACTTCAGGGGTGGGCCTGGCCATTTGTAGTGCCTCTGGGATTGAGGAGCCCAAAGGCAGAGCCGTGCTGTGCGTGTTTTTCGTTCATTCATGTTATTTATGCATAAGAATTCAATCCACATATACTGGGTGTTTTCTGCCCAGCCAGGTTGGGTGCTCAGAATCCTGGGGGCCAGGGAGGTGACACCTCTGGTGTGGAAGAGTATCCCTATTGTAACGGCCGGTGTAGACAGATTGGGACTCTTGGACCTCACTCAGGCACCCCCGATCTTTTGCCTCTGCTCCCACTTCCTGGGTTGAGGCATTGGGTTGGGGGAAGCCACTGGGAGATGGGCCTCCAGACACACAAACAAGCCAGCTTGGGGTGACAGCTCCCGTAACACTGGCATCCCCAGACGCACCTGTGGGCCCACCTCCCTCCAGCCATCCTTCACTTCCTTCTTCAGGGGCCTGGCCCTGATCACCGGGGTCCTCACTTGCCTAGTAAGGAATTCTGGCACAATGACTCGATGCAGTCACCTAAATGGGTTTGTCAAACAAACCAGAATCCTTGAATTTCACCACTGGAAAGTCCCCTTGACATTATGCAATCCATACGAATGTGGCCTGAACAGGTGGCTAGCCTGCCCTTGCTTGAACACTTCCTGTGAGACCTCACTACGTTTAAGGCAGCCCCTTCCTGTTCTCAATGGCTCTTATTAGAAATGAGTTGAATTTTCCCCTTGGTGGTTTCTACACATACATCCTTAAGGCATTGCAGACCAACCTTTATCCTTTTCCACCGAACATTTCAGCTGCTAGAAAACGGGACTCACGTGGGCCAACCAAAGCTGCAGTCGCATCTGCATGGGGTGTCGCTCATGCCCCCACCTGCGTGGGCACAGGACGCGGCATTTACTCCTGTCCCTTCCATGGAGCGTGTCCAGCTCCTCGCTCCAGCCCCCAGCCCTCCTGGGCTCATGGCCTGCTCGCTGTTCCACAAGAGCTCTTCCATCTCCCTTTTAAGACCAGAAACATCTATTTTAGTTTGTAGATTTTGCCAGAGAGTCCATTAAGGTGACCACCACCATGAGTCCTTTGGTGGCAGAGGGAGGTGGTGTGGCTCAGGAGAGAGTGTATGGCAGGATCTCGGGGGTCCAGGCTGTGCTGCCCACCTGGCCATGGGATCTTAGGGGCAGAACTGGGGGTTCCTGGTTAAGGGGTCTACTCGCCAAGCTGAGTGCCTGGTGGGGGTTGTATCATCCCAGAGATGTCCCCCTTTCTAGAGCGCAGGAGCGCAGCTCTCAGCACCAGCCGCAGCCTTGCCTGGGGAGTCAGAATGTGTCTGAGCCCCAGTCTCCTTCTCCGTAAAACCACGTGAGTGCTTATGCCCAGGAGGTGCTCAGAAATATTTGAAGGAAGGAAGGAAGGAAGGAAGGAAGGAAGGAAGGAAGGAAGGAAGGAAGGAAGGAAGGAAGCCCATCTTACTGGGCAGTTGTACGGCCTTAGTAGGATAATCCGGGCGCTTACACCACACTTGCCACACAGTAGGTACGTGATCTGTGCTCATTTCCTTACTCCACCTCCTTCTCTAGGTCAAAAGAAGAAAACCCTGCTGCACATCCACGCCTGTACACACAGATGCCCCACTCTGGGGGTCTGCCTTCCCTTTCGTTCTCTTTCTACGCCGCGCTCTGTGCCGGGACCGACCTCGCAGCGCATCTGGTCCAGGGCTAAGGTGAGCCACGGCTGCACACGGGAGGCTGGTCGGTGGCACGGTCGATGTTCCAGGCCCGGCTGGCTGTCTTGGCCGCGGGCCCCGCCACACCCACCCTCTCTCTCAGTGGAGGCGATCACAGGCCGTTGACAGAGGAGGAAAGTTAGTCAGTGGCCCTGCGAGCTGGCAGCAGCAACAGCCTGTTACATCACAGCCCGCACGCCCGGCCGCCTGTCACCCCCCCAGCATGCTGGACAACGCCCCAGCGCCGGTCCCGGCCAGGGATGCATCATGCCGGTAACTCCCTGCTGCCTCCCTCAACAGTTGGCGGGCCCCGTCTTGCCTTGGCACCATTGGCTCCAGCTCTTACCCAGATCATTGTGGGGAGTGTGGCGTGAGCAGCCTCTCTGTCTCCTGGGGTGAGGTGGCTCAGAATGCTTGCACAGGGCTCCGTGGGATCTGGGGTTCTCTCCCAACAGGCCTCTGCGCCCAGCCACCGGAGGCCCAGGGGACAGCTTCAGGTGGTCATCGCTTGCAACGGTGCAAATGGACCGGATAGGGGTTGCAGGTCAGTTTGGGAGTTGGGGCTGCCACCGAGCAGCTGCAACTCTGGGCGCGTTCCTAGCATCTCTGAGCTGTTCCATTGGCTGTAAAGCTGGGATGATGACGGCACCTACTTCTCACAGCGTCTTCTGTTAAATGGGATAATGCTATGGAGCCCCACGCACCACGTGCCCGATGCAGAATCAGAGCTTATTCCGGAAATGGCTACCACCAGTGTAGTCGGAATGATACTCCACTATTCTTTTCCTTTACTATTGGTCAAATGGCCAAATGCAAATGCTCTTTCCAATGACATATGGTCACGGGGAGAAGAGAAAGGAAAAAAAACAGTGTAATTTTGGATTATTAAAAAATCCTCGAGTTGGGGGGCCATGGGTGGCAGAAAGATGGGACGAAGATGGTACCTGTTTAAGCGAGGCCAGGGGCACGTGGGGTCCTTACGCCATTCTGCCGACTTCGTGTATGTCCGATGTTTTTCATGATAAAACGGTTAAATGAAAATCATACTCTGTGAGTCAGGCCGACACTTGGGTTGGTTTGGGAAACTCACATTGACTGACGTGGGACAGATTTAATAACACAATTTTTCTGAGGGCTGATTCTATGGCAGGCTGGGGAATCGAAGATTAGGAACGGAGGGCCCGCTCTTAGTGCTTCCAGTGGAATAGAAGAGAGAACCATCAACAGGTCTTCTACTGGAGATGAGCGCAAAAGGGGGCCTTCCTAATGAGATGAGGTCTGCAGGGAAGAGCATTTCAGCAGTGAGAACAGCCTGAATGAACATGCAGGGCGCACAGTGGGCCCCAAGCAGTTCTGGACGAGAGTGACTTGTGACACCATGCATGGCAGATAACAAAGCTGGGCAGGTGGCGGGCAGCGGGCATTAACTGTGGCTGCCTGCATCGCTGGGCTTTCAACTGGAGACAGGAAGAGCCCCAGGGGTTGCACCAGGTAGGAGAAGGGCTTACAGTGAGATGTTTTTCAAAAAGTTCATTTCACAGCCATGGGGAGAAGATTGGAGGGAGCCAAGGACCAGCTGCGAAACTCCGGCAAGGGGAGCTTTTGAGAGAAAAATCAGCAGCACTAGGCTGTGATCAGATGGAGGTGGGGGCAGGGCTCTGGGTGCTCCCCCACCTTGATTCCTGGCTGGGATGATTTGTGGAATCTGAATAGTGGGGAGGAGGGCATGTGGGATGGACCCCAAGGCTGAACTTGGCTCCCAACGGACCTGCTATTGAAACTCTCCAGGAGCTGAGTGCAGCAGGCTCAGCCATGGCTGGAAACAGAGGTTGGCATTATGAGTGGAGAGGTGACAGCCGAAGCTGATGGGTCACTGAAGTGGAACCTGGAAAGTGAGAAGGGTAGGGATCAAGTCAAGGGCACCTGAACATAAAGGGGGAGCAGGGCAGGAAGGAGGGAGCGGTGTCATGGAAACCAAGATGGAAAGAGGGTCTGGGAGCAATCTCAGTGTCAGATGGGAACCGGCAAAACATGAAATTTGCTCATTGGACTGACAACACACCCATTGCTGGAGACTTCTACCAGGATGGAGCAGGCACTACAGCTGAAATGCCATGGGTTGAGGGGCACACAGGAGGCCGGGTCATGCATGTCCTGATGGTGTAAGTGAATCCTGCAAAGAAGGAAGGGGACAGGGAGTTGGAGGAGCTGGAGCAGGTGGGGTTGCAGTGGGGCTTGTTTGGGGTGGGCAAAGTTTCTCAGAGACAGCCTCACCCTTCTGCAGGGCACTCTACGCCTCTTGTCCTGACCACAGGCACACCCACGAGGCCAACACCAGCCTGGACCCAATCACACAACATTGGGCTGTTCACACCATGGACCCCCAGTGACTCAGAGGAGGAGCAACAGGTCCTAGAAGGAGGTCACAGAAAGCGTCTGAAGACCTGGATTCTTTTTTTTTTTTTTAAAGATTTTATTTATTTATTTGAGAGAGAGAGAATGAGAGAGAGCACATGAGAGGGGGGAGGGTCAGAGGGAGAAGCAGGCTCCCCGCCGAGCAGGGAGCCCGATGCGGGACTCGATCCAGGGACTCCAGGATCATGACCTGAGCCGAAGGCAGTCGCTTAACCAACTGAGCCACCCAGGCGCCCTGAAGACCTGGATTCGTGTTGAAGGTCCACCAATCCTCAACGTTCTCATCAGTGAAATGGGCATAAACATGTTGGGTCATTCCCAAACTTGGGCAAGGTCACACACGCGGACGTTCTCTGCGTTTGGTATTGCATAAGGGGAGCATGATCCTTGCTAGACAGTGCTGGCCTCAGTCCACGGGATGTTCTGCAGTGCTTCCTCCCTCGGATGAATCTTGGTGTGTCAAGGGTCAGGCTCCACGATCCCACTGTGAAAAGCTGCCATGATCTTCTTTGGGTTGTAGCTCCCCACCAACTTCAGGGACCTCATCTGGCACCTCAGGGGTGTCTCCAGAGCTCACCTGAGTCCACGGCACTGTCCCACATTCTGCAAAAGTAAACACTGCCCAGCCGAGGTGGCTCCCTGAATGGTTTCTGGGTGAATCAATGAGACAGTTTACACATCCTGTTAAGTAATCATCCTCTCTCCTGGGGGTCCCCCTCTTTCCAGGATGTGATCTATAGAAAGCCTGCTGTCTCTGTATGTGTCCTAATCCAGCGTCATTGCCTGGGTTGTGCAAATAGCCCGTGAGGAGTGCAAACAAAGGCCAGCTGCTGAGGTAGGCGCTTCCAGTGAATGATGACGTAGGGCCCAGTGCACATAGGACATGGGTTCCTGAAACTCCCACTGGTGGTCCTGGCCCACGTTCTCCAAGGGCCAACTCTCCTTATGTTATTTGGGTCTCAAAGTGCCAGTCCAGGGGAAAGACAGACGCTGCCTCCGAACCTACCAAGTCGAGTCATTTCCAGGATGAGACACCTCCTTCCTTGCAGTTTAGGGGTTCAGTACTTTGAAGGCAGCTCAAGTCTTAAGGCCTCGAAGGGTAATTCATGAGCAGCTGGATCCAGCAAACATTCCACTAAACACCCACTGTATGTTCATGAGAGGTCCTTTTACCCTGTCATGAAATTACAGTGTTTTATGGTCAGAAGGGACTTGTATGGTCATCTAGTCCAACCCTGCCTTCCCAGCCTATGCTTGAATAATCGCTCCAGAGGTTCGGCCGGACAGTGGATCAACCCCTGCTTTGTTAAATTCTTCAGTGCCAAGGAACTCACTACCTTACAAAGTGGTCAGTACTGTCTTACAGCACCTTACACTGATAGATTTTCTTACTACGAGGATTTTAGTAAATCCTTAGCAAATCATCCAGGATTTAGTAAATCACCCCGGAAGCTCTGATTCGTCTTGCACTGGCTCTATGGAGCCATGGGGCCCTCATCCACCTGCCAGCCCTCCGGGTGTTTAAACACAAACCTGTTGGCTGCTACTTTTCCTTCTCATGATTTCTCTCTAATACTTGTTATTGCCTATTTTTTAAATTATAACCATCCTGGCTGGTGTGAGGTGGTATCTCATTGTGGTTTTGATTTTCACTTATCTAATGGCCAATGATGTGGAGCATCTTTTCATGTGCTTACTGGGCATTCATATATCTTCTTGAGAGATATGTCTATTCAAAGCCTTGGCCAGTTTTAAAAATTGGATTATTTGTCTTTTTTGTTGTTGTTGAGTTGTAAGAGCTCTTTATATATACTGGATACCAAACCCTTATAAAATATATGATTTGCAAATAGTTTCTGTCATTCTGTGGGTTTTTTTTTTTTACTTTCTTGATAATATCCTTTGACACACAAAAGTTTTATTGTATTTTTCCAGCTCTATTGATGTATGATCGACAATTAAATTGTAAGATATTTAAAGTGTACAACATGATGGTTTGAAAAAATTAAAAAATTTTTAAGGCCTTACTTTTTCAAAGTAATCTCTGTACCTAGTGTGGGGCTCAAATTCACAACCCCGAGATCAAGAGATGCGTGCTCCACCAACTGAGCCAGCAGCCACCCCCCGCCAAAAATTTTAATTTGGTAAGGTTTAATTTAGTTATTTTTTTGTCTTTTGTGCTTTTGGTGTTACATTTAAGAAATCATTGCCTAATCTAAGCTCACAAAGATTCATAGCTAAGACTTTTTTTTCTAAGAGTTTTATAGTTTTAGCTCTTACATTTAAAAATCTTGGATCCATTTTGAGTGGTTTTCTGTATATGGTGTGAGGTAGGGGTCCACCTTCATGCTTTCACATGTAGCTCAGCACATTTGTTGAGAAGACTATTCTTTCCCCCATTGAATTGTCCTGGAATCACTGTTGAAAATCAATTGTTCTTATGTGTATGGGTTTATTTCTAGATTCTCAAATTTATCCCATTGAGATGTCTGTCCTTACACTAGTACCATACTAGTAGCTTTGTGGTAAGCTTTGGAAGTGGGAAGTGTAAGTCCTCCAACTTTGTTTTTCCTCATCAATATTGTTTTGGCCATTCTGCATCCCTTGTATTTCCATATGAGTTTAAGGATCAGCTTGTCACTTTCTAGAAAAAAACCAAATCAAAACAAAAACCCATCTGTCATTTTGATAGGGATTGCATTGAATCTATAGGTCAATTTGGGAAGTATTGTCTTCCTAACAATATGAAATCTTCCAATCCGTAAACTGGGAATGTCCTTCTGTTTATTTAGGTTTGCTTTTATTTCTTTCAACAATGTTATCCCCCTCTCTCTGGGCCCACTCAAACTTTTCTCGCAGCCAAAAACCTGCAGTCCCTCCAGGTTACATATAGGACGTGCATATAAGCCCCTCGGCCTCCAGGCTGCTCCTCTGAATGTGTTCCTGTTTGTCCAAAGAACCCCTGAGCACTGTGCTCCCAGTCTGGTCGGCATGGCAGGGGAAGAGGCCTGCTCCTCTGGGATCCCCTCAGCACCCTAGGATGCCATGCTGACCTCCAGTGACCCACCTGCTCCTAGGTGCTGGCATGCTGATCCTCAGTGTTGACTCATCTGCCTCCCCCAGGACACTGTGAACTAGTTGGAGGCAGTAACCCAGGCTCAGTCAGCTCTGTCTCCCCAGGATCTGACTCCAGGGCTTCTGTGAATGTTTGCAGAACAAGGCAGTTTCCTTGTTCTGGATCTAGACAGCTACGAATTCCACCAAAGAGAACACCTTGGGGATGCTCCTAGACCCTATTGATCTTATGGCATGTCTGTGAGTTAAAATCCCTCTCTCTTTGGAAACCAAGCATTCTAAGCATTATTGGAGATTCCTATTCCCCCTCTTCTCTCATTTCCTAGCTTGCTTCAAACTGACGACTCAGGACATTTAGCTCTAACTTGGGTGCTTAAATAGGAGCATTGTTCACTTTATGAGTACCCAGAGGCTCAGAGATGGAACACTTTAAATGCCATAAATAATAATAATAATAATAATAATCTCTTCTCCTGGGGGCTAAGTCTTTAAATTAAATGTTTGGTTTGGGTGGCGCCTTCCAACGCCTGCAGGCAACATGTAGCACCTTCAGATAGGAATTGGAAATAGTGAGAACCATGACTCAGGCACGGGAGAGACTCAGGAGAATATTAAGAGTGCTGCTTCTGAGATACAGCATCTCAGGGGACAGAAATAATCGGAAGTTTCCCCAGTAGGGCAGAAACAAGACCAGTCAGAACAGAAGACACTGGATATGTTGTAAACTAGATCCAGAGCCTGAATGAATGAGAGGTTCCTTGGGGAATCAAGCTGTGAGATTCAGCCCACCCTCTTCACTCGGGAGATTCTCACTGAGTTGGGTTATCTAGAGAAACCCCACTGGCCAGGTCGCTGACACCCTGTTCGTGTCCAGATACCAGGTGGGTATAGTAGGCTCTCTTTTGACTAACAGAAGAGTCTGGATCCTCACCTTAAGTTGCTGGTGTGATTTTACTCACCCAATAAGAATTCCAAAGTAGGTGCCATTGACACGACTTGGTCTGGTCCTACATTCTGGGGATATCTTTCTTTCTTAGAGCACTCTAGAATCTGAACTTTACAAACTGATCATGTTTTATGCCAATCTGCTCTCAAATGTTTATTGATGGATTGGCTGGGGGTCACCCAGCCCTGCCTCTCACCCACAGTGGGTACTGCTTTTCTTCTTTCAGATCCTGAGACTCAAACCCTTCTTCCCTAAGGTGGAGTGTTGGATTCAGTGAGGTCCAGGCCTTCAGGCCCTGATGCCCTAGGATCCCTTCCACCCTGACCATGTTTGAGCTACAAACTGAGCCTTAGGAAACTAGGGTCCCCTCCCATTGGCCCTCAGTGAGGGCTAGGCACTGGGGGTTTGGTCTCACGGCCTGAACACTCAGGATTCTCTCCGGGGTGGCAAATCTGAGTAAACCTAACATAGTTTCCTATTGGATTATCTCTTCAAAAAATAAAAATCGTCACACAACAACATTTAAGGTTGAAACAAGTTCTAAAATACCAGCCCTAACTTTCTCTCTCTTCTTTACCTGTGGGCTCCTCCGTGTTCTTTTTCCCTCAACTGTTGAATCTTAATTTATCATGAGAACCTCTCCCCCCGGCACACTCAAGGTCTTGGTCAGCTTGACACTAAAAGTTCCTCCTGGACTTGGCCCTTTCTCTGCCCCAGCCACAAGCAGGCTGGGCGGCCTGGCCGGCCCTCCACCACACGGAGCAAAGCCAACCTGCACCCAGAGCCTTCGGCAGGGTCCCCACAGAAGCTGGCAGGGGCAAGGCAGCGTTGAGGCCCTAAGGTACCTTGAGGAGGTGGAGGGACCAGGTGGGTTGGGGAAGAGGGTCTGGCAGCAAGAGCAGGGAGGCCCGTGAGGAGAGGGGTGAGCACTTCCTCCTCTCCAGAGGGG
>NC_138378.1:116471144-116483546 GCF_054177405.1 Leptonychotes weddellii
TTTTTTTTAGGAAGCTACATAATAATTTAGCAATAAGAAAACCTTTTTCTAGAAACTCAGAAGCTATTAAAAGGGAAAAAAAGATAGGCTCATTTGTCAATATTAAACCACGTAAAATTGTTTATGGCAGAAGATACTTTGAACAAGTTGCCAATTATATATATTTGCAATTCAGAGAACAGACAGTGGTTTAGTATCTATTACATAGAAATTGATGAGAGACAACCACCCAGTAAAAAATGGATTAAGAATATGGAGAAGCAATTCATAGAGGAGCAAATCCAAGTGACTAACAATTTTTTTAAGGATTCTCAAAACTCTAGTAGTGTAGGAAATGCAATTTACACTAACTGAGATAATTCTTCAAAATGATAAAACTAACAAAATTTAAAAACAGCAATAATATCTTTTACTCTTGAGGTATGGGAAAATCAGTACTCAGTTACTGGTTACAGTTTAATTGAGAGGCAATCTGGTAACATCTATTAAAATAATATATATATATATATATCCTTCAGCCCAGCAATAATCCATGCCTGGGAATCTAGTGCATAGAAATAAAAGCATCAGTATATAAGGCTATATATTCAAGAATTGCAGCCTTGGAAAACTGTGGGAACAAAGTGAATACATACCTGTCAATAAGAGAGGTTGAATAAAGCATAGTAATTCTCACCTTAGAATATAATATAACCATTAATAAGGATAAATTAGGGCTATAACTGTTGACATCTTTGAGAAAACGGTGATGCAAAAACCTGTATAAAGTATGACCTTGTTTTTGCAAACAATAGGATAAAAACCCTCTCTGAGCTTGTATATTGTTATATGAGTAAGGAGAATATATATTAGGTTGTTAGCATAGACATCCTGGAGAGTTGCTATAGGTAGAGTTGGAAGGGGCATGGAGGTCTGGCAGAAAAAAGGAAAAGGAAAAAAATTAGCACCCCAAAAGAAAAATAAACCAAAGGGTGGGGATGGTGTGTTCTGGGTCTTTTCCCCTGGCCTGAACCCAAGGGAAGTCCAGTGAGATTTGCCATATCTCAATATAAAGACCCAGCATGGAGGCTTTTCCTCTAATATTCAGCAAGTAGGAAAGTGGGAGACATAAACTTATCAGCTTATGCTTCATATGACTCAGAGCTGGTCAGTATATTCCTATTGTAGCTTCTTTAACAATAAAGCAGTAATGGAAAATCTCACCTCGTCCCTCCTTCATACGGGTGATGAAATGCAGTATTTGCCCTACCACAAACACTTCCTTGGCCAACCTCGCTCCCCAGAATGTCTGCGGCCCACAAGGACCATCTGACTCGGGTAGCTTATCCACTGGCAGCTGATCCAGGCCAATTGGAATCAGGGTGAAAGTGGGAGCTGAGAAGACACCAGGACCAGTCATTTGGTGATTGCAAGCTTTTGCACTGAGAGGTCATATTGAGTTGGGGTTGGGGTGACCACTGGGGCTGAGGAAGCAGGATTGCCAAGAGTGATGGCACTTGACTCCATCAGTTGGGTTCTGGAAGAGCAAGGGCCCTGTGCCTCTGCAGTCTCCTTCCTCAAAGAGTATCGGTGGGGAGCAGATTCCTCCGGGTGCTGAACATAGCAACAGCCTGTGTCCCATGCTTTCCCTGGAACGCGACATTCATGGATATGGGCCGCTAGGTTTCCATCTCAGCTTTGTGGCTTACGAGCTCTCTACCCCAGGCGGTGCTTCATTTCACTTTCTCATTTGTTAGCTGGTAATCGTGACACACCCCTCAGTGGGCTCTGCCGAGGGGAGGTATCTCGGGTACTTAGCACAGGGTCTGGCACTTAGCAAGCACTCCGTGAACACTGTAGTTACCAGAAACCAAGTCAGTGCTCATTCGTTGACCAAACAAAGTGATGAATTGGTTTCCATGACACTGCACATTTGTGTTTCTCTCTCTTTCTCTGCTTTCCGATAACCTTTACAGGAACTAATAAGACTTTAGATCACTTTATGCTACTAAAAAGTATCATGATTTGCCACAGGCAAATTTGTGAGTCATTCAACAATTGCATTGCTAGGTATTTACCCCAAAGATACAAACGTAGGGATCCGAAGGGGCACCTGCACCCCAATGTTTATAGCAGCAATGTCCACAATAGCCAAACTATGGAAAGGGCGCAGATGTCCAACGACAAATGAATGGATAAGGAAGATGTGGTGTACACACACTCACACACAATGGAATATTACTCAGCCATCAAAAAGAATGAAATCTTGCCATTTGCAAAGACATGGATGGAACAAGAGGGTATTATGCTAAGCAAAATAAGTCAATCAGAGAAAGATAATTATCATATGATTTTACTAATATGTGGAATTTAAGAAACAAAACAGAGGAGCATAGGGGAAGAGAGGTAAAAATAAAACAAGATGAAACCAGAAAGGGAGACAAACCATAAGAGACTCTTAATCAAACTGAGGGTTGCTGGAGGGGGGGTGGGTGGGGGGATGGGGTCACTGGGGGATGGGCACTAAGGAGGGCACGTGATGGAATGAGCACTGGGTGTTGCATGCAACTGATGAATCACTGAACTCTATCTCTGAAACTAATAATAATATACTATATGTTAATTGAATTTAAATTAAAAAATAAAAATTTTTTAAAAATTTGTGGGTCATTTCACCGTCTTAGAACTGCTGATAAATGTTTTCAAGTGAGCACATCTACTCATGCTAAAATGAGTGGAGTTACAGGCCTCAGAACAACTTAATAATGGTGTTCGTCTTCAAAAATTCAAATACCGGGGCACCTGGGTGGCTCAGTTGGTTTAAGCGACTGCCTTCGGCTCAGGTCATGATCCTGGAGTCCCGGGATCGAGTCCCGCATCGGACTCCCTGCTCGGCAGGGAGTCTGCTTCTCCCTCTGAACCTCCCCCCTCTCATGCTCTCTCTGTCTCATTCTCTCTCTCAAAGAAATAAATAAAATCTTTAAAAAAAAAAAATTCAAATACCAACTTTAATCAAGAGGTGGCTTAAACTCTGTATGAAGGAGTTTATGTGACCACCACTGTTAGCTCTAAATCCAACTCCCATGTAACCAGAGAAATTTATTTCTACTATCTTGAAGAGAGGAGAATCTCCATTTGTCTGTTCACAAAAAAATTTAGTGATTTTTTTTTTTTTAATGGAAACTTCCAGGAGAATATTCCACAGGCACAAAGTTTATGACCTTTACGGAGTGGCAACATTTCCCTTTCATCTCTCCTCTCTGATTTCCCACCTCATCTTTGTTTTCCCGCCATTACAGAGTGGCAAGGTCAGACCAGGGTCAACGGTCGTCATGAGAAAGGAGAGCCAAACACTCCTCATCTCTTGCTAACAGGAAGACACAGGCAAACACATTATGGTTTCTGGTGGGGTTGATGTGTGGGGCACACACCCACACACTGCTGTGTGGACTTGTTCCCACGAAATGAGTCTTTCATGGTGGGAAGGGAATATTAATTTATTTGATTGGATGCCTGTCAGCATTGTTCTAGAGGGAAAATGCCAGAACCGCACCAGCAGACACAGTCATGACAAAGCATCAGCTGAAGAGCTTTCCTTGATTTACTTTAACATTTCGTCACCACAACTTCTTGCAGCCCTTGTGCCTACATACACCAACTGAATTCATTCCATTGTTCATTCCATACCTATCCAATATCTTCCACATGTTGAGGACACACAAAGAACCTAGGGTCCCACCTTAAGGAGCTCCCACTTGGGGGGCAGAAGAGGAAAACACACAAAGGACCAGTGCTCAGTGCCCTGGTAGAGAGAAGCTCTGGGCAGTTTGGTGGATAGGCAGGCCACTGGCTCAACTCGGGACAGAGGAGGCGCCCTCACTGGGTCTGGAAGGGTGAGTAGACCTCACCAGGAAAAGAACCAGAAGGTACCAATGTTCAGAAGAGGGAGAAGGCAGCGGGCTCAGACCCCTCCAGCAGTGGGGTGGGCCGGCAGCAAGTAGACACACAAAAGCACCATCCTTGTTTGTTGGGCTGTGTATCTTGCCCAGTGGACTGTGAACGTTAGTGCACAGATGGCATTTCCTTCTTTTGTGGGAGCCCCAGTACCCCACAATGGGCTTGATACAGGTGGGGCTACTTGGTGAATAGAGGTGATTCAAACAAAGGCCATCACCCAGCTAGCCATGTGGTGGGCTCCATTTTGTCCTGGCCCAGAAGGGACTTAGCATCCTTTTTTCTTCGGCAGAGCCTGAGACTTGGGATTCTGATCTGAGAGCTTCGTGGTTCCCTCAAAACCCCAAGATCCCTCCTCTCTCTGTACATATTTACAGAAACAACAGTGAAAAATACAGCATTTTAAAACTGCCTGGGGAATACTAATGCCAGCTCCAAAAATGGGATTTTTTTTCCTCCTCCTTTTTGGTCTATCAATTAATGTCAAAGAAAGACATATGGGTAGAAGATCACACCCTTTGGAAAAAAATTAATTCTTTGATCAAAGAAGAATGTTTGGTAAACTTGCCCAGAGTTAAACTAATTGGTTTGGGAGCTGATAGAATCTTCCTGAGGTGCTCTGTTGCTAAATTAGTATTGGTCAAGATGTTTGAAGTTCAGAGGAGAGCGGATTCTCAGAGGAGAAGCCCATTTGAATAATTGGCATCACTTGGTGTTCTGGCGTTCGCAAACACCGTCTTCCAGCATCCAACCCTCCTGGAGAGATGAAAGAGACACTTCCTCTCTAACTGACCTAGCTCTTCTGCAATGGAGATGCTCTGGAAACTTTGAAGAGCAAGTGGCTTACCTGTCCTTGAAAACGAAGTGTTCTAGAACACTAACAAGCACAAAGAGAAACGGAGGGAAAGCCTCCAGCAGGGTCTGCACCACAGCGGGGTTTCTCAACCTTAGCAGTGCTGTTGACTTTAGGGGGCTGCTAGGTGCTTTGTAACTCAGGTGGCAGCATGCCTGGCCTCTCCCACCCCCCCGTTGTGACAACCAGGTGTCTCCAGACGTTGCTGAATGTCCCAAATCACCCCCAGTTGACAACTCCGGGGCTAGACCTGTAGAGTCTATTCTTGGCTCTAAACAAAATTTGGTACCTGTAGCTTCAACCTGGAGACTTCCTTGGTCAGAGAGTGTTCCCTCCTCCTGCTTGTTGCCGTCCTCTTCCTAGCCTGTAGTGTTAAGACAGAGACTGACATCATAGGGGCGCCTGGGTGGCTCAGTTGGTGAAGCGTCTGCCTTCGGCTCAGGTCCGTGATCTCAGGATCCTGGGATGGAGCCTCACATCAGGCCCCCTGCTCCGCGGAGAGCCTGCTTCTCCCTCTGCCCCTCCCCCTGCTTGCTACTAAGTCCTCTTGCTGTTGGCTGAACTCATTCACAGCCCGTCTTACACATTTAGAAAGAGCCAGGAGGCTATGCTCTCTGGGACAGGCACTCAGGGCTCAGGGGAGGAGCACGGGCCTTGGGCTCAGTCGGGCCACACTCGGTGTCTGGCCGCACCATGGCCTGGCCGGGGCCCGGGCTGGGTCACTTAGCATCCTCACACTCCCCCCACCTCCCCGGAGCAAAAGGAGTCAAGAATCGCTACTTCACAAGGTCTTAGCGAGAAGGAAGTGGGGAGACAGATGGAAAAGTTCCTGGCACAGAGCAGGTTCACGGACATGGTAAATGATCCCGTCTGGTCAGTCATCATGACGAGCCCAAGCTGCGGAAGGAAGACAGAGAGCAGAGCGTGACAGGAATCTGTTCGCGGAGAGGCGACAAGGCAGCTCTCTGCGGAATGTGCTGGAGTAGTTTCCCTCAGATGGGGCTCCTGTGCAGCGTTAAGCCAGGCACGAGCTCAGTGGAAGCCTGCTGCTGAGCACCCTCAGGTTCTAGAGCCACGAGATGTCAGCACCAAGGGGACGGTTCATGACCATCTCCTTCAGGGCTTCCAGGCTGTCAGTTTTCTTTAAGGAAGAAACTTCCAATTCTTCCGAACTAAGCCATTGGTTCCCCTGAGACTATAAAGCTCGCAAAGGCAGTGCCGAAGAGCTAGGGGCAGGTGGGGAGCAGGGTGGGGTCAAATCCTCTGGAGTCCCCCCAGGGGACCTCCAGGGTCAGAGACACACAAGTCCAGAAGCGCTTACTTCACGGTCTTAGATTTGGCACACAGTTCACTTCCCCTTTTTCTTACTCTGAGAACCTTGGTTCTCAACAACACCACCATGGGTCCTGCTATACGTGCTCACGTATGCTATGGTTCCGGAATGACCGTGTCTACCTTAGCACTTCGAGGACGGCCACCGAATGCAGCCTAGACCCTTCGGTGGGTCCTTAGGGTGACTGTCATCACCAGCATAGCGGTGTCAATGGAAACCACATTTCCCTGGACGTTCTGTCACCAAGTTGATAGACAAACATTTACTTAATTAGTGTGTTTTATTTTTTATGGATTGCTGTGTTCTTTTTTTTCTTACCTCTGTTTTTTTTTAATTTTGTAAGTATGTGCAGCTTCCAAAATTAGTACAGGAAAGCAGGGCACGTCTGGAGAGGTCTCGTTTCCAAGCCCGTGTCCCCTCTGGCCCTGCCCTCGCCCTCTGCTGACAGGCTACCCTTTAAAATGAGGGCACCTGGGGGGCTCAGTTGGTTAAGTGGCTGCCTCCGGCCCAGGTCATGATCCCGGGGTCCTGGGATCGAGTCCCGCATCGGGCTCCCTGCTCAGCGGGGAGCCTGCTTCTCCCTCTCCCTTTGCTCCTCCCGCTGCTCATGCTCGCTCTCTCTCTCTCTCAAATAAATAAAATCTTTAAAATATATAAATTAAAAAAAATAAATTCTTAAAAATCAATCAATCAATAAAATGAGTCATTCACTCTTTATTGATTCTTTGTGAAATATAAGAGAAGATATCTCTTGAGTCTATGTATTGAACGTGCACTGTATCATATTGTGTATATACACATATTACATCACATATGTACATGTAACTTTTATTTTTTGTACGTATAATTTTTAAATTAGCATGCTGCATACACACCATGCTTCTATTTCTCAATACAGCTTGAAGATCTCTTCCTTAGCAGAATATGAAAGTTTTTTCATTCCTAAAATCAGTACCTCCAACCCTTTCGTTCTGACAGGTAAGGACACTGAGGCCCAGAGACTCCATCTGTCCGCTGAGCTCAGCAAGTGGAGGTCCGGGAGACCGCAGGTCCAGCCCAGGGCTCCTTCCATTAATCACAGACGGACCGAGTGTCCAGGGCCCCCTGGGATGAAAAGTCTTCCCAAGGCGACAGGCTGGGTCACATGCGTGCCGCCCTCCGCCGTACCTCAGGCAGAGGGCCAGAGCCCCCCGGGGACCTCATCCAGACCTCATCCAGACCACAGGCCCCAGAATGGTGGCTAGAGAAGGCTTAAGCCACCCTCAGCCCCGTGCCGCTCCCCCTGCACAGACAAGCAGCCCGAGGCACAGTGGTGGCCCCCAGCCCAGCCTCCCCATGCTGTGGGGCCTCAGGTGAGTCACCTGACAGCGCTGAGCTTCAGTGCCCTCACCTGTCAAACAGGGATGCCCCGCGGGTTCCATGCAGGATGGGGCGAGGCGGCCGGGAACAGCGCACCATGGCCAGGCCTGCTATGAACAGCGGCACGGCATCTCCCAGCACGGCCTTTCGGGAGCAGCCACCCAAAGGTGGAACACCAGCCAACGGAAAGCCGGTGTGGGGGGCCGGGGAGAGTGGATGCGGGTCAGGGAGCAGGGTGACCTCCACGACCTGCCTCCTCATCAGGAGCAGGGCCTGCGTCGGCCCAGGGCCAGGTGCCCGCCTGGATTGAACAGAGAGCCTTCAGCAGAGGTGAGAGAAAGGTGAGAAAATCCTGACAAGGCCCCAGCAGCCCTTCCTTGGCCCATTCTCCAAAAGCAGGCCCAGAAGTACCAGAGCCCCAAAGCCCGGCCTCCAGCCCCGTCTCTCCGTTGACAGATAATTCCCCGCAGCCCTCTCAGCCCCCCAGCTAGCTTTGCCAGCCATCATTTCTATTCCCATGATCACTCTGGCCTCTCCATAACCCTTGGGACAAGCATGGGAGCTGCTGTTATCCCAGGTTTGCAGATGGGGAAACCAAGGCCCGGGAGGTCCCCAAAATGATAGAGTCTGTGAGAAATGCAACAAGGGGACCCTGACCTTCCCTATCCAGGAAGAGCGTGTCCCCTACTTTGGTACCGTAGGAAAGTCCCCAGGCCTCTCCGAGTCCCAGCTTCCTTATCTGTAAATCAGACTCTCAGAAGTCCCCTCACTGCTTAGTTAACACCTCAAATTCCAAGAATCGGGAAAAAAGATTTCCTTCCTCTGGCCCATCTGTGCCAACACCGCCTTGGGGGTCTGAGCCGGCAGAGCCTGGGGCCGAGTCTGGGTGCCCATATTTGGTGGGATCGCAGCCCCATTGGCCTGATCTCCAGGTGTTGGACCCTCCCTGGCTCTTAGTCACCTGCCCAGGAATTCGGGCACTTGTGGGAGGTGAGAGAGCATCTCCGAGCTTCTGTCAGCCAGGTGCTCTCCAAGCCCGCGTTTCCTGCTCAAATCCTTGCGGGAAGGCCACTGAGTGCGCTACGGAGACCGAGAGAGGGAGCTCATGTCTGTCCCATGACATCTCAGATTTTATCTTGCCCTCTTTGTTTCCAAAGAAGGACATTACTTCTTGAAGGTAAAATTAAGATGCGAACACTTCACCTCATAGATTCCTTGGAGGGATCCGATGAAGTGAGATTTTTTTTTAAAGCACATTTAGCAAGGAGCTGGCCCAGACCGGGGTATGGCGGGGCCTCGCAGGACCAGGCACCTCTGTGTGGACACTTTCCCAAGCGCTGACACGCTGAGTGGTCACAGCATGCTACGGGGACGGGGTCCCTGTTTTCCAAAGAAGGAAAATGCCCAGAGAAATGAAAATACTCCCGAAGTCACAGAAAATAAGTGGTAAAGCTGAGATTTGAGGAAAGGGAAGTTATTGGCTCTTCCCCATTTGGTGCCCAGAGGAAGCAGCTTAGGTGGGCTGTGACCCTGATTCCTGCTTTCAGCATTGCCTCTATGTACCCCCCCACCCCACCCCACCTTGTCCTTTCTCAGACAGCTTCCCCCTGTCCAGCAGAAAACCCTCCCCAGACATCCAGGATCCTGGGATGAGCAAAGCGGATACACCCTTTTCTTTTCTATGGATGCCCATTCATTCTATGATTTTCAAGTCTCAATGTATTATTTTTTAATTCGCCAGAGAAGGTGTGAAATTATATGACTATTCTGCCTACCTTGCATTCTCTCATTTCTCGGTGCATCTAATCTACAAAAGAAAAATACTTTTCTTTTTCAGGATCCGTTGCTTTATAAGCACTGACTAATAAAACCAGGGGCTTAGCTTTCACCCCCAAATCTCACAGCGAATGGGGGCTGCGCTAGAATCGATCCAGGTCTCCTCAGACCCCAAGCCTGTGGCTTTTCCACTCTGTCTCCACTTTCCCCAAGAGAGAACCAGCCCAAGGGCCTGGGTCTGCCTGCCCGCCTGCTCCAGGCCTCCCCAGCCTGGGGCTTATCTGCACTCGTGGCAAGTCTTCAAGTCAAGAGGAAAGAACCAGCAATATAGAATTTTTCCACACACAGGCCTCTCATCTGAAAGCCCTATCTATCTATTTATCATCTATTAATGGTTTTAAAAGAAGGTAATTGACTCTCCCAACACAGCTCAGAGGCAGGAGGAGACAGTCTTTCCTTTTTTTCTCGTGAAGAAAGAAGCCTAGAGGTGCGCGCTGGGCGGCTTTCTCCGGGGACGGGCGTTTGAACATGAGCTAGAATGCCGAACGGCAACAGCTCTGTTTTCCCTGACCCCCGCCTGTCTCCGTTTCCCTTTGTGGTTATGTCTCAGATCTGCTTAAAGACCACCTGCCAAAGGGTATCAGCATGTCACCAAGGCCTCCTCCCAGCTCAAGCATCAAGAGCAGTGACCAAGGCCAGGAGAGGATTCTAGACTCTGTCCTGGAGTCCTCTCTTGGGGGGATGATGTTCATCTCTTGGGGTTGTCATGGGATTCCAGGAGATAACTCGTAGAGAATCCCTAACCCAAGGCCCAGCACACGGATTAGAGACACTTACTGTTAGGATTTGCTGGCCTCTGACTGAAATCTGTAATTATCATGCTGCATTGATTATTGGCAGGGAGCAAACATGGTATAATTTTTAAAAATTATATAAATTATCTTCTAGACTTTTTTTTTAAACTTTCTATGACTATATCTGCCTTTGTTTCTGCTTGTATGGAAATTAAAATTTTGCCTTTTCCTGCAAAATTATCTTTTATAGCCTACTAGATTATGATAATAATACTTTGTACTTTTGTCGGGCCTTTTATCCAGGAATCTCAAAGCACTTCATAAACTTTAATTAATTCTTGCAGGAAGCCCCGTGAGGTAGGTGAGCATTATTAACCCCATTTTACAGATAAGGAGAGCGAGACATTGAGAAGTTAAGTAATTTGCCGACGGCCCCAAAGCGTTTAGTAGCTAAGTCTGAACAAGACCGCAAAACGCCCGTCTCAGGCCTTACTTGCCCGCTGGGGCTGCCCCGCTGGTCTCCCGGGGCCCCCCGGGCGTGATTGATGGGGAGGCCTCAATTGATTGCAGCGTCCATGTTAAGTACATGTTGTTGGGCTTACAGGCGTTATGGGGAATTAGTGAAGCTGACTCACGTTTCGCCCCCGGGTACTGGCCTATCTTCAGGTGAGCTGGGCAAAGCCTGCACACCCATTTCTCAGATCAGAATGTTCCTCTGCTACAAGACTGTCTCCACCAGTAGACTCCCATTTCCCTCCTATTTGGACTCAGCTAAGCATCTGCTGTGGGCCAGGCACTGGGATAGGGGCTACTTTACCTGTTCACCTCCTCTAACTTATTTTATGGCAACCCTAGGAGGGATGTTGTGACCCCTCCCTTGCAGATGAGGACACCGGAGGCTCAGAAAGTGGAGTGGTATATCCAAGGCCACACAGTAGGACCAGAATGCCAACCAAGTTCTGGCTCAAGGATGGGTGATCTTGTCACTCGACCGGCTGACAACTGGCGTCCGGCTGTGTCCCAGGGAAGGCTGTGGCTTTTCCAAGGGGCAACAAAGAGTCTCTATTGTCATTGTAAGCCAGGTCAAGCTCATAGCTTCTCTTCGTGGTTGCGTGAATTAATAGGCAACTCTCCTAGGAAGGTCTTGCTATAGGCAAGATTTCAGGAAGGGACATGGTTCCTCCAGAGACCCTTTCCAAAGGGTGCCAGCAGAAGGCTTTTAGTGCCTGTCTCTACACCGCCCCATCCTTCCTTACTCAATGGCCTCTCACCGCGGGCAGCAAAACTCCTTCCCTGGGGCTTGAGACACTGGGATGGCTCAGGATCCTTCACTTTCCTCCAACATTACTGTTGAAGTTGGACAAGCCTGGATTTGAATTCCAGGTCTGTACTCACTTACGGTTAATCTTGGGCAAGTCCCAACCTCTGCACAGCTCAGTCTCCTCATCAGTAGAGGGACGGATTGCCAGGATTAAATGAGTTGATGAACACAAAAGCCCACGGCACAGGGTCTGCATTCAGTAGGTGCTCATTAACGTCCCCTCTCCCCTCATCTTCTTGCCGGGTCATTGCCTGAATGGAGCTGAATGACTCACAGCAGTGCTGCCCCGTTCTTTTCCTTGTCAGCTTTGCCAGCATCCTGGCTCAGACTCGAGGCCCTGGCATAGCTCACCCAGGTCGCTGCCACACCCACCAGCGGTCACAAGAGCCCTCCCCGCAGTCCCCTGTGACCACTGGCAGGGCCAGGGGATTGGCCGGGGGTCACCCAGCCCTGCCTTTCACCCACGGTGGGCGCTGCTTTTGCCTTTCAGATCCTGAGACTCAGACCCTCCTCTCTAAGGTGGAGTGTTGGACTCAAGGTGCTCAGTGAGCTTAATGGCCCAGGGTAATGAAGATGTGACCTGACAGCCGGGAATCTCTTCTGCCCCCAAGTCTGAGCCACAAGCTGAGCCTTAGGAAACTAGGAGCACCTCCTCAGAGCCCCTCGGCAAGGGGCAGGCACTGGGGTTCAGTACCACGGCCTGAACACTCAGGATTCTCTCAGGGGTGGCAAATCTGAGTAAACCTAACATAGTTTCCTATTTGGATTATCTCTTCAAAAAATAAAAATCGTCACACAACAACATTTAAGGTTGAAACAAGTTCTAAAATACCAGCCCTAACTTTCTCTCTCTTCTTTACCTGTGGGCTCCTCCGTGTTCTTTTTCGCTCAACTGTTGAATCTTAATTTATCATGAGAACCTCTCCCCCCGGCACACTCAAGGTCTTGGTCAGCTTGACACTAAAAGTTCCTCCTGGACTTGGCCCTTTCTCTGCCCCAGCCACAAGCAGGCTGGGCGGCCTGGCCGGCCCTC
>NC_138378.1:116483646-116535933 GCF_054177405.1 Leptonychotes weddellii
AGTCCTGCTGCCCCTTGTGTCCCCCTCACTAGACAGTGGGCACGACAAACTCAAAGCTTGGAGGGCGTGTCCTTGTGCACCCAACCTTGTTCAGGGTGGCCTATCCAGTGACAGAAGCATCCGGTCTCCAGATAACCTGCCCCTCAGAGGAAAAAAGTGAATACAGTTATCATGCTCACCCGCATGTTTGCCTGTGGGTTCCCCAGGCAGCTTCTGACAGAGCGATGCCCCCAGCCTAGGAGAGGTAGGGCTGGCCACTTGCCCAGCACCCAGCATACCCACAGCTGCCTCTGGTCTTCAGCTCCCCAGTGGATCTGCTGCCCCCACAACCTCCCAGTATGGGTTGACCTGAGCCAGTCCCTTAAGCCTTGACCAATGGGGAGGTTCTGAGCTGCAAAGCCAAAGACCTGGCCTTGGCCAACCCCACCAAGTCCAGCCCTCAAGGATCCTCTCTTCCCATTCTCTGGGCCATCTGCCCACTAAGACGGCCTTTCTTATTTAAATAGTAGCAGAACTAAATAAATGTTTGCTAAGCCCTTGAGCCTAAGACAACCTCATGAACTCCCACACTGATATCATGTAATCAGTCCTTCCACTCAAGGGAATCAGACTTCTTTACAGCAGTGTGTCTTTCTAGAAGTTTCTGGACTATCACAAAGGGTGCAACTGTAAAAGAACGAGGATGGTGCTCACATGTTCGTGTGTGTGTGTGTACATACACGCCTGTGTGTGGCCCCTGGGATCCCACGTGAAGTATCTAGTATAAGCCAGTTTACAAATATGACCCTGAACCACGAAAGCCCAGCCCAGGGGCCAGGCCTCTCCTCTCAGATGAAGGGAGTGAGAAGAGAGATGGGCTCATCCTTGGTCTGGCTTAGAAGTGCTCAGCCCCAAAAGCAACACTGTCTCCTCTCATCTTTAAAAATCCACCCCTGGATGGTTCAGTGTTAAAGTATATGACTCTTGATCTCGAGATCATGAGTCTGAGCCCCACGTTGGATGGGAAGATTACTTTTTTAAAAACTCACTTTTAGTACTTATGATCGTAAAAGTTAAAACTTGATTGTTACAGAAATTTTGGAAAATACAGAGAAATATGAAGAGAAAATAGCAATGACTGTAACTTTTACTGAGCCCTCCGGGCTTGGTGGGTGCACATTCCTGTGAGTGGGGGTGGGGGGTGGGAGGGGGTTAGATGGTAGGCTTCAGGCAGGCAGGCAGGCCCGGAGCCCCCTCCAAAACAGTTCACATTCTATGCTTTTCCTTCCAATGTCATCTTCTCCCTCACCCCCACCTTTTCAACAAAATTGGGCCCAAATGGCATTCATTTGCATTCTTCTTTCTGTGTTAAACCCTGTATTGGAAACATTTTCCCTGGTCACAGAGCATTCTTTGAAGACATCATTTCAGTTACTGTGTAGGATTCCTGCCTCTGAAAACCTCTCCCATCATGTATTTAACCATCCTGCCTGGTGGACTTTGGGGGCAGGCCACGGAAATATGGTGGGCTCTGCCCCTCACGAGAAAGTCCTTCCCGGGGCCCGAGCCAGTTTGCATCCACTGGCCGGTGAGCCAGAGCCGTGGCCGGGGTTGGGGCTCCCGGGACGCCCCCAACTCTCATCGTCAAAGATAATTCTCCCCGTTAAGGGGCGCCTGGGTGGCTCAGTCGGTTGGGCGACTGCCTTCAGCTCAGGTCATGATCCTGGAGTCCCGGGATCGAGTCCCACGTCGGGCTCCCTGCTCGGCAGGGAGTCTGCTTCTCCCTCTGACCCTCCTCCCTCCCATGCTCTCTCTCTCTCATTCTCTCTCTCAAATAAATAAATAAAATCTTTAAAAAAAAAAAAAAAAAATTCTCCCCGTTAAAACTGCCAGGCTGCCTCGTGGTTGTGAGGTTTCCTTTTGGGGAGATGAGAAAATTCTGGAAGGAGAATAGTGGTGCTGGTAGCAAAACACGGCAAATGTCCTGAACGCTGCTGAATTGTAACTTTAAGACAGTAAACGTTATGCGTATTTTACCAATTCTTTTTCGTACGCTGTCGAACTGGAACGGTCACCGCGGCCCCGGGTTTCCTCCTGGCTCATGCACACACCCACTGCAATGGGGCAGGTGGCCTCACTCTCATGGGTGGCAGAATGGAAGGAAGGCTTAGAGCATCACAGAGAGGTCTCAAATACTGTCTTTCGGGTCAAGGAGCAGCTCATTCAAAGCCCTGCCTCCCTGCGATGGCTGTGTCCCCTCGGCAGAAAGCCTGGCGCTGGGGCTCTGCCTGCCTGACGTCCCCCCGCCACTGGGCATTGCCCCAGCTGGCAGCCAGGGTTTTCTGCAGCCGCTGGCCCTGTGGCCAGGTCAGCGGGGATGTCCTGGCACCTGATGAGGTGTGATATTTATTGCTGTTGCCGTGGAGGGACTCTTGGGCACATCCCGGCCCAGGTGCCCCTCTTCATAAAGCCTTTCTCCATGCTTGCTGCTGGAGCCAAAGCCCTCTGTCCTTGCACCTCTGTCCTTGTCCCCTTCTGCCCTTGGTTGCAGTGATCTCTGTGCTTATGTCCCCTGCTAGATGGCAGCACTTCTAGAACAGAAGCATTGCATCATTCACGGGCCGCCCCCAGCCCCCACAGCCACGCAGGACTCGTTTCTTCAGCATACGGTGAGGGGATACTTAGCAAGGTGCTGAGGGCACGACGGTGGACCTTGTCCTCCCCACAAAGAGGCTTCCTTCCGGTTTAGACGTGCAGAGGACTTCAGTGCAAGAGTGTTAGTCCGCGGACAGGAGTGGCCAAGCGATCGCTGGTCCTTCACATAGGTTGGGTGGAAATGGGGTCCATGTCACTATTTTCAGAGGACAGATGGTATTCTTTGCAGCACGTGCAGCCCTTCTGCTGCGTTTCCCTCCTTTGCAGCAACCCCCTTCCGGAACTTAGAAGCAGGGGCTGTGTTCTAAGATTTCATGTGGAAGTTAGTTATTTGGAATATAAGGTGTGTGTTACTGGAAACACTCCTATGAAAGGTAACCAGTTGTCCAAAATCACTCACAAAATCAAGTCAGCTCATATGTTTGAAATGCTACACACTAGTCAGTAAAAAATATTAGAATCTAATGGCCCTAGAACCCTGAGGGGATGCTGGTTGTCCTAACCTCACGTACAGGCAGATCCAGACTAAGTGCCTCCAAGACCTCAGTAGCCCTTACCCCACCTGCTCACATAGGACCAGCCCCCTAAGAGCAATCCCTTGTCCTGTGTCTCTCTCTGGCAGACCCTTGTTGTGGGTGCTTACACAAAAGACGGCTGAGGGGGCTGAGCAGGCTGAGCCACAAGCACATGGCCTGGTGGAGCCCTTGAGCAGCCTTGCCTTGGCACCACCATCTTGAACTTTGTGGGCCCTTAGCCCCCTGGGCCCGCTCTCACCTGTGGCCTTTAGGGGAGCTGGGGGAAGCAGGCAGCGCAGTGGAGCCCCTTTACAGCTCACCTCAGCAGACTCCCGGCAGATCTGAGAGTTGGCCCACAGTCATTGACGGGGGTGGACAAAGCTGGGTGTCACGGGGGCAGATGGTGTCTTGGTGCCCGGTCATTTCTGCTGAGGCCATCACCAGAACTCTGCAGAACTCAGGGTTGGGGAACCAGAGAGCAACTTTCCCTACTCTTAGTTTGTTCGTTCAACCTGTAGATCTTTACTGGGCATCAGCTGCGTGCTTGCTCTTCGGCTGTAGACCTAAAGAAGCATATTTGTTGGCGGTTGTCTCGGAACAGAAAGCCTGGATTCGCATCCTGCTATTAGACTAGAAGCATCGGATTTCCCTGAGCTTTAGTTTCCTTATCTTCGACAGGGTCGTTGCCTTGCTGGGCTGTGGCAAGAGTGAAAGACGACCAAGCTCGTGGAAATATTTTGTGAACTGGAAGCACGAGGTAAATGCCGAGTAACTAAGTAAACGGGGAGAGGGTGGCCAGGTGGCTTTGGGGTGTGAGTTCTTCCGGGGTCTCGTTGTTTTCTTGATGACAAAAGGTAACAATCATACAAATGCTTAGATCTGCTGCCACCTCCAAATGGTGCCTCTCCCCATCTAAACGAGGTGAACTCAAAAAGAAGGACCTAAATCAATCAATCAATCAATTAATCAACGTAAGACAAGCTTCTCATCATTTTTTAAAATTCAGAAACATAAAAAGTAAAGAGAAAATCCCCCCTCCTTCTGCACAGGTGCATCTGTAGCAGTATACAGAGACGATAGCACAGCAGAGGTCGTTTCTTCCCTGTAGACCCCAGACATTCTTAAACGTTTCAGTATGCGGACCTAGAGCGGACGCCCATTACCCGTCCTCTGGGTGGGTTCCCAGGGGGTGGGAAGGTCCTGAATTGTGGAAGGGCGCACGTGACCTCACATACCATATTCACACAGGAGCCTGCTCTAGAGCTTTGATTCTCCAACATCTGTGTGCCCACAGCTCACCCGGGTCTTGTTAAAACACAGGTTCCGGGGCACTAGGTCTGGGGAGGGGCCTGAGAGTCTGGATTTCTAGCAAGCCCCCATGCGACCGTGGGACCACAGGCCTCCATCTGAAGGGCAGGGCTGGGGAGCCGTGGTCCTTGTCCCTGGCAGCACGTTAGGATCACCTCAGGGCTCTATGGGTCATGCTTGGACACCACTCCCCTCAAAGTTTTCTGCTTTAATTGTCGAGGTTGGGGTCTGGGCATTGGCATATTTTGAAAACGCCCCAGATGATCCTAATGTTCAACTAAAGACATTTCATTTTAGGCCGGCAGACTTATCAAGCAAACACAATTTGTATAGTCTCTCTTTGATTAAAATAAAACACGTGTTGTTAACAATAATGTATTGGTATTTCAATATTGATTCATCAGTTGTAACAAACATACCACATTAATGCAAGATGTTAATAATAGGGAGAATGTGGGTGGGCAGAGGGGCAGGTATATGAGAACTCTATTTTGTGCTCGATTTTTCTGTAAACCTAAAACTGTTCTGAAAAATAAAGCCTATTCATTTTTTTAAAAAATTAACAACTGGCATTACGCAAACACTGACCAATCAGATGGAAGCAGAGTCCCTGGGGGACGGGCCGCAGGGACTTTGCTGAAGTCATGGAGGGAGGGTGGGGGAAGGGGGGTCCCAAGGGAGGGGCTGAGCGGTCAGAAGGCTCAGGACTGCAAAATTACTTCAATATGTGAGCAACTATCATGGTCTCAGCACCCAAATATCAACTCTGACTAATGCTACTATTATCAGTTGTTGTATATGAATTAAAGGCAGAAATGAAGGATGCCAAGAAATGACAACTTGTGCAGTAGATATTGTTATCCTCATTTTATACACGAGGAAGCAGAGGCACACAGAATTCGTGACTCGCCCAAGGTCACGTGACTATTCAATGGCAAGCCTGAGAGCCGAACCCAAGCTTGTCGGCCTCAAAACCTAAGTTCTTCTCCGGCTCAGGTTGCTGGTGTTTAGTGAGCCTAATCTAGGCTTACGGGTTTACTTCTCTGTGCAGGTGGGTCATGAAGCTGGCATTTGCAAAGTGCCAAAAAAGTACACCTCCATTTGTGCACAGGAGGCTAGAGTTCCTGCCCAGTTCGGCCACTCACTTCACCAGGCGGATCTTTCCCTCCTTCTGCTTCACTGTAGACCTGGGGGAAGTCAGCACAGCAAAGACCTTCGGGATCCTTGGTCAGTGGTTCCTCCCTCCCATTCTATAGACCGGAAAAGTGAGGCTCGGAACAGGGAGGCAACCTGGCTAAGCTCTTGGCAGGGTGCAGGTCAGAGCACTGTAATTCTCCCAGGTGCACAGGTGCAATTAAGCCAAAAGGAGCCATCTCCCCCTGCAGTCAGTGGGCCACAAGGCCGCTCTGTGAGCTGAATGCAGTGATGTAACTGGGAGTTGTCCATGTAGGACTTCACAAATGTGTGACAAGGATGCCTACACTTGAAGCCCTGTGCTTCAAATCTGCAACTCAGTATCCTTCCGGATCCTTCATCTGGCCAGCGTGCGCTTCGCGAAAGTAATGGTTAGAGGAGAGTCCATTTAGTGTAATGAGGGGTTTGGTTTTATAAGCAGGAAGAATTGCCTTTGTCCAGCAGCATGAAAAAGTGATTTTAAAAGTTAAAATTATGTCATGAGGTGGCTCTCAGACTCCGGCAATGTATCACACCTCAGTAGAGAGTTACAGGGGTGCTTTCTTCCGAAGGGAGGTCACAGCTGAGGATGCCCAGCCTGTGGCTCAGGGAGCCGTTCCCACTTGCTTCTAAAGCTCTGAGTCAACAGACTTTCCAAGGAATATCCTGTCCTTGGCCGGAATCCTGTCCTGCGAACACGGTTCCTGGAGGGCCAGGTTGAAAGGGGATCACGGGCTCAGTAGGTTCAGATGGTCTTCAAAATGCAACTGCCGTTGGGTATGTTGCTATTTGTATGTCTGAAATCAACATTTATAGCTTTCACCTAGAGCTTCAGGGTCTGACATGGTAACGACCAGCCGGGCATGGCTATTTAAAAGCTTAAACTAATCAAAATGAAATACAGCTATAAATTTGATTTCTTAGTCACTCCAGCCTCATTTCAAGAGCCACATGGGTCTCGCGGCTGCCATATTGGACAGCAGAAATACCCAACACTTCCATCATTGGACAATGGATTGGTGCGGGCGTAGAAAGTGAGCACCATTGGCAGGAGGGGGTGCAAAGAGCATATCATATAGACCCGGGGAACCAATCAGAAAGGCCCAAACCACATGAGCAGGTGAGAGAGTCTGTAAGTCTAGATGTGGTCGGAAAATCTAGACCTGGGGATGGTGACACCATCCTACAAGGAGAAATTCTCCAGCTACATCAAGGTGCCAGATTGGTTCTGTCCAGAACACAGTTCTATAGATCTGCTCTCACTTTATCACATAGCACATTTCTCCAAATCATTATAAAACATTCATAAACACACTTGTAAAGTCTGAGTACTGTTTTATCCTACAGCTATAGCATAATTTTATCATCCTTCTACTCATGTTGGATATTTGAAGTGTTTCCAATTTTTGTTATTTTAAATGACATTTTCATGAATGCCTTTGTGACTAAAATGTCATCTGCTTTTCAGAGTCTATCTGTGGATAGTTAGAGCCCTACAAGTGGGTTTGCTAGATTAAAGGGTACAACATGTTTGAGGCTTCTCATACTTCCTGCGAAATTGTGTTCAGTAAGTGTGGTACCAATTTATATTTGTCCTTGCTGTACAAGAGAGCAGACTGTCACACCTGCAGCCCAAACAGTTCATTTGTGAAGGTCCCAGGCAGCCCATGGCTCCTCCCCTCCTCCTGCTTGAGTCTTGCTTTCACCCTCCACGTGCTGCTGTTGGTTGAAAGCCCAGTCACGGTGCTCAGGCCACTGGCTCAGACTCATCTGAAAGGTCATTGGCAACGGGCCTCCCAGAATCCCCTAGATGGGTGTATGGCCCGGGCCCGAGGTTCAGACAGGTACGTTCTGGAGAGAGTGAAAGAGGAGGTGAGTGCCCATGAAGCCGTGAGAAGATCTGGGAGATGAGGCAAGGGTCATCTAGAGGGAAGGGACAGTAAGACTTCTCAGCCAAACCAGGACTCGTTGAGAGTGAAGGGAAAGTGACCACTCATTACGTGGGAACAACAGCATAACCCAGGGCTGACTGTCCCAGGCAAACCGGGATTTACACTCACCTTACAACATCATCTGGGACCACATGTCTACCCTAAAGTCAGCACCAAGAGTCTGTAAGGAAGGGGACCCTCAACATCAGAAATGAGGACCTAATTAGGGACTATGGCTGTTTGGTTTCTAAATGGATGCAGCGAAGGGAAAACATGGGCTCATCGTCCAGGGAACATGCAATTTCGTGGGGTAACAGGACAGCACATGCACCTCAATGCTAATACCCCACCTTGTCAAAGAAGCAGAGACCAGACAAGACCAGATACGGCCCAGAGACCCAGGAGAGGGCAGATGTAAACAGATCTGTAGGAATGTAATTACCGGGATTTCACTGATTTGAGATGAGGCAAATTTCAATCAGCAAAGATCTAACGGGAAGGCATTCCAGGAGAGGGAACTGGCTGGGGTAGATACGGAAGCAGATATGAGAGTTCTCAACTGTTTGTTGTTGAGCCTTTCCCAAATGTCAAGGCCGGCTCCAGGCACCTTATAATCTATGGAATAATCCAGTAAACAACAGCCATGCAAATTCCTACGTCCAGCAGCTCTACAAAATAACAGTTAGACGCCCCCACTCACAGAGATGGGGAAGACTTTCCCCCCAAGAGCCCAGGACCAGCTGTACTGAGAGCTAATGTCTCTGCTCACCAGGAGCTGTGGTTTTAGACCGGCGGGACAGCCGAGCGTCTGCCCCCCCGACAGGCAGTCGGGACCTGCAATGTCTGTAGGTAATTTGAAAACGATAACAAAGCTGACCGGAAGCTGCCTTGCTTGTCATTGTCCCCCGGCCCATCAATTCTATCCAGTGGCACAGATGAAATACTCCTCCTTGAAGAAGTTCCTTTGTTCTAAACAATCGCTGTGGTTATAATTGCGTTTTAATGATACGTCTGCGAAACGTCACGTTTTCATTGCTCGCCTGGTTCATAAATGTCCTATTCTGCACCTCGGTTAATTCAGAAAACTCTCAGTTCTGTAGTTGGCCCCTGATTCACACAGACTTGGCTACATGTGTTTGTTCTGTTTCTCGTGGTTTGCAATCCTTCGGGAGGCTAACCAGCTGGTCCTCGCCAATCGCCCAGGACGTTTCTGCTCTTGATCCCTGCCTTTGAGCTCAGCCCGGGAACAATTCATGTCTCCAGCTCCCATGACAGATATGAAATAAACAACAATGTCACAAGGTTGGGAATGCAAAGGAACAGAGCTTGAATTATTTCAACCTGTCCTTCCATATGTAGTTTCGATACAGAAAGTGTAAGCAGTGGGGATGCTAACTGTAAGATGTGATATTTGTATTTGGTGGATATGGATTTTTGTTCATACACGAAACATTTAATTTCAATAATATCTGTAGAATTGAAGTTTCTTTTTTTAAAACAATTTTTTGCTTTTTTTAAACCTAAAGAACAAATCAAGAAAGTGATCGTTGCTGCTGGTTTTTACAGAAGTTACTAAAAGAAAACAGTTTTGTTGTATCGAGGCAGAGGACGTTAAAAAGGTTTCCGTTGCAGCTGTCAATTTCAGTAGATTGTAAATTATCTCATTTAATCTCCAGGGCAACCCCAAGAGGTGGTTTCTATTATTTCCCCCATTTAGAGATGAGAAGACTGAGATTCAGGGAAAGGAGCTGACTTGCCGGGGAGGTCTGGGACTCAGATCCAAGCACTCTGTCCCCAGAGCTCACTCTCTCACTCCTGTGCTAGGAAATACTTAACCCCAAAGCTGGGCTCTTCCAGAGACAGCTGCTCACAGGGGTATGCAGGCCCAGCTCAGAATTTTTTTTTAAGATTTATTTATTTTAGGGAGGGAGAGAAAGGGAGAGAGAGCATGCACGTCAATGGGGGGAAGGGCAGAGGGAGAGGGAAAGAGAATCTTCAAGCAGACTCCCTGCTGGGCCCAAGGCCTGACACTGGGCTCGATCTCGAGACCCTGAGATCATGACCTGAGCCGAAACCAAGAATCAGACACTTAACCACCCAGGCACCCCGCTCAGAATTTTTGGTAAGAATATTATAGCTGCTTCTTTCAGTTTTATATGGCTATGTAACAAATTAGCCCAAACTTTAGTGGGGTAAAACAACCATCTATTACACGTGAAGATTTGGTGGGTAATGGACAGTGGGGCCGGGTTTGTCTCTGCTCCATGACGTCTGGGTCCTCAGTGGAGAAGATTTGGTGGCCGAGTGACTCCCCAGCTTGAGCTGGATTGTATGTGTTGGTGCTGGCCCTGGATCCCTGAACGGGGCTCTTCACCTGGCTTGGGGTTCCCCCAGCATGGTGGCCTAAGGGCAGCCTCCCATCTTACAAGGTGACCCATGGCTCCAAAGGCCAGCGTCCCAGCTCACAAGGTGGAAGCTGCCTTGCCTTTACCACATTCTGTTGGTTTAAACAAGCCACAAGGCAGCCCAGATTCCACTTAATGTCTTGGAGGGGTGGGGCTGACATATTGGAGCAGCTGCCTTTGTAAAATCCAATCTGTGTCGCTTCTCTTTTTTCTCGTCCAGCTGGTTCTGACTCTTCCAGGCTGCTCAGCTCCCAGCTGGGCTCTTCCTGGGACTTCTGGCCTCTTCCAGACCCAGGTCCTTCAGGTGGCCCCAACCCAATCGGCATTTTCAGGTGCACCCTGGGGGAAGCAGCAGATAAGAGAAGCATTTCTAGTGCTAGTGGGTGAATAGAAATCAGTTTAAGTCAACCAGGGAGGTCCCACCCTCCTTCCTAGAGATTGAGAAGGCCAGGCCCCCTCTAGCTGCCAAGGAGGAGATGGGCCAGGGAGGTCCAATTGGATGTGATCCATTCCACTTAATAAGACATGAAGGGAAGTATGCTGGGGAGAGTTAGTTCTTGTGTAAAGAGAGATAGAGGAAGAGATGCTCTCTACTTCTTTCCACGAGCCTTTGCTTTATAAACTGTGTCTGATGCTGACAACCAGGCCAGCCGTCTGCAACCATGAAGGGAGCTCCCTCCACCCTGGGCATGGAAGTGAGAAAGATGAACAGGACCTGGGTCTTTAGTGTTGTTTGTGAGTTTCTAAATGAATGAAACTGGAGCCTCCCTTCCTTGACACTTCTTGGTATGTGAGATGATTAGTTTTCCCTGTTGCTCAAGCCAATAGGAAACGTAATACTGTGCTTACTGGAGCTCTTCTTGGAAAGTGTCCTCCAAGTTAGCAGGAAGAAGATTTTGACAAGCCTTTGGAAAGGGAGCTGTGCCTGTCATTAGCCTGCTTGATCTCATGCCTATCCCCCCACCCACCAGGGCCGGGCTGTTTTTCGGGTGGACGGAGATGGGGGCTGAGTCCTGAAAATCACTTGCCAGCTCTCTTGCCAACAGGGTCCAATTGGGGGGGCCTAGTAAGAGAGTGGAGGATGGAGAAGCTGGGTCCTTCTCCTCCTGTCTCTGCTTGGAGCAATATCCCTGGTATTGGCTGCTCCCTTCGGTGGTTCCAGCGCCCTCTGGTCGGTGCCTCTCTGTGGTTCTAGTTCCCACTGGGCACCCCCCAGGTGGCCACAGCTCTGCTGGGGGCCCTTCCTCCCTTTTATGCCCAGCCTATGGGTGGTAGCAGCTTTCTGCAGCAGTTAGATATTCTGTTATCTCTGTAACTAGTTCCCATGTTAAATTCACCCCACTGAACTGCGGGCTGGAGCCCAGACTGATATAGGGCATGGCATGCCGAAGGGGAATGTTTAATAACTGCATAGGGCAGCTAACCCCTCCTCCCACCCTTTGAGATGACTGGGTCCTGTTGTCAGAAAGGATTTGGTTGGGCTGATGGGAAATGTAGATTGAGATCTGTCTGCACAATCACAGTGGCCCCTGAGGGTCAGAGGCTGTCCCCAGAGTGAGTCCTGTCATATAGCCTTTAGTTCTTTTCCCAAGTGAAGCTAGGTACATGATGGTTACCTCTCTCCACGCCCTTAACTTGAGTGCCCTTGGCCCCTCCCCAGCTCAGCCCAGCCAGAGGAGATTTTCTCTCTGTTTCTAATACCCAGAGCCAGCTCATGCCTTTGTCCTTGGGCCCCCATGCTGGGCTGAGCACCTGTCCTGGTGACCAGACATACACAGCACATGCCTGGGAGCTGGCCTCCCCTCTGACTGTGCGCTCCTTGAGGACAGGGACCTCCCTGGCCCATCTTCTCCTTGGCAGCTAGAGGGGGCCTGGCCTAGAATAAGGGCTCACAGGTTGAAGGGGGAAAACATGCATCCCCCTGAGATGCTCCTACAGGCTCTCCTGATGAGCCCAGACACACATTGCCTTATGCCCAGGGCGCCCGAGGCTCAGCTCAGCACGATACTGTTGGCCCTTCAGGCTTGGGTCTGACTTGGCAGGAATGTGGAGCTCACACCAACCCTAGGCAGAGCACCCCTTTCCAGAAGGCCTACGTTGTGCCAGGCCCTCCACATGCTGATCCCTGCCATGCAAGGAAGAACTCTTGCAGGCTCTGGGGTTTCCCAGAGGTGGGGGCCCCACCAGGGTGGGGCTCCAGCAAGAAGTGGGGCAGTGGCAAAACCCAGCACAGGTGTTGCCACAGGTGGGGTCAGAGGCAGTCACCAGGAGCCTAGGAGAAAATCGAACAAAAGAGGCAGTGGGTCAGAAGGTCGAGCCCTTGGCAGGTAGCACCCAGCACAGAGTGGCAGCCCCAGGATCCTCCGTTGCCCAGCACACCAACTGCATGTAGGAGACGCTCAAGATAAACACGGACTGAATGAATGAATGACCGAAGGAAGAATATTCAGCATCTTTTCTCCCTCTGATTTTAGACGGCACATAGGGAGAAATTCCCATGAGCTATCAGCCGCGTAACCACAAGTCACAGATTTCTCAGGGCAGCCCTCGCTCCAACCTAACAATGTTGAGTGACTTTCGTGTGCCAGGTACTGGGCTAGCAGCTGGACGTGTGAAGGTAAGTAAATTGTGGTCCTGACTTCAAAGGGAGTAGGAAGAGATAGAGGCCAAGACCCAAGGCGCCCATCCTGTGTGAGGCGCGCTGGGATGACAGGTGGGCAGGCTCTGCGGAACGAAGGGGTTTAGGAGGGCTGGTGCACAGCCCAGTGCAGGAGAAGAGACTGGGAAAGGGAGTGGGACAGATCTCAGAGGGTCCTGGGTGCTGGGCTAGGTGTCCAGACTTGACCCTCTGGGCCCCAGGCCACCAGTGAAGAGTTGTAGATAAACAAGTAAAGCGGTCAGATCTGAAAACCTTTGTCCTGCTGTCAGACCCCGTGAGGAAGGTGGCCTGTCTGAATGCCGGCTCAGCACACACGTCCTGGGGCTCTGTCTTCAGGCTGCTCAGAAGGCAGGCTGTGGGAAGCAAAGCATTGCTAAAACCAATTTGCCAGTCAAATGAACTCCGGCTCTTCACGTCTGGACAGAAGCCACCTTTTCTCCGCAACGTACCGTGTGGCCAGCGACCTGCCACAGGGTGCTGCTGGGCTCCAGGAGGCCCTGGCTCCCTTCCTGCCGGAAGGCCTCTGTGCCAGCAACTTGCCAGGGAGCCCCACCAGGGCGGGGGCGAGGTGGGGCAGTGAGACAACACTTTGTAAAACAGACGTCCTGGCACTTCCACTTACACATGGGTGTCTTTGGCTTCCCACAGACACCTTTGGGGGTGCCCCCCTTCTGTGATGACACCTGTGTTGCTCAGAGCAAGGAGGGCCTCCCGGAAGCTCGCTGTGCCCGGGGCACGTCATTTGGACATGGGTGAAGATAGCACACTTTCCACCTTGGAGGGTGGATTGGATTTTTGGAAACACGTCAGGCGATTCCAGGGCAAGGCTAGTGAGTGATGAGCGACTGAGCTTCAGAACGCATGGTCAAACATCCACAGGTGACCAGAGTGTCCCATGACTGCTTCCCAGGTGTCCTGAGTCAGGGCACCCTTGTGGGACGGGCCCTAAACTCTCCCAGGTCCTCATGTAACTGGATGTCACGAGAGCCTCACTCCCGAGTTGACTCTTGTGCTTCTGGGAAGATATCTGGTGCTGCAGCAGATGACCTTTGACATGTGGACAGAACACAAACCCATTTTCCAGGAGGTTCTCAATGTCTAATATTCCAATATCGACTGCATGGAAACATAAATGTTCGCCAACTGTTGTCTTTTACATTCTTTAATTATTTCCAGTAAAGGGGACTCCTTAAATTTGTATTCGCTATATATACCTTTATAAGCCCTTCCGTGTTAGTAAGTAAATGAAGAGAAAACACCCCCTTCTTCAGACATGTCCTCATTTTTTGGTTCAAAAACCGTATACAGCAGATTTATACATGAGCCTCGTTGTAAAAGAAGTTAGAGATTCGAACATCAGAGTGCAAGAGCTTTGCATGTTTACGTACACCGATCCAGCTAGAGAGCATTTTACACGAGGAGCCGGAGACCCAGTGAGGGGAAGGGTTCCAGAATGAGCTCGGTGGTGAGGGCAGCTAAACAAATGGGAGTTGGTCCTGGAGCTTAGGTGGGATAACTAAGGATACACATCCAACATGGTTTTTGGTGTATTTCTTTGCTGCCATTACGGCTTCAGCTCCAAACACAAAAAACCTCACCTTCCCATTAGTGTAACTTTTAGGCGTTGGCCACCACGTAGTTGACAAGGATCTGTTGCTTTTCTCCAAGGAAAGAAAGAGTCTGGGAGACGATAGAGTCTACTGAAAATATGCAGAAAGACATTAATGCCACACGTATGAATAAGGCCTGGTTTAGTCATCACCGATTTATCTTCTCAAACCCAGGTTAGTAGCTGGGTTTAATGACTCAGGCCCTGCTAACTCCCAGACCAAGGCCAAGGGCCTCTCCAAGAGTTTGCCCGCAGCCAGCCGGGCCAGCGCTCAAGGAAGCAGCTCCGCCTCCTTCCCTTGCTTCTGTTTCCCTATCTGGGTCAGATGGATCATCTGGGCAAGATGTGGCCTCCCCAAAGGAAAGTACGGCATGTGCGCAGGAGTTTGCATGTTTGGCGTGGGCTAGCAGGAGCGGCAGCATATATGGGCGACCCGGGTGTGAGTGGCATATATGTACAGCACAGGGACCCACCAGCCGGCTTCCTCAGTCAAGAACTTGCCTTTCATTTCAATTAATACCTCTAAATCTAAAATATAATCACACAGCTGAGCTGGAACAGGACCCTGGATCCGGCCCAAAACGTTCCCTTAATGGCTGGAGACACAGAGGCTCAGAGAGTCGGGGAGGCGGCCAGGTCACACTCCCACGGCGGCAAGCTGCAGGCAAGACAGGGCTGACCGTCCTCCCTCCAGGCCGGGCCACTAGCAGGACCCCATGTGCGGAGACATCCGGTCCCCCCTGCCTGTAGGAGGCTGCAGGGCGGGGACAATGTTCGCCTGCCAATGACTGGCTGATTGACATGCCAAGGAGAGCTGGGGGCGTGGACACTCTTCCCCACTTGGCCGTGGCACTGGACACGGGAGACTTCTGGAATATGAGGAAAAGTCTGTAATTGGGACAAAATGTTTCTTCACAGAGGGGGGACAAATACCAGGGTGCTTACCATGATTCTAAAGCTGTCTCATTTAGTGTCTGGGCTGTCATGTTCCCTGATGGGTTGTTAATCTCATCCTTCGGTAGGAATTAAGCTTGTTAGGGTGGAGATAACTTCCCTACTCCCTTCCCTAGTCCAGCGATGTCTGGCACCCACCCAGTGGCTGCTCAAGGACTATGTAAAAATAAAGTTGAGCAAGATGTGCCCCAGGCCTAGGGGACAGTACAACGGAAGTTTCTCAAAACCTCACAGGGTTTTGCAGCTGTAAAGATCCTTATGTCATCTAGTCAAAACTCCTCCAAGGCCAGAGAAGGGAGGTAATTCACCCAAGATCACACAGCAAGTCCCCGCCAGGGACCCCGGTAGAGCACGGGGTCCCTCTGCACCAACCACGACTTACCTGGGCTAGCTTTACGCGTTCTTTAAATCCTCACCAGGGACCCTCAGGTGGGCCACACCCCACACTCTAGGGTGGGATGTGATTGTTGCATTTTGTCTTCAAGGGAAAGAATGGTAAAATGAAAGAAAAAAGAAGTGCCCCGCGTTCCTTCTCCCCTCCCTGGGGTCAGCGGTGGGGGGCAGCCCACACCCCAGAGGCACAGTCCTCCACCAGAGGCGGCACGCTCTTAGGGATAACAGATTTCCCAAGGCTTTTGCCTTTATGGATTCATTGTGCAGACTCAGTTGCTGTGCTGGGACTTACAGGGCTCTCTCAAAGCGAGGCAATCGCATCCGCCCTTAGAGATGTCTAGTCACTTACGAGTCCCGTGTACTATGGTAAAGGGCAGTGGAGGGGCTCGGTGGCCTGTGGCCCCTCTACCGCCTTCCCCTAAGGCCCTTAGACAAGCCTCTGGCTTAATACTGCACGTGTGTCTTCGCGTGGCCGTCGCTGCCAGCCATCTAGAAGGAACACACCTGGATACGTTTGTTGGCGCAGTGGCTCAAGAGCGGCCGAAAGCGGTGCCACCAACTTGCCAGGTGACCCTGAGCACGCACCTTGCCCCTGTCTACTTCTGCACCCCGTTCTTGGGGTGAAGCCAGAATCGTTCCAGGTCCCTTCCTCGGGGCTGGAGGCGCCTGGCAGGAGGCGCCTGGCAGGAGGGGCCAGAGTCCACCCGGGGGGGAGGGGTCCACGTGGCCCGCTTGTGCCCGCGATCTCCTTTCTCTGCCCTAGGACACGAGGCATTTAAAGCCAAGTAGAAGAACAGTTAATGCCCAGCGCGGATGCTGAAATTCGGCTTCTGCGGCGCCCGCTCCTGCACCAAGGTTGACGTCCCCGAGAGCGGCGGGCCCGGGAGGGCCCGGGACCTGAGGCGTCGTGCGCGTGCGCGGGCCCGCCGCAGGGCCGGGAAGGGCGCGAGGCCGCCGGGGGTGCCCTGCGGCGTCGTGCGCGTGCGCGTGCGCGTGCCTGCCTCAGGGCCGGGAGGGGTGCGAGGCCGCTGGAGGCGTCCTGCGGCGTGGTGCGCGTGCGTGTGTCTGCCCCAGGGCCGGGAGGGGCGCGAGGCCGGGGGCGGGCCGGGTGGCGCTCGGAGCCGCTGACGTTGAAGGGCTCGGCGCCCCCCATCCTCCGTCCGGCCGCGGGTTGGCCGCCGCCGCCGCGCTCCGCCCCCTTCCTCGGAGGACGCCCGGACGGAACCGATCGCGGCTGGTTTGAGCTGGTGCGTCTCCATGACGACACGCGCGGCGCTATAAGTAGCGGAGCGGCGGCTCGTCGGCTTTGTCAGTCCCCTCAGCCTCCGCCGCCGCCGCCCCTCTGCCAGAGCTCCGGCGCCACCTCGGGCCGGCGGTCCTCCGCGGGAGGGAGCGAGGCGGCGGGCGGCCGGCTGACGGGGGCGGCGGGGCGGCCGGCGGTCCTGCGCGCTCGGGGGCGGTATCTCCATGGGGCTGGCCCGCGGCGCCCGTGCGCTCTAAGGTGAGGGGGCGCGTCCGGGCGGTTGGGAGGCGGGAGGAGGGACGGCCACGTGTCGCTGCGCGGCGGGCCGGAGGCCCGGGACTGAGCCCGCGCCTGGAGCTGCGAGGGACACGTGGTCGTCGCGCCGGCCGCGGGTCCCTGACCCTGGTGAGCGGCTACCCTCCGGGGCCTGAGTTCCCCCGTGAAGCGGGACTAAGAACTCCCTGACCCTGCGAACGCCCGGCGGCCACCATCGCCGCGGCCCGTCCTGCCCCGGATCGTGCCGGCTTAGGGCAGCCAGGGCTGGAGGGGACCGCGGCTCACCTCTTCCGAACCACGTCAGTGGGGATTCTGAGCCGGAAGCTGTTGGGAAGGCCCGTGGTGCTTTCAACCGCTACTCTTTTTTAAAACCCATGTGGCAAGCCCGGCAGCAGGTGCAGACGTAGGAGCGAGCCCGTGCAGGTGTCGGGCTCCCATCGCTCGGCTCACTTTTATCAGGATGCCTCGTTGTCCTGGAATTTTGTTTCTCTTAGTTTTCGTGTACAGAGGAAATGACCCGATGTGGAAATTCGCCGACGTTGCTAGAGCTAAGATACGCGATAGCCTTGTAGTAACTATGGTAATACATTCTCCATTAACTGTGCCTTAGACTTGTCTGTGTAAGGAATCTTTGAATGACTTAAGAGATTTAAGAAAGGCCTAGAATATTGAGATCCCAGTTCGGGCGAACAGACTTACACGTAGGAGGCAGCCCTTAAGATTTTCCAAAAAAGCTGATTGTGGTTGTTTGAGAATCCCAAATAATTGGGAAGTGTGGGGAGCAGAACCTCTTAGAAATGTCTGGGGAGGACAAAGAATGTGTTGACTTTATTTAAAGCTAAAATTGGGCATAATTTAGTTGACTTGTGAAATTTTTTTTCAGTTTGTTTAAATTGGTCTCTGTGTCTTGTATAATACTTTCCAACTGGCAGGAAAGAATTTCATAGCAGAAGAGTGCTATCTTGTGCTCCCTGATCCATCATTTTAAGTAACTTAGCTATACAGAACACTAAAAGGTGAAGTTTCTCTATATTGTAAGTTATTAAAATAAAGCTTTAAAAGATACTTAATAGTAACATATTTCAAAGTGATAACCTCCCAAGTTTAAGCTTGAACACTGCCTAAAACCATTTTAACAAGACCCTAACTAGCCCAGTCTGTCACTGCGTGAACCTGAGTTAAGTGTTAATTTTATATAGCCAAAATGGGTTTGCTGTCCCCTTCATCTCGACTTCCCCTAGAGGTGGTTTCGGCAATGTAGGAGGTTGACGATGGAAAGTCACGTTAGATCAAGCCTGGAAACGAGTTCTACCGGGGGCGCCTGGCTGGCTCAGTAGGTAGAGCGTGCGAGTCTTGATCATGGGGTTGTAAGTTCGAGCCCCACGTTGGGTGTAGAGATTTTAAAAAATAAATAAAATCTTAAGAAAGAAAAAAACCACACAACGACAACAAAGGACAAATTCTACGATGCATGGGTTTGGATTTATGGCAGGCTCGTCTCCCTGGGCCTCTCATAGTGTCCCATGCCAGAGCAAACTGTGGCCCCGAACCATTGCCTGGCCTCTGTCATAGGCTGCAGGCACTGAAGCGGGTCGCACAGTGAAAAAAAAGAAAGTCCTGCCTAGCAGAAGTGAAATAGGTTAAAATCAGTAATTTTAAGATAGCTCATTTACCAGTGTCAGATTTCGTGAAGACCAAGGACAGTGGCTCTGAATGTTACGAGCTTTATTTTTGCTTATTCGTAATTCATGTTTGCTTCCTTGCTTTTGTTATTCTTAAAGTTAGCCAAAAATTATTTCCATATGATTATTGTTCATAGCTAAGCAAGGATGAGGGTGCGTGTAAGGACAGATGAGATTTGCAGAATCACTGACTTGATGACAGGCAACACGGGTTTAAGAATGCTGATTTCTGCTCAGATACAGCTGCTGTAGTACATTGTGTTGATAGGAAGATTGCTCACTGTAAAAATACATGCATGTCATGAAAATAAAATAGCATAAAAATTAGCTCATAAAATTCTTAGGAAACTTAAGGGCACTCAGTAAGTTTAGCCTTAGACCTTTCCACGATGCCTTTTAGTTATTAAAAATTCTGTGTAAGACTTACTGAAAACAGAAGGTGGATGTTTATAAGGCGCCTTTCAATAATTACTGAAATGCTGTTTTAAGCGTCTAAAGAAATGAAACTGACCGTTACAAAAATTTTTCCATTTCAATGAAGTGATTCTGAAACCTGCTTTCTGTAGGTTTTTTAGCATGAATATTTGAAGTGCTTATTTTGAGGTATATAGTAGTACATACAGAATTTTAGTGTGTTGCTTTGAGAAAGCCTAGTGTTGAATCTACAGTGTCCTTGGGCTGCATAGAGGTTTATGGAATCCTGTGACTTACACCTGAAATAATGGGATTCCCAAATCCAGCGAGTGAGCTATCTACAGAGAGCACTTGAGCAGCACTGCTTCCTGTGCGCTCACAGCCAGTGCCTGATCTTTCCATTTGATGTACTCCTAAGGTGGACCAGCAAATTCTGTTTATCAGAACATTTCCACTGCTGCACCTGAGGGCACACGCATCTTCAGCGGGACTTGGAATTCCAGAGAATTGCCTTTGTGAGAAGCTGGCAATAATTTCTTTAAATTCCATCTCTTAGTTTTCCATGTAAGTATTCATGGTTGTTGTTAAGAATTACTGAGTATTACATCAAAAACTAATGATGTAATGTACGGTGATTAACATAACAATAAAAAATTTTTTAAAAAAAGAATGACTGAGTATTGGGGCTCCTGGGTGGCTCAGTCAGTTAAGCGGCTGCCTTAGGTCATCCAGGATCTACCAGGATCTAGCCCCACATCTGGCTCCCTGCTCAGCGGGGAGTCTGCTTCTCCCTTTCCCCTGGCCCCCTCCCCCCCACACTGTCTTTCTCAAATAAATAAGTAAATAAAATCTTTAAAAAAGAAAAAAAAGAAAGAAAGAATTACTGAGTATTGCTCCCGCTTCTGAGGAAATTTCTCCACCCTGTTTGCAGTTTGTTACGTTTCGGAGGAACTTCAAGAAACCATGAACAGCTTTAGTAATGCAGATTTAGACTGCCATTTCCTCGATGAAGGCTTTACTGCCAAGGATATTCTGGACCAAAAAATTAATGAAGTTTCGTCTTCTGTAAGTATCTTAAGTCGGTGCTGACAGCACAGCTTTGAAAATGCTGGGCACATGAGTGAGAGACTTCAGTGCGGTCTTAAGGAAATGGAATGGAACTCACACGTCCTGTTAGGGAATTCAGAATTTATTAGCTGCAGATCACTCAGTGATAATAGTGAAGTTTGTGTCAGTGGCCAGGGTAAAGAGAGGAGGGTTTGTTGATGGGAACGAGAGGGGAGGCTACATGTGGGATGTGTGATTAGGCTGCTGATGAGTTCCCTGCACCCACTCTTGCTGTAGGATGATAAGGATGCCTTCTATGTCGCCGACCTGGGAGACATTTTAAAGAAACACCTGAGATGGTTAAAAGCTCTTCCTCGAGTCACCCCCTTTTATGCAGTCAAATGCAATGATAGCAGAACCATAGTGAAGACCCTTGCTACCATTGGGACAGGATTTGACTGTGCCAGCAAGGTAAGCAAAAGCAGCAGGACTCAAAAATGATGATCTCAAATGGCCCTGGTTGGGCACATCAAAGTTGTGTTTCTTGGGCAATATATAGTAATGAAAGAGGGGGGACTGAACTCCCGTGTTCTCCTGTTTTTTTCATTGATTAGCTTCCTATATATAACGTACTCTCTCATGTTTTTCAGACTGAGATACAATTGGTACAAAGTCTTGGGGTGCCTCCAGAGAGGATTATCTATGCAAATCCTTGCAAACAAGTGTCTCAGATTAAGTACGCTGCCAATAACGGAGTCCAGATGATGACTTTTGATAGTGAAGTTGAACTGATGAAAGTTGCCAGGGCGCATCCAAAGGCCAAGTGAGTGACTCCTCCGTTTGTGGGCAGGGCAGGGTCACACACGGGATCGGCACGTTGTCAAATTCAAGTTCACAGTTGTGAGATTTCTGTACTTTGGTAAAGTATAAAAGTCTGCTGGGTCAGAGGCAAAGTAGAAAATCTTAAATCCTCTTGATGAATAAAGCTGTAGGAGACTCTTGGGGTGCCTGGGTGGCTCAGTCGGTTAAGCGTCTACCTTCGAATCGGGTCATGATCCCGGAGTCCTGGGATCGAGCCCCGCATCGGCCTCCCTGCTCGGGGGGAGTCTGCTTCTCCCTTTCCCTCTGTTCTCTCTCTCGTTCTCTCTCAAGTAAATAAATAAAAATCCTTAAAAAAAAACAAAACAAGGGCGCCTGGGTGGCTCAGTTGGTTAAGCGACTGCCTTCGGCTCAGGTCATGATCCTGGAGTCCCGGGATCGAGTCCCGCATCGGGCTCCCTGCTCGGCAGGGAGTCTGCTTCTCCCTCTCCCACTCCCCGTTTGTGTTCCCTCTCTCGCTGTGTCTTTCTCTGTCAAATAAATAAATAAAATATTAAAAAAAAAAAAAAAAAACTTATGAGACTCAAATCACAGGGTAGCAGAGCCATGAATTCTTTTTATTCTAACCATGGCTCTAAGTGGTCTTCTGTCATGGGAAATTTGATAAAATTTTTCTGCTTCTAGGTTGGTTTTGCGGATTGCCACCGATGATTCCAAAGCAGTCTGTCGCCTCAGTGTTAAATTTGGTGCCACACTCAAAATCAGCAGGCTTCTTTTGGAACGGGCGAGAGAGCTAAATATTGATGTCATTGGTGTCAGGTGAGATCTTGGTGGTGGCATAGGGGCTAAGATACTAGACAATGCACGTTTTATAGGCTTTTCTCCCACTGTAAATAGTAATTTTCAGAAATAGCATATTCTCCTTTCTTTGCCCCAGCTTCCATGTGGGAAGTGGCTGCACGGATCCTGAGACCTTTGTGCAAGCCATCTCTGATGCCCGCTGTGTCTTTGACATGGGAGTGAGTATATGTAAACCCAATTCCGGGGCGGGGGGGGTGGGGAGCAGGGCTGATAGTAACTAGACTCAGTTCTAGAATTAACCTTCTGCAGAAGTCATCCCATATTCCAGAGGCTTAAATCCATCTGCTGCATACATTTTCATGACTTGTTACCAATCTGGCTACTCGACTGACTGAACTTTCCTGACTCTAGGCTGAGGTTGGTTTCAGCATGTATCTGCTTGATATCGGTGGTGGTTTTCCTGGATCTGAGGATGTGAAGCTTAAATTTGAAGAGGTAATTTATAACAAAAATGTTCATAGCTATTTTAGCAAGTTCCATTTTGGTGTAGTTCAGAACTTAAGTGTTTTTAAGTAATAACAAAAGAAATTGTACAAACATAAAAATGCCTTAGTATGATACTTTCAGTGAGTTCTGCACTATTTAAAATTGTATTTAATGGGCTTTGGTTTTCTAAACCACAATGAGTCAGTTTCCCCCCAAATCGTGGGAAATAGTTGATTACTTTAGGAAAGAGCATGTGGACTTCGGTACATCATTACCCCCAATGGGGTTTTCTAAATTTGTACTTTTCCTTTGAACATTTTAATTGTCTTAGTCACTTATGAAGGTAAAGTGGACATCTTTTTTTTTTTTTTTAAAGATTTTATTTATTTATTTGAGAGCGAGAATGAGAGAGAGAGAGAGAGCATGAGAGGGGGAGGGTCAGAGGGAGAAGTAGGGAGCCCGACGCGGGACTTGATCCCGGGACTCCAGGATCATGACCTGAGCCGAAGGCAGTCGCTTAACCAACTGAGCCACCCAGGCGCCCCAGTAAAGTGGACATCTTATTAAGTGGACCATTATGTGGTGGTTGAGTTTAGGGAATAGATCCACCTTCTTCTTAAAATTTTGTGAGATAGGCAGAATAGAGTTTTATTCTGTTGGCGTGTATTTGATAGCTTAAAATATTTAGGCCCCTTGATACCTCAGTAAGCAGTAATACATTTATAGTACTGTTTGATAGAATCCTACCCATAACATCTTATAAAGGATGGGGGGTATCCAGGGGGGAATCCAGATGAAACCACAGGGATATGCAGGCTGGGTTTAGGGAGATGCCAGTTGGTTGGTTTTTGTTTCGCTGCCGTCGCCCAGTAGTACACCTGCTGATGCCTGCGCTCACGTTTGTTCGAGCCTGTCACTGGTTCTCACTCTGCCGTGAGTTCCCCTTGATGACCGTCCTCGTCTGTCCCCGTCTGCCCCTTGTAGATCACCAGTGTGATCAACCCAGCCCTGGACAAGTACTTCCCGGCCGACTCGGGGGTGCGAATCATAGCGGAGCCCGGCAGATACTACGTTGCCTCAGCCTTCACGCTCGCAGTGAACATCATTGCCAAAAAACTCGTATTAAAGGAACAGACAGGCTCTGATGGTACGTAGAAAGGACGAGTCACGCAAACGGTGAATCCTGGAACACTGCATCAAAAACTAATGATGTATGGTGATTAACATAATAAAATGAAAAAAAAAGGATGGATCATTGCACGCGTAGCTGTACGTCGGTACAGAAAGTGGTAATTGAGACTCCTGTGCCTTTCCAGATGAAGATGAGTCGAGTGAACAAACCTTTATGTATTACGTGAACGATGGAGTGTATGGATCGTTTAATTGCATCCTCTATGATCATGCCCACGTGAAGCCCCTTCTGCAGAAGGTACTTCTGAACGTAGTATATACAGCAGTGAGGGTGTGGGGTCATAAGCAGGGTAACTGGTTACGTTTTTCTCTCTCAAATGTAGAGACCCAAACCAGATGAGAAGTACTATTCAACCAGCATATGGGGACCAACATGTGACGGCCTGGATCGCATTGTTGAGCGCTGCGACTTGCCCGAGATGCACGTGGGCGATTGGATGGTCTTTGAAAACATGGGTGCTTACACGGTTGCTGCTGCTTCTACTTTCAACGGGTTCCAGAGGCCGACCATCTACTATGTGATGTCGGGGCCGACGTGGTTAGTGACGACACATGTTCATGGTTTGATAAGAGCAGGTTTCTGCTGGCTCTTGTCTGGTTGAATAAGAAATCGTCTTGTTTAGATTAGATGTAAATACTAACAAGGTTCTTAAAAATAGTTGTTTTCTGCCTGTATTAGGAGTATATGCTTTAGAGGGGCGTCTGTGTGGCTCAGTCGGTTAAGCGTCTGCCTTCGGCTCAGGTCATGGTCCCAGAGTCCTGGGATCGAGCCCCGCATCGGGCTCCCTGCTCGGCGGGAAGCCTGCTTCTCCCTCTCCCACTCCCCCTGCTTGTGTTCTCTCTCTCTCTGTGTCTCTCTGTGTCAAATAAGTAAAATCTTAAAAAAAAAAAGAATATATGCTTTAGAAGATTTGGGAAATACAAATGGAAAGAAAATTCTCTGGTGATACTGATCTGTATTTCTTTTCAGATTTTTATGAAGGTGTAACTATTTCAAAAAAAGCCTAGGGTATTTCTATATAAATAGAATATTGTAATGAGCGCACGTGGCTTGTGCTTTCCCGGTTACTGAAAAGGTGGTCCTGAAGAAAGGCTTGCTTTAGAAATACACTGAACTGCTTCCTGATGACGTAGTAAGCCGAGGAAGTAAACAGGCTCATGAGTAAGTGACTCTCATGAAGCTGCCGAGTCCTGGGGACTCAGGGTTTCTGAATGTGCCCCTTCTGTCTCTCAGGCAACTGATGCAGCAGATCCAGAACCACGACTTCCCGGCCGAAGTGGCGGAGCAGGACGTCGGCACCCTGCCTGTGTCCTGTGCCTGGGAGAGCGGGCTGAAGCGCCCCCCGGCCACCTGTGCCTCCGCCAGCATCAATGTGTAGGTGCCTCTCCTGTAGCTGTTACCTTCGAGTTTAGCTTGAATTGGGGGACTTGGGGGGGACCGTTTAACTTAATTCTTGCTAGTTTTGAAATGTCTCTGAGTAGGGTTGGCACGGATGCAACAGTATGGAAGACTAGGAGATGGGGTCACTTATCTGTGTTCCTATGGAAACTATTTGCATATTTGTTTTATATGGATTTTTATTCAGTTTTCAGACACGCTACTAAGGCGCGCCCCCTGCCGCTGAGCAAGCATTTGTAGCTTGAACACTGCAGGGCGGGCCGGAAGCTTAGTGTTGTGACCTGTTTTAAAAATAAAGTATCTTGAAATAATGAGGCATTGGGGAATTTTTACAATGTGTCCATTCCAAACGGCTCGCCTTGAATGTGTTTTATAAGTGGGAATTGATGTTTTGTCCCACCTGCTGAGAAAGTTGTCCCAGAGGACTTAGGAGTTGGTGGTCTTCAGTATTTTGAAAATCTGTCGAAATGCCATCTTCCTGTTCAGCATTTTTATTTCAAGTACGTGAGTCTTGTATGAAGTTTGCTGTGGATCCTCACAGAGAACAGTGGATTTAGCCCGCATGTAGGGAGAAGGAAAAGCGTGGGTGAGGCAGGCCGTCCCCTCTGCTGCTGACACGGCTCGGCCCGCCCCGAATGTCCCCAGAAGTGGCTGTGAAGGAGCGCCTAGAGCCCTTTGCTAACTGCCTTGTGTCAGGGCTGTGCCCTGGGAAGGCCCCAGAAGCCCCCCGAGCGCTGCCTGCGGGACCCATGTTCCCTTCCCACTTGTCTTCTCTCCGGGGACAAGTTGCAGAGCTGCAGGTTAGGAATGTGGTACAACATTTGGCACTGACTTTAATAAATTCAACAATTATCCTGTGTTGTAGATCTCTACCTTCTTTGACCTTGACCACTGGCCTTTTATGTTCTTTTACTCAACTCGTACCCCTACCGCTCCCGAAAAGGACATCAGGCCCTCATACAGCGTAACCCCCAAGATGAGAATGTCGAATCGTGCAGTAGCCATACGTGGGGAAGGAAGGCCGTGCAAAAGCCAGACGTGGCCCTAGGCTGCCACTAGTCCCCACTGTCACTGAGCAGCATTGTCTCACCGGCTCCAGCAGGGGGCCATGGGAAGACCAGAGTCCAGATGGGAGGGAGTACTGCAGCTCCTTTCATCTCGGGGAGTAAGTGAAGCCAGGCCCTCCAGCTAGGGCTGTATGAGTACATTTACTAAAGGATTTGAGGGGAATGACCTGTTCTCTAAAAAGCCACCGTCTCCCCCCCCCCCCACCAAGACCCGAGTTCCACATGGACACTGCATTGCTGTGGTTGCACAGTCCCCCCCCTTTCCTTGGCCGCTCAGCCAGACACGGGCTGGGCATGTCCCCAGTTCTGCTCTCCCTTCCTAGACCTGAGAATGTGGATTTAGTTGCCATATGTACGTACATTCATCAGGAGCTACAAACAAAATAGTTCTGACTGGAGTGGGGGCCAAGGGGAGGGAAAAACCTCTTAAAGTGACCGTTTGTCCCGCTTCTGTGAGCACATCCTTTTCTGACTCCTCAGGATGTTCAAAATAAAGGAATTGGTGTTGAGGAATGGGAGCTAGTCACCAAGTCTGGAATCTTGGTAAATTAGGCCTTCTAGCAGGAAGGGCTTGAGATCTCCTAGTGGCAGCAATGAGCTTGGATGGAAAAGAGAAAGGGCTTTCCACTCGAAGTATGCCAAGGATCTGGAAACTGCTCTTCTCTCAGCCAGTCCCCACCCAGCTGTCCAGTGCCAGTGGGGACAGAAACAGCTCTAGGTTGTCCTGTTCCACCCACACAACAGCCTCAGCCTCAGCCTCAGCCTCACTCCCGACAGCCTGCTTAAATTGCTTGTAAGCGCCCAGAGTTTCTGGGCTCTGCCAAGGCCACATTCGGGTCTGGAGGGTAATGTGGCCTGGCCTGGGCCAAATGGCCACCTCTGGTCCTTACACCTGGGAGTGGGCAAGTGAGTTCAGCCAAAGAGGATGGAGATCTCAGATGCTGGATATGTGTCAACACTCCTCCAAGACCCTCCAGGTCCTAGGTTGCCGTGTGCAGTTACCTATTGCCATGTGGTGAAAGATGGCACTGCCTAGGGGCACCTGGGTGGCTGGTTGGTTGAGCGTCTGACTCTTGATCTCAGCTCAGGTCATGATCTTGGGGTCGTGAGATCGAGCGCCACGTCGGGCTCAGCACAGGGAGTCTGCTTCTCCCTCTCCCTCTGCTCCACCCCACACTTGAGTGTGAGCTCGCTCGCTCTCAAAAAAAAAAAGAAATGGCACTGTCTAGTCATTCACAGAAACCGGACACTTCCAGACTTAGAGTGTGAAGTGACTATGGCTCTGGGGCTCCACCAGGCAGCGGGTGAATTTTCCTCCTGAATGTGCTGGAGACTCCAGATAGGCCCCCCATGGGAAGGGACCTAGGGCTCTCAACCTGTTGGTCCAAGATGAAGGCAGTTGTCTCAGCCTGCATTCAGTTCACTCGGGGGAGCATCTTCTGAATACGGATCGTAGGGCCCACCCCACACTCCAGAGATGGGGTAGTGTGGGGAAACTGGGCCAATGCCTGGAAAGTGCAAGAAGAGCCTCCCCAACTCCTTACATAGTCCATCGGAGGGGAGAGTTGTAACAGAGCAGACACAAAATTAACACATTTGAAGTCAAAAAGGTAAGGGACAAACAACCACATGAGCCCAGGGCTGACTTTCTAAATATCGGAAGGCTCCGGTCAATAAAAGGACAATATAATAGAAAGTAGACAAGTCACAAACATGGATTTACAGAAAAGTCCGAGTGTGAGACTTCCAAACTCGAGAAACGCACATGAAAACAGACTACCCCATGTCAGGTGGGCAGATGGAGGGGTTGCCTCGGCCGCTGGCTAAGCAGACGTGCTCACACTAGACGGGAAGGGAACTGTGGGGGTGATCTCTTCGGAGGCCACTGGGCAAAACCACAACCCAAACTGACGCAGCTATGTAAGGATTTCCTGACAGAAACCCCCTCACAGGCTCTTCACTGCACTGTTCACAGCACACGTTGGAAACACGCCATGTGTCCACTGAGAGGGACAGGCAAGATGACAGAGGGCCGGGGCCGCGGCTGCTCGCACCGGCAGGAGCTCATGGGGCCCGCCTCCCAGCCACAGTGCGGACGAGCAGGGTGAGGAGCAGCGTGTCGTGCGCTGTGTGTGTGTGTGTGTGTGTGTGTGCGCGTGTGCGTACGCGCATTCCCGTGTGCACGGGGCCTTTCGGGAAGAACCGACGCACGGGTGGGGGGAGCATCGGGGCCTGAGGAGGCTGCACAGCACTTCTGCATGTGTCCGCATCACTGATCTTACTACAGAGATCACGGGCCTCCCAAGCGAGGAGAGAGGCTCCGAAATGAATTGCTCGCGTCCGATGGCACGGCGGTGGGCAGAGGCAGGCCACGTGGCTCCCACGTCCACTTGGCGCTCCTAGCCTACAAAGACGTTGCTGAACTTGAAGCCAGAGAGGCCAAGTGACTCGTCTAAGGGAGCCAGTGAGTCGGGAGGACCTAAGAGGAAGGAGGTGTCCGCTTCCCTGGCCAGTCTGTGGTCCCGGTCACTCACTGAAGAAAAAGAGCCGTGGCGGGAACGTGGCCGGGGACGTGGCTCCGGGCCCTTGCTCTCCCTCGGTCTCCTTCCCACTCGGGCCGGCAGCAGCACCCGTGGCTTTGAGCCCCGGCCAGTGGGCGCCTGGAGCTGCGCACACCCAGCCCCTGCCTCCCTACCAGTGACAGGGCCCCACCGTAGCCGCCGACCCCTACAAGCGAGGCTTTCGAGTCCCTCCCTGGCGGCTGTTCCGAGGGAGGGTCAGGGACACTCAACGAGGCTCATCGGAATGTAGTGCCCGGAGGGAAAACGCCTGAGACGTCCTTGCTGCTCTTTCTGGGAGCGGAGGATTGTTCCATTGTTCATCCTCTCTGCTGACTAGAATGGGGAGGGTCATGAGCAGAGTGGCCCTGGGGGTGGCCTGGCCCCTGCAGCTTCTGACCCACCCCGGGGACTGTGCACACTCAGCTCCCTGGCTTGACAAGGGGAGCTGCCAGACTCAGCAAATAAAAATATAAGATTCTGCGTGGGACAGAGATTCGTTGTCTGAAACTGAAATTTAACTGGGCAACACTATCGAAAGGCCTCCGAGTCCTGGGTATCAGGAGCCCAGCCTCAGCCTCTGGGCACTGTGTGGCCCACAGAAAGTCAGGTGCTCCTCGGAGCCTCAGTCTCCTTATCTGACAAGTGGAACAGGGACAGAAAGCTGTATGAGGCAGGCCCAAGTAGCTCTGAACCCAGGCGGGGACCCAAGCCTGAGACCGCCCTCCCGGCTGCAGCCACCAGGGGGCAGCAGCACCTCGTGCTCCAGGCTCCTCTGCTCAGCTGGGAGCTGTGACCAAACTGTCAGGTCACACAGTCACTCAGCAAACCCTTGACCAGGGCCCCCGAAGAGCCCTGACTGTGCCAGGAGGGCCGTGGGAACAGGACATGCTCTGGCTCAGATGGAAATCCAGGGCCGGCCACAGCAGTGGATCTGGGGCTCTGAGGAAGGGGCTTCAGGCAGCCTGGGCCATGACCAGGCCACTGCCCCCCAAAACTCTTCCTGAGCCCCAATAGGTGAAGCCCATCCCCCAGCCCAGCTGTCGCCCCTCCTGTCTCACACCTGCTGCACCAGTCCTGTGGACAGCCTTGCCGCCCTCGCCTTTCCAGAGTGGGTAACACCCCCAGCCACCTCCGGAGGTGACCTGGTGACCCTGCCCACTGCCCCACTTGCCCTGGACAAGGCCCTCCCTGTCCTCTCCTGTAAGACGGTGACGCTGAGGCTTGGCCTCCCTGCTGCGGTGTGGGGGTAGGGGAGGCAGAGGGGCGCTGCTCTCAGGGGATCCCCCACCCACTGCGCTCTCCTTGGAGCCGGGGTCCAGGTCCCTGCCTGTCTCCATGCATCGGTACCTAAGGCTACCAGTGCCAACCCCATCTTCACATGGTCCCAGGCCCACGTTCTTCCCACACCAGAGCTGCCCCCACGGGGGTGGGGGTCCAGTCCTAACGCTGGCTCTGGTCCCATGGCCCCGGCATCCGGGGGATCGAGGAGCCCTTTGGCAGCCCTCGCTCTGAGCTGGAGAGCCTGAAGGGCAGATGTCGACCCAGGGGGTGGCTTCACCCGGCCCCGAGGCCCTGCAGCCCTTCCCTCCGGCAGCCGACGTGCAGGAGAGGACAGGGAGGGCCTTGTCCAGGGTCACGGGGCTCCTCAGTGGCCAAGCTGAGACCCGTACCTCTGCCTCGGGGTCCAGGGCCGCTGTGGTGCAGCTCCAGGGAGTAGGGATGGGCCGCGCGCCGACTCTCAGTCATCATTCCCTGGCCACTAATCCCACGCTGGGCCTGGCACTGGATCCAGGGGCAAAGGGGACCGGAAGGAGATGGATGGACAATATAAGGTCCATGTGAGGGAAGCAGCGCTGGGAGTGAGGGGAGCGGGCGCGGGGGGCTATAGGCACTGTCTGGGGGGAGGTGGGGAGGGCTTTCTGGAGGAAGGGACATTTGCATGTAGTCTTAGAAAGGGCCCGGAGTGTGGGTGAGCATGAGGTTCAGGGAGGAGGAGGAGGGAAGGCTACTGTCGCCTAAACTGGGCTGGGCTGGTCTCTGCCCGGGACGTGCCTGGCCGTGTGTCCGTGACACCACCACACGGACAGACAGACACACGCTCCAGCCTGGACCGGCCAAATCCACACCGCTGGTCCCCAGACACACACAGAGACACACAGTGAGCACGCACACGCGCGCACACGCACAGTGCAGGGGGCACCGTGTGGGGGCTAGTTCTGATTCTGCTACTGACTTCTGGGACCTGAGCGAGCCTGAGGGGCCTGGCTGATGGCTCGTAGAGAGCTGGGAGCCGGTGGGGGGTCTGTGGGGCCAGTCCGCTCCCTTCCCGGGGCTCCGCCAGAGGCCTGCAGGTGGAGCATGCGCACCACGAACGGAGCAGTGCGGCCCGGGCGCAACAGCGGTGCGGGGCGTGCGCGCGCGGAGGGCGTGCGCGCGCGAGCTGGGGGCACACCCATGCCACGGGCCGGGGAGACGGGCTGGGATGGACCCAAGTGTGCCCTCTCGTGAGCTGCAGGAGTCGGGTGGCCGGGCGGGTCCTCAGAGACGGCTCCCCTTTGGGTCTGAGCCCAGGGACGCCCCCCACCCCCCAGGAAAGCCTCAGAAGCTGCTGGGAAGAGCCCGTGGGTGATGGAGGGGGAGAGGCCCACTCTTCGCCCTCCGGGGGCAGCTGCCTTTCCTCCCCAGGTGCCTGCGCGAGTCAGGCGGCCCTCAGCGCATGGCTCCTCCGGCCCCGCGCCCTGCGTGGCGTCCCGCACGGCCATGGCCCAAGCTCGCCCTTGGAGCGTCTGCTCCATAAACACGCCTCCCTCCAGGCCCAGGCTCCCAGGGCTCCCGCACCACTGCGTCTCCCACGTCGACTGTGCCTTCACCCCTTCTCTTCTGACAGGCCTTCTGGATGTCCCCCGAGCCAAGGAGAAGGCCGAGCCGCAGGGCTCAGACTCCATGCAGACCGCCCAGGGCATCCGGCCTGAGGGAAAGCGGCGGAGGCGCCAGGCCCTGAGAACGGGCCTGCGGGGAGGACGCCCCTCGGCCGCTGCCGGGGATCAGGCCTGGGTGCCGCAAATGCGGCCCCCGCTGAGCCCTACTTAGGGACGCAGGGACGAGCCCCTGCATTTCCCCAGACACGTGGGGCCCTGCAGGTGGCTTCAGCTCCCTGAGACCATTCTGTAATTAGGAGGAGCCCCAACTTGGGTCCTTGGGAACTTATCCCGGGCTCCAGTCCCACATCTAACCCCTCCTTTCTGGGGCAAGTGACTGCCCTATACCCCAGTGGATCCATCTGTACCACGTGGGTAGTAATGCCCGGCTGCAGGCTGATGGGACGTGTACATTAATACATTCAACAGCATCTGCCCTAGGAAGCCCTCAGCAAACGCGGACTCACGTTTTGCTGGCTTAATGCTAGTTCCCACCGAGGAGGCCAGCCCACCCAGAGAAAGCCTGAGGCTGCAGTAATGAAAAGCCTGGGTTCAGAGTAAGGGGGGGTTAGCACTGCCCTCACGGGGGTTGACCATGGCCTACCCGCATGAACGGCCTTGGACATCACACCCCAACCTCCCCACTCTCCCTTCCACATCCCAGGGCTTCGAAACATGTTCCTACTTCAGGAGTTGTTCCTATCGCTGTATTTCCTCCGGGCCGGGGGAGCGGATGGGGGAAACTGAGCTGGGGTGTCAGAACTGGAACGGTCCATGGAGACATCGTGCTGGGGCAGGGGTGCTCAGTCCACAGGAGGAATGGAGAGCTGAGCCGCAGCCTTTGAGCTGCCCCTGGGGCACACTGGGATCCTGTGTTTTCTGGGCAGGACCACACGGGTCCTGGGCAGAGTCACAGGAAATGCAGACCAGATCAGGGCCACTTTCTAGAAGGCCTACTTTAGACACATACATTATTAGGTCTGCAGTCTAGAGTCTGAGGGATACATAAGAAACTCCTAAGGAACTTGAACCAACTTGAGGTGCCCATACAGGATGGCAGAGGGTCTGGGCTCCCCAGGGCAAGGAGAAGGCAGGATGAGACCCTCATAGGAGGATGGGGACGCAGGGAAAAAGGGGCAGGCCCAGGCCTGTAGTGCAAATTACCAGGGAGGGACAGGAGACCTTACAATCTGCTCCAGAAGAGCCTGCTCCAAGATAGAGGATTCTTACTGGGAAGGTAGCTGGGACCAGTTTTGAGTTCAATTGTGGGTTCTTTCCTCCTTGGATGAGCTGAGCTTTCCTGGCATATGGATACCATCTTTAGGGCTACTTCCCCTCACTCTCAGGTAGCAGTGGACTCCCTAGAGAATGGCCACACTGACTTCTGTGAGCTCCTGCTGGCGCAGGGTCGAGGACCCCCAGACCCACATCTTCCACATTTAGGCAGAAGCACTTGTGATAGTTTCTTGGTTTTGTTTTTTTTTTTAAAGGTTTATTTATTTGAGGGAGAGAGAGAGCACAAGGGGGGGAGGGGAGTGGCAGCACAAGGCGGGGGGAGTGGCAGGGGAAGGAGAGATAAACTTAAGCAGACTTGGTGCTGAGCGCGGAGCCGGATGCGGGCTCGATCTCACAACCCTGAGATCACAACCTGAGCCGGGAAACCAAGATTCAGACGCTTAACCAACTGTGCCACCCAGGTGCCCCTGATAGTTTTATGTACCATTTTGACTGGGTCATGGGGGCCCAGATACCTGGTTAAACATTATTCTGGGTATGTCTATGTGGGTATTTCTGGATGAAATTAACATTTCAGTTAGTCAACTGGGTAAAGCAGATAGATGGCCCTTCCCAATGTGGGTTGGCCTCAGCCAATTCGTTGAAGGGCTGAATAGAGCAAGACTCAGTTAAGGGAAATTTTGCTCTGTCTGAGGGTCTTGAACTGGAATGTTGATCTCTTGCCTTCAGACCCTTTCTTGAATTATGCCATCAGCTCTCCTGGGCGGAGCTCCAGCTTACAGATCTTGGGACTGTTCAGCCTCCAGAATCATGTGAGCCAATTCCTTATCATCAGTGTGTGTGTGTGTGTGTGTGTGTGTGTGTGTGTGTGTGTAGATCTCCTGTTGGGTCTGCTTCTCTGGAGAATCCTGTTCCAGCAGTCCTTCCCATCTATGCCCCTCCCAACCCATTCCAAGCGCTGAAGCCCTCCCCAACAAGCAGTACTGATTTAACCTTTTTTGCAAAATTCAAGTCCCTCACTGGGAGGGGAGACCCCCCGGGGCCAGGCAGAGATGTCAAGGCATGATCTTGCCATTTTTAGCAATGGAGGGTGCTGCCCACCGAGGCCCACAGCTGTGGGTACGCAGGGAGCTGCGCCGTGAACCAGCCTCTGCTAGGACCACTGGCTCGTTAGGCACTTGCAGACGGCCCAGTGTTCCTACTCAGAGGCATGTATCTTACAAGATTACTAACAAAATAGCCACGGTCCCTGACGGCCTGTGAGGCAGGCTCTGAGCTGCATGCTCTGCCCACTTACCTCCATCACCCGCCTCTCCATTTCACCCCTTCCACCAGCGAAGACACCGAGGCTCTGAGAGGTCCCACAGCCCAAGGCAGGCAGGTGAGACTGCTGGTGCCCATCTCGGAAACAGAACTCCAGTCCCGTCCAGCCCTTCCCACTGCCGTGCCCTCTGGGGAAGGTGAGCCCTCCTCAGCCAAGGGTACATCTTGACTGGCCAGTCACGGTCACCTCACACCCCCACCAAGGTACTGACCTGGGTTCCAGCCAATGGGAAGAGAAGCTGATGAGGAAGACAGGGTTGCTTCTCTTCTTGCCTGTGGAATGCTGTGTCAGCTGAACTGTGGGGACCCCGAGAAGATAAGTGTGAGGACAAAAGCTAAATGCGAGATTGGGGGGCGGGGGTGGTGGGGAAGGTGCAGGGAACCTGGGGGGCCCCGGTGATGCTCTCTCCATCTGCTGGATTAGCCAAGCCTACAGCACGCTGCCTTTGGACTTCTCGACATGTGGGACAAACATCCTATGGTAGAAGCAACCTCTGTTCGGTTTTCTGAGGCTGGGACCAGAGGTGTCCCTCCGGCCACAGCCGGAGAAACCAGGTCTCCTTCCCGGCCTGTGCTGATGGCCCTGGTCCCCGCTCTGTCCTTGCAGGGCATGTGCTGTCCTGCTCCCTTGCTGATCAAATGGGGGCAGGGTGGGACGGGCGGGGAGGGAGGCAGGCAGAAGCCTGAGAGTCAAACCTGCCAGGGACGGTCACCTTTTATTTCCACGAGTATTTCTTGGCACGAATGGGGCAGATATTGAAGAGCAGGCTGCACAAGATTTATGGACACAGGGACACGAGAGGGGCCAAGTTTACCGACAGCAACTGGCTCTGCTGAGTCTACCTTGACCCGAGGGTCCTGAGCAACCCGGGGGCTCTCACGGGCCAACACAAAACTCGGAGAATCCCATTTATTTGATCATTTTTAATACAGGAAATGCCAGACCAATCAACAAGGACGACAGACCTTACACAGATGCCTGCGTTCACTACGTGGACGGGACGGTCTCCACGGCACCGGGCACGCATGCATTTCCTTGGAAACGGGCAGATCGAGAGCGCATAAATACCACAAAATAACCGGGCTCCGGGGCGGATCACAGGCCACGGGGGAAACCACGCTTCACAGGCAACGGAGGCATGAAATACGGGACCTACACGGCACATTTCACTTCACCAGAGGCATAATTTATACACGAAAAGGAAGGAGGCCCCGGTATCTATACGTGCAAGCAGCTTTGGTCAGAGGAAACCACGAGCGAGGTGGAGCCATGCACGGGGAGGGCTTGCCCGTCTACTCTCCCTCCGGTCTCGTCCCCACCTTGCCCACGGTCACCTGCCGTCACAACATACAACAGCTGGCCTTGTCTCCATCTTAGAAGCCCCATCCATGTCCTCAGCGGTGTTCTTGGGGCTCCCTGGGGCGGGGGGATGCCCCGGGAGCCAGAACTGTGAGGCCTGTGTGGAAACACCTCCCCGGGGGGTGGGGGGCGCCCTGGGGGGCCGGGTGGGGGCAGGAGGAGGCCAGGTGGAGGAGGGAGGCACAGCCACCGGGCCGGGCAGGTGCCGCGTGTCGCCTGGGCCCCGGCCGAGAGCAGGAATGGTGGAGGAGGCATCCACCTGTGCAAGCAAAGCTTAGACGGCGAGACGAGCCCGTGTTCCTCTGCCGCTGTCCGGACGCCCGGCCCCTCAGAACTGACTGGCACTGCTGGGGTCACACTGCAACAAGCGGACGATGGAGGGGTCGCTCTTGGCACCTTTAATGAATTCTTCCAGCGACAGTTTGCCTGTGGCACGGGAGAGAGGAGAGGCGGGGCTCAGCCAGTGCTCCGCGGTCTTCGCACATCCAGAGGTCCCGTCCCCGTCGGGGGACGCCCCCTTTGCCCTAAGTCTCGCACCTTCCCGAAGCTGGACCAAAGTGAGGCTCCACCCGCTCTGCACACATTTCTGGAAAAATCCCTTTTCGCTTTCACGGCTCACGGCAAAGCATCGGGCAACTTAAAGGACACACCCCCAGTACGACAGGGGCTGTGGCTTGTGGGACAATGTAAATCCTTTTAGAAGCCGCCCCAGGCTTTAGGTAACAAAGCTGTGACCCCATTACTGCTAGGGCCAAGAGTAGGAAAGCGGGTTTGAAAACTGAAGTGAGTTCCGGGGGAGCTGATGTTGGGGACACCCACGGGCCCTCCTCGGCGGTCCCTCTCCCAGGACAGGACCCCCCACCCCCGACGGGGAAGGACCTAGGTTTGAAGCTGGCTCTGTTCCGGCGGGCTCATGCCTTGGGGGAGTCTGCACCTGTGAAGCCGTGGTGACACTGACCCCGCGGGACAGCAGTAAAGGGGCTAAGGAGCTCGTGGCCTGCGCCACGCCGCCACGGGCCACGCCGCCACGGGCAAGCTACCAATCTTTCACGGCTCGGGATCTTCAGCCGCAGCCTGGCCTGGAGGACGCGCCCAGCGGGCTGCTACCAGGGAGCCAGGAGAAGGATCCAGAGGCCCCCAGGCAGAGACCTCCCGCCAGCCCACTGCCAGGGAGGGACACCCCTCCTCCCGGCCCCCAGCAGGGGGCAGGTGGGCTGGCCCCATCGGAGACTAAACAACACCAGGACTCAAGGATGGTCTGGGAAGCAACCCCTTCAAAGGAGGAGAAACTCTCCGGGACCCTCTGCTTACACAGAGGGGCTACTGGGCTTTGCTTCTCTCCTATGGTTGGTGGCGACTTTTACCCGCCACTCCCCCGACTCTGGCCACTCAGATCGAGAAGCTTCTGAAAGCACAGCCCCCTCCTCCTGGCAGACAGCGGGGCAGGTGAGGGGCCGACGGGGGGCAAGAGGGGCCCTGGGGGTTCCTGAGCACGGTCTGGGTCTGTCCGGCAGCGGTCAGCGTGTTCCTGGCGCTCGGCCAGTCTCCCATCACACGTACAGCCAGGAGGGGTGTGAACAGGAGAGGTTTGTGCTGGAGGAAACCCGCCAGGTACTCCCGACCCCTGGATGGAGGGGGCAGGGAAGGTGAGACAAAGTGCAGGGCCCTGCCCACTCCTGAGCAGCCCCCTCAAGAGGGGGTGCCCCTGAGCACCCCTGCCTTCACCCTCATCTCTCCAACATCGACCCTCCCTTCCCTCCCCGAGGCCCGGGGACAGATGCACACTGGGGCTCACAGAGGTGCCCTGCCCCACTGGGCACAGACTCAGGTTCCCCGACAAGCTGGGAAGACACGGCCCTGCTGGCCCTCCAAAGGGACGGGGTCGCGCAGGCTCAGGCAGGGGAGAGGGGTCGAGAGCGCAGTGCCCAGGACTCTGTGCTCACAGCTTTCTGGGCATGGTCTCATTGAATCCTCACAACCACATGAGCCTGAATTTGTGACCCCCGTTTCACAGAGGAGGAAACCAAGGCTGAGGAGAGCCAAGACTCGGTGCAGGTCCGTCGGAACCCGAAACCTGCGCCCTGCTACCCTGGAGGGTGAAAGACAGGTTTTAAATCAGCCCAAGGGCAATGCCAGGCACAAGGCTGTCTGATTTTACACGCGACCGTGTTTGGGACACTGTTCCTATGCTGTCTGGTGCGTCCGATGTACCTTCAGCCGCCTGTGGTCACACAGTAAACCCCATCCCTGGGCTGGCTCGGTCCTTAAACTCATTTGCCAAAAGCACTTCAGAGTTTACAGAGCATTTCCTCCTGCATTAGCTTATTTTTCATCTCCAGCACAACCCAGGGGGTATTTCCTTTTCTATTCTAAATGTCCCATTTCTTTATTGTTCAAAAGCAAATCAGACCTGACTCTGGGACTGCACTTGACAAAGCCGGTAGGAGGCCCGGACCCACCAGGTCGTGGCTGCTTGCTCTTACGTGGATCCTGCAGAGCCTCACTGAGAAGGCACCCCAACAGAGCCCCCGGGGGCCACTGGGGAGCCTGCCGTCTCAGGATGACAGCAAGGGCCCCACCATCCAGGACCCTTGATCCTTACCTTCCCCCCAACCCAAACAGGGCCCAGGTGCCGTCAGCACCCCTGCCTCCCCCTCCCTGAGACACATCCATGAGGCTGACAGTCTCCCCTGTTTAAGAAGCAAGGACACTAGGGCTCAGGGGAGACAGGGTATGTCCTGAGGACAGAGTCAGAGTCTCCCTGACTCTGAATCCTGCCTCTCCCCTCAGGACAGCTGTCCTGGCTGCACAAATCCAGAGGGGATCTGGGGGAGGCCTGAGGAGCTGCTGAGGGAAAGGGAAGAGTTCCAAACATACCTCCGCTCTCAGTAGCCCTGCGCACGCGCGCGCGTGCGCGCACACACACACACACAGACACGCACACACTCTCCTTACCGTCATTGTTGGTGTCCATCTGCCTGAAGATCTTGTCCGTTCGTTTCTCTGGAGTGGACTCATCCTCGGGCATTTTCATCACAGAGGACACCATTTTGTATATAGCCTGCAAAGAGACACGGAGAAGCATGTGCTCAGAGATTCTGGAATGTTCCTGAGCAGACGGGGCAGGTGTGAGCTTCCACCCAGGCCACAGCAAGGCATGAAGAGGTCGAGATGCGAGCAGCCTTCAAGTCCCTTCCTCAGCTTTCTAGAGGAACATTTCTAGAATGTTCCACGGTGGCTATCACAGAGGGCACGCTGGGCAAAGGCAGCCAGACCAATTTACGTGAAGCTCGAGAGCAGGCAAAACACCACCACAGTGACAGCGCTGAGACTGGGGGCTGTCGGGGGTGGCAGGCGGCATGGTGCCCGGGAAGGAACTTGAGGGAGCCTTCTGGGGGGCTGGGAATGTCTGTAACTCACCGAGGGTGGTGGTGGTCATACAGGGATATATGTACCTGATCCACCACACTGCACACAGCTGTGAGCATTTTACTCTGTGACTGTTAGACCTCCGTTTAGAACAAGAAAGATTTTGTCCCTGAAACCCATAGGGAGAACCACATCACGAGCCCCAGAAAGGACCGGCAGATAGCTCAGGTCTCTCCAGAAGGATGGAGAACCTCTTCAGAGCACCTCACAGCACAGGCAGTGTGCGTCTCCCTGGGACAGGACATCCTCTTGGGACCGGGCCACGCAGCACATCCAAGTGCAGGGCCAAAGGCAGCAGCGGCCCCTCCAGGGTCTTGACAGACTTCTGAGGTACCTAAAACACCATTCCATGCTGAGAAAGGTACAGGGGGTGAGACTCCCACCCGGCAGGCTGAGAGGCCATGGGGAAGGGTCTCAGGGTCCGGGGACGGGTGCGGCCGCATAGCAGCCAGATCCCATTTGGACAGGTATGGCGCCCACCCCTACCCCGTACATGCTGTTTTGAAGAATCCCACTGGCGTGTCCCAGTTTTGGCCAGGCCGGTCTTCTCAGCCAGTGATAGGCATGCCCGTTTGCGAAAGGGGCGACAGGTAGGTAGGATTCCAGGGAGACAGAATTCTTATTTCTATCACCTCTTATGGCTAAGAACCAGAAGTGACAGTTGAACCACAGAGGTCCCCAAACCCGTGTTGATTTATTCCGTGTGAGAACCACCTATTAGGGAAATGGGCTGGTCACTCCTCGGGCCATTTGCAGCTGGCTTAGGAGTTCATGGGTTTGAAGCTCTTTGCTCAAGACTTAGCTCCTGAGCCGAGACGAGACTTACATGTAGACAATGCCTCCTCTGAGGAATCCTAGAACCGAATCCCCCAGGCTCCAGGAGTAGGGCACTGGGGGGCACCAGGGAGCAGGTCTGGGGTTCTTTACTCTCACAAACCCAGGCACCCAGTGAAGTGAAGAAAACTTGGTTTCTTTCTGGAAAACAGCCTCACCTGCCAGAGCTGTTGATAGGCATGAAGGTGAGGAGAAAAGGTCTCACGAAGAGGTGTTCCTACTGTGTCAGACCTTATTATTCCACGACCACTAATATTTCAGTTTTCCTTTACCACGGCATGCTCCTGGGGACGTGACATGCCGTGTGTCGCATTCTCAAATACGGGGACTCGAGAAGGTCTTAGTAGGTGCCTTCTGCAAGAATCCAGGGACCTCTCCATTATAATTTTCAGCTCTGTAAATTCTTAGGACATCACCTCTCTGAGCCTCGGGCTTTGTGAAATGCAGAGAAGGAACCGCCCCCCGCCCCCCCCACAGGGTTGTGAGGAACAAAACAGATCAAAGCCCTTAGCCCAGGCCTGATCCAGAAACACTGGGTCTTCGCATTCCTACGGCAAGGACCCTCCCGGGCAGGTGACGGGCAGTCACTTTCGCAAGCGGTGGCCGGGGAGTGGCTGGCGTCAGCGGGGACCGGGGGCGGGGGGGCCCCTACCTGCACGATCTCCAGCATCTCGCTGCGGCTGATGTAGCCGTTGCCGTCCAGGTCGTACATGCTGAAGGCCCACTTGAGCTTCTGCTCCAGCTTGCCCCGGGACGTGACGCTCAGCGCGATGATGAACTCCCGGAAGTCGATGGTGCCGTCCCCGTTGGTGTCGAAGGTGCGGAAGACGTGCTCGGCGAACTTGGACGCGTCGCCGTAGGGGAAGAAGTTGGCGTAGATCTTCTTGAACTCGTCCACGGTCAGGTGGCCGGTGGGGCAGTCCTTGAGGAAGCCCTTGTACCACTCCTGCAGCTCGTGGTCCGTGAACTCCGTGTTCTCACGCAGGTCCTGCAGCACCTCGGGCCGCAGCTTGCTGTTCTGCTTGCCCATGGTGGCGGCTGGTCACACCTGCAAGGCGGGGGCGTCAGCGGGGGGCGCCCGGGGGGTGCGTGGCCGGAGAGACCACCACCGGGCCCGGGACGGCTCAGCCCGTCTAGGACGCCCTGCGGGAAGGGGGACCGCTCGTGCGCACACTCTGACTTTGAGAATGTGGAAATGGGGGGGATGCAACTGAAATCAGTGGAATGAGGTGTTCACCAGGGCTGTACAAGACTTGAGGATTCATCCTCACGCTCCTGAGCCTCACCCGCTCCAGGCAGAGTCCCTGCTGTGTTGAGTGCACCCCTGACCCTGTGGTTCGTAGGCACCTCATTCTGTTTTCAGAACAGGTGTCCAGAAACTTTGAAGGAGTCCCCTCTCTACAGGGCCTCTGAGAAACTCCCCGGGGCCAGGGCGTAGGGGTGGGGTGGCTCTAGAATTAGCACCAGGCAGTCCACGATGTCTCGAACGTGACCAGTAAAATACCGCAGAACCTGCTCCCCACAGCAGGGCCCCGCACGGCCCGGACAGAGGAGCGACCTGCAGTGACGTCACTGCTAGACAGTAACCCAGCTGTCACCTCCCCTCCTCATCTCATGGCCCGGCTCTGACAGTAACACGATAGTCGTCGTCTTTTAGGCATACAGAAGACGAGACAACCAAAGTGAAATGTCCCCTGCCCCAGTCCCCAGGTGCCCACTTTGAACTGCTTCTGTATTCATAAACTCTGAACAGTACGCACTGCATCCGCATTAGGAAAGATAACAGATACAGCTCATCTCTTCTCCCTGGCACGTCCTCCTTTGCCCCCTCCTGGGTTTTATTAGCTTTATAATACATATCCCTGTTTTTACTTGTTATCTTTACAGCTTTTTTTTTTTTTTAAGATTTTATTTATTTATTTGAGAGAGAGAGAGAGTGAGCATGCGCGAGCGGGGAGGGAGGGACGGAGGGAGTCAATCTCAAGCCAACTCCCCGCTGAGTGCAGAGCCTGAACGTGGGGCTCGATCTCACGACCCTGAGATCATGACCTGAGCTGAAATCAAGAGTCAGACGCTTAACCGACTGAGCCACACAGGCGCCCTTTTATGACTTTAAATTATATAAAGTTCCTTTCCTGACTTCTACAGAGGGCAGCCTGGCCATGTCTTTCAAAATTGCAAACGCCCAGTTCTCCCATTTGGAGGAGTAGCTAAAGATACTCCAGCTGTGCAAACCGAGAAGCAGTAACCAGGATGTACTTTCAAGTGAAAAGGGAAAGTGTAGAGCGGCACAAAGAGTTTGCTACCATTCGTGAAAAAGAGAGAAAACAATGTGTATGTGTGTGTCTCTGTGTCTGGAAGGTCCTATTTGGACATGGCGTTGCCCAGAGAGAGGTGGCTGATGACAAGGTTCGAACGGGGAGTTTTTACTCTAAATCCTTTGGCAACTTTAAAATGTTGAACTCTGTGCATGTATTTTCATAGAGGGAGCATCTGGGAGGCTCAGTCGTTAAGCATCTGCCTTGGGCTCAGGTCGTGATCCCAGGGTCCCTGCTCAGCGGGGAGTCTGCTTCTCCCTCTCCGTCTGCCCCTCCCCCTGCTCATGCACTCACTCACACTCTCTCTCAAATAAATAAAATCTTGAAAGATAAATAAATAATTAATAAGCAAAAATAAAAATAGCCCAACCTCTATTTCTTGATCAAGCAACTTTATTCTTGGTTCTCTCTCCATAAGATCAAGCTATGGATCCCCCCGCCTTCCTTCCTTATCAGCTTCTGTTGCGAGAACCACTCTTTTCACAGTGTCAGGGTTTACAATTTCTACTTTCTTCCCTTAACTATAGGCTGCTCTTAAAATGTGGAAGCCAGCAAATGTCTAAGGACTGGGGCAGCTGTCCTTGCCGCACCCGAGGTCACCAGGAACCTGCGAGGACACACATGATCTCCATTCCACAGGAGCTGAGAGGTCACAGGAGGTCCAGGCCACCATGTACAGATCGGGGAACCCCACGCCTCCACCAGCCAGCTCTCTGACCCACCCTGGGACTTGGGGTGGCACGCTCTGGGAGGCCCAAAAAAGTCCTGGCATTCACACGTCGCTGATTCAACTTCTGGTCCCTTCGGAAACTCAGTTCATTAATAAGAGTTTTCTTTTTTTTAATGACCATTTTGATTTCTACGTGAAAAATAAAGGTGAATGTGAAAATCGGTGTCTGACGGAAGAGGAAAAACAACCAAGGTGCAGATCAGATCTCTGTCCTGTGGAAAAAAGCTCCAGGCTAGATTTGGAGGTGTGGCTGCCTCTTGATTCTGCATTTTCTGCCATGCTCTCGGGGGCCCCACCCAGACCAGCTCCCGGGTCCTTCTAGGTGTCCCCTTGGCGGACCTGATGGTGGGGCACTGGGATGGCTCCGTCCCCAGACAGCCCCACTGGGCGGGCAGGGCCATGTGCCCCAGGACTAGGGTGGTGCTGGGCGCCCAGGACAGCCCAGCATGGCAGGTCTGTCTCCTCAGGCACTCAGGTTATGGTTGAACTGTGACCTCCCAACCAAAAAAAGATGCTGAGGTTTTAACCCCTAATGCCTGTGAACAGGACATTATTTGGAATTGGGGACTCTGAAAATGATCAAGTTAGGATGAGGTTACTGGGGTGTCCTTACAAAAAGAGGACATTTGGAAATAGTACAGAAGGAAGACATGTGAAGAGGTGGGGAGAAGACAGAGCCACCTACCAGCCAAGGAACACAGGAGGCCTTCAGAAGCTAGAATAGATGCTTCCCTACATCCCTCAGATGACCCTACCCACACCTCCAGGACTGCGAGGGGAAACATTCCTGCTGTTTAAGCCGCCCGGTCTGTGGTACCTTGTTAGGGCAGCCGAGTACGACAGACCCCAGGGCTCAGCACCATAGCCAGAGCACCTTGCCCACCAAACCCAAGGACAGGAGCTGAGGGCACAGGGAGAAGCCACGTGGGTGTTGCCAGGGCCTTAGGCCAGGTGCCCATCCTTCTCTGCCCGTCCATCTGTCCATCCACAGGCTCTCCCACCCGAACTCCAAGGTGGGGACCAGATCCAGGCAGCCTCGGGCATGACCCCGAGACCCGCCCCCTGAGGCTGATCCCCTCATTGAGGCACCTCCTGCCCATGCTAGCCTCCCGGGGGCATGTTCTTGCGCGCACACGTCTACACCCACAGGGGGAGCAAGGAGTCCAGGAGGCCCCTGGTGCTGGGTGGGCCCCCCAAAGGTGACCCTGCAGAAGCCACTGATCGGGCAAGCCAGGTGGCAGAGAGAGCCCTCGGAGCTCAGGGCTACGGATGCCCTCCGCTCTCTCTGTCCCCAGGGACCTCTCCTCTGCCCCAACTCCCATGTGCTTTCTCTGCTCCTGTGAGGATCCCTCTATTAACCTGCTAGTCACACCCCTGCTTCTGTCTGCTCTCTTTTTTTTTTTTTTTTAAAGATTTTATTTATTCATTTGACAGAGACATAGCGAGAGAGGGAACACAAGCAGGGGGAGTGGGAGAGGGAGAAGCAGGCCTCCTGCGGAGCAGGGAGCCCGATGCGGGGCTCGATCCCAGGACCCTGGGACCATGACCTGAGCCGAAGGCAGACGCTCAACGACTGAGCCACCCAGGCGCCCCCTCATTACTTCTTTTTATTTTTTTTATTTTTTTATTTTTAAAGATTTTATTTATTTATTTGACAGAGAGAGATAGCGAGAGAAGGAACACAAGCAGGGGCAGTGGGAGAGGGAGAAGCAGGCTTCCCGCAGCGCAGGGAGCCCGACGCGGGGCTCGATCCCAGGACCCTGGGATCATGACCTGAGCCAAAGGCAGATGCTTAACGACTGAGCCACCCAGGCGCCCTGTCTGCTCTCTTTAAACAGCCTCCCGGCCTCCTCCAGGTCCTATCACGTAGGACTTTTGAACTGCAAATTTTGGACTGCAAAAGGTCAGCTGACCCGGCAGGTGGCCCGAGACCGTCCCCATGCGGGGTGACTCCGTGTGGCTTCTTGCCGGCAGACCCACCTCTTTGTGTCTGCAGAGCACTGGGCAGCACCCGCCCCGGGGCTCCCGGATGAGACCTAGGACAGCCTGAAGACTGAGCACTTCCAGGTCCAAGGCGCCTGGGCTTGAAACAGACTCATTTTCCAACGCTTTAATCAGTTTAGGTGCTCTCAAAGCCTTGATATTTGCCATGCTCCTCTCAAATTGTGGGCGTGTCCTAGCCAGCGTCCGGAGGGGGCAGAACACCCACAGTTAGTCCGAGGCCTCTCCCGCGGGACCTCCCCGCCGAGGCTTCAAGGGCGGCAGAGCCACGCACGCAGTGGGCCCGAGCCTCGGATGCTACTTTCTGCACGGGCTCCTCCTCGTTCTTCACTTCGTCCGTCCGGACCTGGCGCTGTTCCCACCAGCAGCGTGTGTCCCTGTGTCCTCAAAGGGGGCGCGTCATACTGCACGGGGCCCAGTGGGAGGGGACCAGAGTGAGCAGGGCGGGCCAGCTGCCATTCTGGACTGAACCAGGGCCCCCAAATTCACCTCGGAATGTGACTCGATTTGGAGACGGGGCCTTTAAGAGGTAATTAAGGCAAAATGAGGTCACTGGAGTGGGTCCTAATTCAATGTGGCAGGTGCCGTACAGGACACAGAGGGCTGGGGCACCTGGGCGGCTCAGTCGGTTAAGCGGCTGCCTTCAGCTCAGGTCACGATCCCTGGGTCCTGGGATCGAGCCCCACGTCGGGCTCCCTGCTCAGCGGGGAGTCTGCCTCTCCCTCTGCTCATTCTCTCTCACTCTCTATCTCAAATAAACTAAAAAAAAAAATCTTAAAAAAGAAAAAAAGACACAGACGGAAGGCCACACGAGGTCACAGCAAGAAGACAGCCGTCTGCGAGCCAAGGAGAGGCCTCAGAAGGGACCAAACCTGCGACACCTTGATCTTAGACTTCTGGCCTCCGGAATTGTGAGAAAATAAATTCCTGTTTTTGAAGCTGCCCGGTCTGTGTTCCTTGGTTACGACAGCCCTGGGACGCTGACTCGGCTGCCCCTGGACAGTGACCCGATCAGCAGGTGCCATTAGCGTCTGTGGGGGGCCAGGCACCCGGAGGTCCCCACAGCCTCCCTCCCAACCCGCCAGCAGGCTCTGGAAGCAAAGCCAGCACTCGGCCCGGGGCTGTCTGGCCCACACCCCACATCCTGCTGCAGGCAGCCAGGGGGAGGCTGGTCCACGGGAGGGCCACGTGGTCACGAACAGCACCTTCCCCAGGCCGCCTTGGATCGTTAATGGCACATCCTTTACCCTGACTGGCATCCTATCTTCTTCACCATGGAAACAAGCGGCTTTCTGTCAAGTTCTAGGCTCTGAGGGCTCAGGATTTAGAATCCACTCCCCTCGCTGAAGACCAAATCACCGCTCAGGACGCTGCTATCGGTTTGCCTCAGAATGTATCTGTGATTTATGTTCTTTCAGGTCCCACAGAAATTCCAAACCCCCAACACCTCCTCTGCCTGAGAGAACACATGTTTATGGAAAGGACAGTACCAGATTAGGGAGAGGGACCAGTACGGTCAACCCAAAGCTGGAAGGTCACAGGCAGAGGGCTCGGCGGTGGGCCCGGGTTTGCCAGCTCCTTTCCACGTGTGTCCCTGAAGCTGACCCGCAAGACTGAGATTCCCCCCTCCCAGCCCCTCCTTCTCAAAGTGCTTCCAAGTCGGGGGTGGAGGGCATTCCTGGGAGGGCTGTGTGCGGTGAGAGGGCCTCCTTCCCGGACTAGGGTCCCTTCCCGGTCTGACAGTCTAAGATCCCTGGGTCTGGAGGTCCCAGGCTGAAGATTCCTGTGTCAATATTCGAGGTGGGGGAGTCTCTCATCACAAGCAGCGACCCCTCCCAAGAAAGGCAAAAGGGTCCGGGAAGGGGGTGCAGCATTCCCTGGAATATTCCGGAAATGTGTGGTCTACAAATCTGTGTGCCTCACCACACCCGCACTGTGTCCTGAGTCCTGATGCTTGCCCGCACGTGTCCCCAGGCCGGTGCTCTGCTCCCCAAAAGCCCAAACCCAGAAGTGCAGGCACCCCTGCTCTCAGCACGTTCTCAGGGCCTGGCGCCAGGCTGGGCTCACAGTGGTCATGCATCTACTCGAGCCCCTCGGGCCCTCTGAATGCCTAGGGATGCACCTCCTGGCTCCCAGTGCTCTGGGCTGCTTACGACACAGGTGCCTACGGATGGGGGTGGTGCTCCAGGGAGGAATCATTCATTCCCACAGGGGCGGGGGGACTAGGCAGTCTGCCTAGGAAGACAGCATGTGGAATCAAAACTGAACGATAAGGAGGACTTTAAAAGCCACTGGAGGTCGGGGCGCCTGGGCGGCTCCATCGGTTAAGCGTCCAACTCGATTTCAGCTCAGGTCTTGATCTCAGGGTTGTGAGTTCAAGCCCCACACTGGACTCCACCCACCCTGGGCATGGAGCCTACTAAAACAAACAAAACAAAAACAAAAACCAAAAAGCCACTGGAGGTCGACCCCCCACACGCCACTTCTAGGCAGATTCCAGGTGCTGGGAAGATGGGGGTCACACTTGGCCAGGTTGGGAGGGTGCAATGTTATCTCCATCTTAGAGACAAATGAGGTTTCCGTGGGGCACGTGCTTGTCTGCGACCTTCCCCGGGGCCCCTTCATTGCCCAGGTCCATGGGCAGTGATGGAGGCCACCACGGTGCTCCCAGCTGGTATCCCCCGCCACCATGAAGTGGGGCCCGTGAAGACGAAATATGGCTCCTCATGCACTGCCAGTCCCTTCCTGGGCCAGCTCACATGTGCTTACCAAAGACACAGACGAAACAGTTAATACAGAGAGCCTCATTTTAGCTCTCTCCTGGAGGCTCTCAGCCCAAAGCACGCGGCCTCTCAGGGACCCGGGACGGTGGAATGCTGCATGCACGGTGACCCCTCTGTTACTAATTAAGCCAAGGAACCATTATTGACGACTGGCTGGCTGGGAAGATGGATGATAACAAGCCAGCCTTTCTGCAAAGACAAAGCAACCACCCCCGTTTCTCAGCAGAAATGGCCCCCCAGCCCCGGCGCCCAAGCACACACCCATCCTTCATCTGTAGACCAGAAAATCTTACTCTCCTCTCCGTTGACAGATGGGGTGAAGAATGGGCGTGCCAGGAAGGGTCATCAATTCGGGATCAGAGCCACCTCTCACTTGGCTTGAAAAGCTTCATGACCAAGCAGGGCTCGGATCAGACAGGCAACAGCCTTCTGAATGCGTCAAAGATCACATTTTAATTCCCAGTAATGGCAGAATGGGGAGACAGTTAATGTAGCGTTTACATCCATCCATCTCTCTGGCTCTCGGTTACTCCATTGTTCTTAATGTGCTAAATTGTTAAAAAAAAAAAGGGGGGGGCAAACATGTAGCTGGGGAGCCCTATGAAAATATTTAACCCAAAGTAGGCATCGCCTGCAAATTAAAGCCTTTTTAATGGCACAGTTCTACCAACTGCTCGGTGAGGCTCCAGGGAACCAAGTACCGAATGTGTCATTAATCACAGCTCCACACCGGCTGATGGCAGGGGTTGACATTTCAGTCATTGCTTTAAAATGCTTTCATCAGTTTGGATCTCCACAGCTCGCTGGGCCAAGCCGACTTACAAACACTCGGAGGGAAAACGATGGGAAAGACGGGAGGAAGCAAGTCCTTATGAAAGGCCCCAGCTCAGGACGAGGCTGAAGGGGCATCCGCAGTGAATCTGAATTTCAAGGGACCAGACGGCTCTTTTGGCGACGCGCACTTATTCTGTCTGGGCTCGAACAGGAAAGTCGGGGCTGAAGGGACCAGCAGAAAACAGGCAGTTTGTGCTGTTCCTCGTGCAGCACAAGACCCGAGCCGTTCTTTCCCCTGGTGACCCATTAATAAATGGACAAATGCTGAGAATTTGTCCTTCTTTTCTCCAAGGCAGTGGGTGAGAGACAAGCTGCAGGCAGCCTGGGCTTCTAGTGCAGCTGCTCTGAGGAGGGGTCGGTCCTGTCCCAGGGGGTCTGTGACACCTTCCAGAACCCCAGCAGGAACAGCACGCTTGGGGCGGCTCAGGCTGCAACACGGCTGGGCGGACGCCAGAGGGCGCAGGCAGGCTGACTCCTGGGGACCCGGCTGGAGACCCCGCCTTCCAGGCCCCGCCCCCTGCCACGCCTCCTCCACGTCGCGGGTGCCTCAGTTTCTGTCTATAAACTAGATTTGTCCAAGTCAGTAATCACCAGCCACATGTGGCGATTGAGCACATAAAATGTGGCCCGTCTGAATTCATATATGTGCCCCAAGAGTAAAATACACACTGGCTTTTGAGGACTTCCCACATAAAAATAATGTAAAGTATCTCATGGTGATTTTGCTATCCTGATTACATGTGGAATGACTAGTGACACCGTTTGCGATATCGTGGGTTAAATGAATCACGTTGGTGACACTAATCTCATCTGTTTCATTTTACCTTCTTAATGTGGCTACTAGAAAAGCTAAAATGACATATGAACGCGGTCGATATTCTATTTCTACTGGCTGCTCAGCCCTCGGTAGATCCTTGGGACACTGCAGATCTGGGGCTACCAAAAAGGGACTCTTGGAGCTCATCAGCACCCTATTTACAGGCCCATTGCTAACTGCGACCCAGCTGGGGGAGGCACTCTTTATTTCCCTCCTCGGGCCCAGGAATGAAAGATCATGGCATTTACATGAGTCCACAAGTTTCTATTTCCAGCAGCTTCAAGAACTTTCCTAGAGGCCAGCAGCAATAATGGCCCAGGTCAGGAGGGTAGAAAGTGTTCTCGAGGGAGAACAGCCGAAGCCCGAGCGAGATCTGGGGACAGAGGCGGTCCACGGCAGGCCCCTCTGGAGCCGATAGTTACAGGGTGTGCCCAGATCCAGACTCAGCCTGCTGACTTCCAGGAACCTGTTTTCAGAGGGCTTCCTGAAAACCTGCTGCATCCAGTTTTACCAGCTGGATGGGCTCCAGGCCAGCGACCTTTGGTTGAGAAATCCCACTGAAAACCCTCTCGACTTCTGCACCCATCCCCAGCAGCTTAAATCCTCCCGACTCCCCAAAAGCTTAAAAAAAAAAAAGGAGGGAGGGAGGGAGCGAGGGAGGGAGTTGGCCGAGACATAGAACTCCCCTCCCTGTCTTGAGCTTTCCTCCACTCAGCACAGGTTGAAATGGCCTCAGTGAGGCTGGGAGAAAGGAAAAGGTGGAGAAAAGGAGAGAGAAACCCTGAAGAGACCACTCTTTCTCCCTCGAAGAAGCTGCTAATGCAATAGGAGGGGGAGAGCCATGCTCTCCCCACACACCTCATGCCTCTGAAAACACTGGTTCATCCATGTGGCTGCTGGCCTCGGCTGCCCAGCAAACTTCTACTCAACCTCCAAAGCCCAACTCACAAGTTACCTCTTCAGAGATGCATGTCGCAGCCCCCAACAATTACTCTTCCTTTTGCATCCCGATACCAATTTTTAACCTATTTCTATTATGACCTCAGCTTTTATAACATCATTTACTTGTATTTTTCCCTCAGATTGTGAGCTTATTGAGGAAAGAGAATACCTCATTCATGCCAAAGCATGTTCTAGCCTCAAGGCCTTTGCATTTGCTGTTCCCTCCACCTGGTCTCAAGGTGCATTCCCTCAACGTTCATGTCTTTGCTTGAGGCTTCTTGGGGGTGCCTCCTCCACGGAACCCATCTCAAATAGCATCAGCCCTCACGCCCTAGTCCCTCATCCTGCCCCCTTGTCATAGGGTTCCCTACTGCTTGGCGCCATTTTGATACATTTATTGTGTCTGTCTCCTTCTGTTCACACTGTACCCCCACACTGCCCAGAACAGGGCTTGGAACACAATGGGTGCTCAGTAAATCTCTCTGAAGTAATGGCTGTGTGTTCCAAGGGCCTAGCACAATGCCTGAATGGATGAGTAGATGGAGGAGTGAATGGGCTTCTTCTAGGACCCTCTTGCTTCAACATTCTGTGACTTCTCAGGAAGGAACATCATGGATCAGGATGGTAAAGTGCTCTCTTGCCCAGATTTGAAGCTCTAAGAAGGGACATTCTGTAATCCAGACTTGGTATTTTGGAAAAAGCTCCATTTGCTGGCCCAGAAACAGCCATAGCAGAGCAGGGGGCCTGCCTGGGGCATGTCAGACCCCAGGGTCCAATCACCAAACCCATGCCATCTCCTTCCTCCCTCCATGAACCTGCCCCCAGCTATGTGGTCCTCGGCCAGGGTCCTCACTGCCCCCTCCAGCTGGGATCTTTCACCCAGAGCAACTTCGTGGCTCTTGGAGCCTCCCAGGGAGGAGCACCCGGAGCTGCTTGCCCAGTGGAGGAAGGTAGCTTACTGGAATGGACATAAATGAGCCTCTGGGGAGAAAAGCCAGAGAGGAGAGGAAGAGAAAATGCCCAGTAGAACGATCCTCCCCCTTGTAGAATCTGCTAACCCAACAGGAAGAGAACTCTAGGCAGGATTCAAAACAAGACCACAGGATTTTTTCTTAACACCAAAACCGCTGCGTAGGACCACCCATATGTGAGTTCCAGATTCTGGGGCTTCCGGTGGGAGTTCATCCCTGTCAGGCTGGAGTGGGCAATTGGAAGTTTCTGAATTTGCGCCCTTGTGCCAGCAAACGTTTCCAACAGTTCCATTTCCCTCTGTGCCAGCGTGGGAACAGCTGGATGAACAACAAAGACCCTCCGCAGGTGCCTGGAGTCCCCTTCCCCCAAGCACGCCCCTGAGCCACGGGGTACTGTGCACCGTGAGGCTTACTTAAGAGGGACCGGGAGAGCGGGAGCAGAGCTAGCCTGTCCCCGAACAATGGTCACGAGGTCTGATCGGTGAGGTCTGAGCCAGGCTTAAAGGCTCCCGGGAGTCCTCCAGGTGGGCGGATGAAGGAAAGAGCGTGTGCTGCGGCGAGGGGGCAGGGAGAGAGTCCACCCTAGGCCACAGAGGCTGCAACATTCCCGGTGAGCATGACTGTGGAACAATGCAACATTGAGGAGAGGGTCCAGGACAGAAACAAGAGGGAACTGGAGAAGGCGAGGCTGGCCATGTCCCCTCACCATCCCCGGCAAAGGCCCAAGCCCTGTGAAGCACTCGGAATGAGACAACCAGCTGAGGACTCAGACTTTATCATTGTTCGATCATCCACACCCGGGAATCACTCTACATCGCCCTTGCAGGGATCTGGAGCCCACCAGGGCTAACTGCTCTTTCAACGGAAATCTAAGACGCCCCAGTAGACCGGTCCGTGGGGACTGAAGGCAGGAGCCAGTCTGAGATTTCAGAAGCCCCCTCCCCCATAGATCTGACCGGGCTTCAGTCCGCCCTGGGGTCACAGAGCTGGTGGAGGGCCCCCACCCGGCTCAGCTGCGCGTATATGTGTGGAGACGTGGGAGAGCAGCCCCCACACAGCTGCGTAAATGCCTCCAGGCTACGCGTGTCTGGCCGCAGAATGACTCCAGCACCAGCCAGCCTGCGTGGGACAGATCCGCACGGCACGTGACAGAGCGAGTCCCCGATCTCGCGCCGATGCTCCTGGCCAGGATGTGAACCCCAGTCCTTCCACCCCCCGCAGGAG
>NC_138378.1:116536433-116582791 GCF_054177405.1 Leptonychotes weddellii
CATTTATTGTATAAATTGTCAAATAGTCAATTTAACAATTTCTGTAACAGGGGCTTTCTATCTTTTAAATTATTGTGACCTAAAGTAAATCCAGATTATGTGGTTCTTACACTTGTGCAACACAAAAGTGAATAAACGTTTTTGCCTCGCGTGTCAGGTGCCGGTGGAAGTCGGAAGTCGATTTTAGGATTCGGCCTCCCCGTTAGTGCGTTAACGGAAGGATTCATTTCTGCCAACTCCAGTTCTGTTTCCTGATCTGTCAAAGGGAAGCAGATTTTAGTCAAGCATTTCAAAGTCTAAAAACTGAATGCGGCACAGGGGTTAAATGAATATGTCCGTTCCTTGATAAATTAATTTGCATTTCAGTTTAGGAAGAAAAAAACGAGAAAGTCTTTTTCATGAAGGCGTATGCGTTCATTTGCTTTTCCTCCATTTGGGGGAGGGGACTTCGCTAATGCCTGAGACGTGATGAACAAGAGTGTGCCCTGTGCTTCTCCTGGAGTTTGTGGGCCAGGGTCAAGGGGGCTTAAGTTCCCAAACCCCTGGGTGAGCTGCTACCCGGCCTCCATTTTCCCAGCTGTTAAACGATGGGGGTGGGGACCAGATGGAGCTAAAGGTCTTCCCAGCTTTGCTCTTCCTCATCAAATTGAGCTGCGTGGACTTCTTTATGGCCTTGGATTGGCCCCTCTGTCTATAAATGGCCTTTCCTGGCCCACCTTCCTAAAGCCTTTTTGAAATCCTGGCCTTGTATATCCTGCCACTTTGGATATGCAGGTGTCTGTGACGACCAGCTGCCGGGCAGGCACTGTTCGGAGGTGCAGCTGGGGGCCTAGCCGTCCCTGTGGAGCTTACGTTCTCAAGGAGGGAGCTGATGCGTGAGTGAACCTGTTAGACAGCCAGAGCAGGCAAGGAGCAGCGGAGAACTTGAGGTGGATGGGAGCACTTAGGAGAGGTGTAGGTGCCGGAGGTGGGGGGTGACCTTGTTTCTCTGTGGAGGAGAAGGGGGGGGGCTAATCCAGATTCCCTCCCTGCTCTTCCTGCAGAGGCTCACGAAGAACAGACGCCCACGTCCGTATCCATCCCCGTCTTAGCATGAGGCCCCCAAGGATCAGGCCCTGGTGAATGAGGAAATTAATTGGAGCTGACTATTTTGGGGTGGGTAATGTCTGGGGAGCAGGTGTGTTCTGTGTCTCAGAGGAACCTAGCAGAGATCTTTGCCTTTATACCCCAAGGGCGCGCTGAATGTCATTTGATTTATGTCGGGTTGGGGTAGCCATGCTCTCAGGATCAACTCCGAACAGCCTCCCTGTGGGCCCCCTATAGTCCTGCTTCCCCTGCCGTCCACCTGTGCGAGCTGCCCACCCTAGAGCACGCTTCCCGCACTTCACTTACTGGACCTGTGTCAGCCAAGTGTGGTTAAGTCACGCGGTCAGAATTGTCTGCTTGCCTGTGATCCGACTTGGGTGCTGGCTCCTTGCACAGCTGGAACTGGATGGGTATTAAGGCCGTCAGGCCAGGGAGCTGACTGGCTGTTCGTGTGCCAGTGAGGATGAATAGCTCTGTCACTGTTGGTCTGGAGATCCTGATAGTGGTTTAATCCCGCATAGCAATACGGTTCCCTGGGGAGCGGCTGTAGCTTTGAGGGAACAGGATTGTATGTATGGCTTGGCGTGTTCCGAGAGAAGGCTGATAGCACACCCCATCATCTCGCCGCCCCCCCCCACTTCTGTAGAGGAGGCTACTCTGGTGTACTCTGGGTACTTGAGAAAATGTGATCCCCTGCCGTTCCTGGGAGCGGATTCACACATCTGGATGTTTGCTGATGAGAGTAGCTGAACCCACTGCGGATGTAAGGTTTAGGAACCACAGTCCCCTTGGCCTGGCTCTAAGGACTGGAGTGGTTCCAGCAAGAGAGGGGACTGAGGTGACCTGAACAGCCTCCCAGCTTCAAACACCTGCCAGTGATCACGAAAGTTAAGTGGGTATTGATTTCCTAAGAAAGAGGAATTTTCAGATGCTGGGAACAAAGACAGGGACTGGGAAAGCTTGGGCTCATTGCAGCCCTGGGGGTTGGTTATTCATCTCTTGGAGAACTTCCAGTTACGATGATAGATGATATAATGGGATCAGAAGGGAAAAAATGAAAACCCTAAGAACAGCATATTCTGAAGAAGTGGGCAGATTTTTTAAAAACTTCCTACAATTTCTAGGAATATAACAAAACTACTGGAATTAAATATTTTGGAACTTAAGAAAAAGATGCTTAGTAGGAGGAGACACAACTGAGGGTGAATTGGTGATGGGAAGGGACCTGATGGAATTATCCAGAAGTAGGTGGGGGAGAGATGTGGAGGATGAAAGGGGGTGCGTGTTATTTTTAAAGGCAGTCTTACCGTGAGGGACTGGATAGCTAATGTTTAAAGAGATAATGACCGATAATGTTCTAGAAGCGACTAAATCAGAAAGTGCAAGGAATCCCAAGTCAAATAAATGAAAATAAATCCATACCTAGGCTCATTTGTAGTGAATCTGCAGAGCATACGGACAAAGGTCATTCAAGTTTACAGGAATGGTAGATCTATAAAGGAGTAATTATTAGGCAGAAATTCTCAACAGCACTACAGTCGAAGCCAAAGGTTATGGAAGCAAATCTTGAGATGCTGAGAAAATAAACTTACTTAGAAGTAAGATTTCCAAGTTCATTCATACCCCCTCTTCAAAAGAAGGACTAAAGAAGACACTTTAAGGAGAAAATTGAATCAAAAGGAGGGTAGTGAGCAAAGAAATGGGTTGCCGTGTAGTGAATCTAATCATGGATAAAATCAAGTGGACCCAGAATACTGGACAACATAGCAGGGAGACAGTGGGGGCAGGTCCTCCTGCTGTAAATAAGAGTGGGCTAGCGGGTTCACCAGATGTGTGAAGAGTCTACAGTCCTGCTTACAAGAACACAACAGAGTGTGTCACTTTCAAAGTGGTGGCAGAGAAGGGGTATTGAACAGGTGATCGGTCTAATAGGCAAAAAAGATGAGAAAAAGCAGAGTGGTAAATGGAAATCCTGATAAGATCAATAAGCCCAACAAATGCAGGTAGACTAACCAGTTAAATCACAGAAGCTTAAGATTCGATGAGAAGAACTCTAGCTAGAAGCTATTTCTGAAAGTTAAACACATAATGCCAAAAGGTGGGAAGGATGGGGAAAGCCCTGGGCGGGCGACACTGTGTTAGAAGGAAAAAGGACTTTGAGGCAAAAAGGCTTACTGGAAATGGCAGTTCGGACCTGAGGGATGATCCGGGGAGAAGCAGTTGTAACTTTGTACCTGACCGCATGGCTTCTCTGTCTGCAGGGTCTTTGGGCATTGCCTTATCTTACCTCCCAGGGTCTGATGGCGGCTGGACATGGTGGCCAAAGGGGGAATGTCTTGCGGTTCTAATCTAATCCTCTTTAGTCACAGTCTGTTTTTTATCCTTCCTAGTGCTTTGCATTGTCCCTGTGTTTGCTTTTATGCCAAATTCAGAGAGTCCTCTGAGTCTGTATGCAGTTGGTTGGAAGCCCAAACCTGGAGCCCAGCCTTTAACTTCTGTCTCCTTCGAGTTCCTACCAGACATGAGAAGGTGCCTGGTCCTCCTGTGTCCAGGCAGGACCACCGGGGTGGGGTTTTGGGGCCCAGTGTGGGCTGGGCAGGTGTAACCCATTGGCTGTTGACAACATGAGAACGTTGCGAGTGACACCATTTGGCCACACTAAAGGGATGAACGATTGGGATGAACAAGGCAAGGGGTTGGGGCCTGGATGGTGGCAGGTGGCAAGACTTGCTGAGTGGGGATGTCAGGCCAGTTTGGGGCGGGCTGAGCCTTGTGAGGTGTGGCCTGACCTGAGAGTTTATAGGAGCGGGACCAAGGCTGCCTGTGACCCAGAGAAGGCCTTTTCTCTCTTTTGTTTTTAAGATTTATTTGAGAAAGAGAATGTGAGTGAGAGAAGGGGCAGAAGGAGAGAATCTTGAAGCGGACTCCCCACTGAGTGCGGAGTCTGAAACAGGGCTGAGTCTCACGACCCTGATATGATCTGAGCCGAAACCAAGAGTTGGACGCTTAACTGATGAGCCACCCAGGCGCCCCAGAGAAGGCCTTTCATTCTGCACTCTGAATTGGGTGGAGATGGTGGGAGGGGAGCTGTTGTCTCTCCTGGCATTGACTAGTTGCTTCAGGAGTGGGTAGGGCCTTGGAAAGCCTTGTTTTTCCTTCAGAGGCCACCCACCAACTGACCCCTTTTGCCCTCTGTCCAAAGCCCCCTGGCCACAGCCCCTGGGGTTCCAGACGCCACGGGGTGCAGAGCGGATGGGGCTGCTGTGGCTGTCGAAAGGAGCCCACACTCAGGACAGGAGAGCTGATCTGCGGGTCTTCAGAGAAGACGGGGTCTTTGTGACCTTGTTCATTTTCTGAATCCAGCCATGCCTGAATTCCACTCCCCCGACTTTTCACTTAAGTAAGCCAATAAAGTCCTAATAGAATCAGGACGTTTGTGCCACATGCAACCACGTCAGACCTGAACAGAACCCACAGCCCTGAGTTCATTGGATCCACCACCACTCGGAGGGGTCTGTTGGGGGGGGGGGGGAGGTGCGTGGATGATTAGCCCCATTTCACAGATGTGTCCAAGAGGCTCCGGGAGGCCATGGGCCTTGCTGAGGGCCACAGGTAGAAACACAGTGGCCAACCAGGACTGGAACTCAGGTGTCCTGGCCCCACGGCCATGTTCTTGTTACTCCCCACAGCCCATTATGAGAGAACAGGCGCCCTAGACCTCCACTCTGGTCCCGAGGAGACTGCTTCTGCTCAGCAGGGATCGTGTCCTCACTCCCCTTGTCCGGCTCTGCCTCATCACTGTCCCCGAGGCCAGGTGGCCCGTCTGGGCAGGCGTCTCCCCCGTCTTCATGGCCCAGGCTTTGGACCCAGGGAGCCACTCCCAACCTGCTTCTGCCTGTGACTCCCAGATGAGGTTGTGGGTCTGCGGAGGCTGAGGAGGGGTCATGCATCACACAGCTAATTGGACTCTCGGGCTTAGTAACGAGGTGGGGAGCAATGACTGAACTTGAAGGTGGAAAACAGGAAGGTTCCAGCTGTGTCCAGAAAGAGCTTGGGGACTAGCTGCCTGTGTGTGGTGCACTGTGCCTCCCCTCCACTTGGCGGGGAGCCTCCCCTGCAGGGGCCCAGGACGTGTTTGCTTTGAAAGGTGTGCAAACAAGTGCCTGCCTAGGGCTGGCCTGGCCTCCCTTGGGCTGATCTGAGTTTCCGTTGCTGAGCTGTATTTCCACACCACGGTGGGCCTGTTTGTTTCTGTTGGTGCAGGGACAGCGGCAAAAAGGCTGACCTTATAAATTGTCACTGTGAGGGGCGCTGGCTGGCTTAGTCGGTAGAGTTTGCCACATGTGATCTCGGGGTTGTGGGTTCGAGCCCCACGTTGGGTGTAGACATTACTTAAAAAAATACAGTATTAAAAAATATTGTCATTGTGAGAATCAGGTGACTAATGGCTGGTGTATTTTTTAAAACAGCTTTGTTGAGATATAATTACAGACCATCCAATTCACCCGTTCAGAGTGCACATTTCATTGGCTTTTATATATTCACAGAGCTGTGTAACCACCACCACAGTCAACTTTAGAACACTTTTCTACCTTCAAAAAGAGACCCTGCACCCATCAGCAGTCCTCCCCGTTCTCCCTCTCCCTCCCAGCCCCTGGTAACCACTGATCAAAAGTTCTGTCATCATAGGTTTGATTTGGCACATTTTTGAGATGCTCATTAAATAGAAGTTATTAATGGAAGAAGTGCTAGATGTTTATTTCTGAGAGATCATTTAGAAGATCAGAGGCAACAAAGAGGTGATGGGTCTACCTTGCAGGGAGAGATTTATGTTTCAGAAAGCTCTTTTTTCCCTTGCATATTAGAAAAAAAATTCTGCATTAAAGAAAAATTCATGACATTGCCTGGAAGTGGTCTTTGCTAGCTGAATTGGAGAGCCTGTGAACTGGCTGGCTGACCTTCGTTTCTTCATCCCCGGATCATCAAACATTAACTTCGCCTCTCTCCTCCTGTGCCTGGCCCTGTGCTGGGGGTGGGGGTGGGGCGGAGGCAGGGGCTGCAGGGGACACACTGAAGGTCGTGGCTCACAAAACTAGGCCCCGGAGCCACATCTGGTCCACCGCCTGTTTTTGTACGGACTCTGAGCTAAGAATTTTTAAAGATGTATCAACAATATTTCGTGACATGTTTAAATGACATGAACCCACATTTCAGCATTCACGGATGGTCTCCCCGGGACACAGGTATACTCGTGTACGTACCGTCCCGGCTGCTTTCACGCTGACATGGCAGAGTAGAAATGTGGCGACTGGCCGTATTTAGGTAGAGCTAAAATATTTTCTATTTGGACCTTTCCAGAAGGCATTTGGTGACTTCTGAGTGAGATGTGACCTTGCTCTTTTTATTTTTTTTTTTTAAGATTTTAATTTTATTTATTTATTTTTTTGAGAGAGAGAGAGAGAGAGCATGAGAGCAGTGGGGAGGGGCAGAGGCAGAGGGAGAAGCAGACTCCCCACTGAGCAGGGAGCCCGATGCAGGACTCGATCCCAGGACCCTGGGATCATGACCTGAGCCGAAGGCAGATGTTTCGCCGACTGAGCCACCCAGACGTTCCGAGACATGACCTTGCTCTTGAGGGTCCACAGTCAAGTCAGGAAAAGGGAAAGTGGTAGATGGTCAATAACGGGCAGGAGCCAGGAAGCACGGGCAAGAGCCAGGAAGCACGGGCAGGAGAACAAATTCCTAAATTTTTAGGAATTTTGGGAGCATATTAGCTTGCTAGGACTGCTGTAAGGAACTACCACAGACTGGGTGGCTTGAATAACAAATTTATTTCCTTATGGTTCTGGAGGCTGGAAATCTGTGATCAAGTTGTGGGCAGGGTTGGTTTCTCCCGAGGCCTCTCTGCGTGGCTTGCAGACCGGCCGTCTCCTCTTGTGTCCTCACACCGTCGCCCCTCCCGTCTTTCTGTCCTAATCTCTTACAAGGATACGGGTCAGATTGTATCAGGACCCACCCTTATGATCACTTTAGTTTAATTACCTCCTTAAACACCTTATCTCCAAAACCAGTCACATTCTGAGGTATTGGGGGTTGGGACTTTAGTGTATGAATTTTAGGGGGACACAATTCAGCTCATAACACTGAGCTGGTTATTAAATACAGCCATTATTAAAAAGCAAATTATGTAAGCCTAAAATTAAATACATTATATTAAAGAGAAATATGGGAAGTACTCAAACCCTATCTCACCACACATTCCTATCATCTGTGCTGCTGAGGCTGTTTATGCCTGTCATGTCTGTACGGTAGAAATAACTATATGACATATGGTAGAAATAACTATAGAACGGTGTATTGCTGAGCATTTGGTGGTTCGGAATCAGCTTTGGTGGGAGTATTTACACCATGGGAATTAGTAAGTGCTACAATTCAGCGTCCCTTTCTGGAGAGCTGGTTGTTAAACATTTACAAACACACCACTGGTGCAGGGCACCGAGGGCTCAGACGGTCAGCCTGGGCCCGGTGGGGTGCAGAGGAGGATGCCAGGCCCTGGGGAGGCAGGGAAGGTTTCACAGACCAGGGGATGCCAAGTGGCACCTTGGAGGGTGAGTCAGATGTGCGGGAATAGGGGTGACCTGGGTTTGCAAAGCCCTGAGGCAAGAGAGGACACCGCGTATCTGGGGATGGAGGTCGGTGGTGTAGGAGTCATCTGGTGGGAATCGAAGAGAATTGTAAGGGGTGGTTGGGCAGGACCTGGGGTGCCATACTGTCTAAGAGCCTCTACTTGACGTGGCAGCCATAGGGAGCCATGGAAGGGCCAGGAACTGGGTGTGGGGGCAGGGACAGGTGGTGAGTGGACCACTGGCTGTCAGTGGGTTTTATTTGTGCCTCTGTGTGGAGCATGCATGCGAGGCACTATGACTTGCTCTCAACGGGCCCTTTGCAGGTGGGAGGTTCTCCACCAACGCTCGCCGAATGGCTGCATCATCCCATTCATTTTGAAATCTTTAAAAGGGGACTCAGCCTTCCATCTCCAGTTAGAGTTAGAGCTGGAAATAATCTGAGTGCCGAGCAAAAGGGGAATGGGTGTGCGAGTTATGTCCTCTCTCTAAAGGGCGTGCTAGCCCGTCATTATAAACGGTAAATAAATGAAGGCCATGCAGCCACGTGGAGAGCAGCTCACAGAATACCGGAAAATGAAAATAGCAGAACATAAATTCTGTGTGTACCGTGGTTACAATGACATAAAAATATGTGTACATATGGGTAAAAACAGGAGGTATCGCAAATGGAGAAATGAAAACAGTTGTCTTGGGGAGGTGGGAGTGCGTTTTTCTTTCTGTTCTGTTTTTCTGTTTTAATTTTCCTGTAATAAATATTGAAGAGCGGTTGTGGCAACTCAGGCAGCCGCTCCCCGGGCAGATGGCAGGTGCCCCCCGCCCCCAGTGCCTGGAGGGCTGGGCCAGCCCTGCAGCTGTCCCCAGAAGTGCCCTGCAGCGTGCAGGCTGAGTCACGCAGATGTCACGGCCCCTCGCAGGGCTGTGCTGGTGATTCACGTGTGCGCCCACTCCTGTGCAGTCACCTCTGGATGGTGCTCGGGAGGCTGAGGATCTCACCGGAAACCGGGAGCCAGTTGCTTCCGTCCAAAATGGCCGGCCAGGGGGCCAGATCTGAAGCCCCTTTCAGTTCAGAAAACCCTGGGCTTTGGAGCCCAGCGGACCCAGCTAAGTCCCGCTCCGCTGCTTGTGAGACATTCTCCTGGGCCCAGGGGTTAAGTGCGCAGGTGGCAAAGCCAGGACCTCAGGTGTGAGGCTGTGCTGGGATGACGTCCCTTCTATTCATGTGGCCTCCCTGGGGAGACTGTCAACCCCCGGGGGCAGGATCCATCTTCTTTTGCATTCCTGGTTATGCCACAGAGGCCTCAGCTCTCAGAGTATAGATGGTTCCTGCTTGTGTCTGAATGAAGGGGGCCTGGTGTCTGAGGCCTGGTCTTGGAGTCAAGAGAGCATGCGATTAAGGGTCCGGTGTCCCAAGATCACGCAGAGGAGGGTGTGAGTAGGTCTAGGGAGGGAGGGGGTAGAGAGCAGGGGAAGGACCCCTACCTGTTCTTGTTGGGAAGGGAAGAAGGAGGGGTTGGGGGGGTAGTGCTGTTCCAGGGCCAGAAACAGGAGTGCACACAAGCCAGAAAACAGTCGGGAGGAGGGGTGAGGCGTGGGGTTGAGAGGCCGTTAATTTGTACGTGTTTACTGAGCGCCCTACTATGTGTCTGCTCTGCTCAGGGGCCAGGGAGACAATGAAGCACAAAGCAGATGAAGCCCAGGCCCTCGTGGAGATTGTGCACTGACGGGGGACGTGGGAAACCAGCCAACTAACTGATGTGTGGTAAGTCAGGGGAAAGAAATGGAAGTAGGGAGGAGGCGGCGGGCAAAGGGCTCATGCTTTTTCATGTGGGTAGTCGAGGAAGAGCTCTGAGGAACTAGAGGAGGAAGTGGCGGACAAACCACATGGTTAGCAGAGGAAAGCTTGTTTTAGGCATTGGCATTGCAAGTGCAAAGGCCCTGCGGCAGGGACATTTTTGTTTTTGTGTGGTGAGAGCAGAGTGAGGGATGGGGTTGGGGTTGGATCAGTGGGAGGGGGGGGTGCACAGTGGGTCTTGTGGGGCCTTATAGGCCCAGGTTGGGATTTCATTCTGAGTGGAATGAGAAGCATGGGAAGTTTGGGATTAGCCTTACCTTTTCAAAGGTGCACTCTTGTTTCTGTAGGTCCGGTATCAGTTGGCATGTACCAGTGGAAGCCGGAGCCTTGCTTGGAGGCTGTCACAGCTGTCCAGGTGAGAGGTGGTGGAGACTTGCAGGGGTAGTGAGGGGCAGGAGTGGAGGTGGCAAGCAGGTCAGGTTCTGCCTGGGTTGGAAAGACAGCTGGTGGGATCGAATCAGGGGTTGCCTGTGTGTGAGAGAGGAGTCAGAGGCTCCAAGGGTCCTGGAAGGATGAGCTCAGTTTGAGCCTGAGCGGTTTTATTTGGGGGAAAGGACGAGGGAGAAGGGCGGGTAGGGTCGACATTTGCAACCAGTCAGCCAGCCCTGCCAGCATACCAGGCAGGGGTGGGGGGCGCAGGGGTGCGGCCCCTTGGAGGGTTTCCCAGACACCACATCTGGGCTTCTCTCTCCTTCCTGTGTTGCATCCTTGGGAGGTGACACCCTTTCCCCATCCTGTTCCGTCTCTGCAGCTACTACCACCTACCCAGGTCCCTTCACGCCTTAATTCCTGCCGTGTGACTTCCTCCCCATCTCACCACTACCCTGCGTCCCTGAGAGCCTGAGACCTTTGCTTTCTTTCCCCCAGCATTTATGTAGTGCTCGCCTTTTCATATACTCACTCATTCACCCCTTACAATATCCCTTCATAGTTGAGGGACCAAAGGCACAGAGGGGTTGAGCGCTTGCCCAAGGTCACACAGCCAGTTAAGGGGAGGAACTGGTACTTGAGCCTGGGCAGCGGGGCAGGCTGGTTCCAGAGTGGCTCTGAACCTTTATGTCCGTTGTGCCCCCTGTGTCTGTGGCTCCCCTTCAGTTCTCACTGGGGTCCCTGGCTCCGGGATCCCATACCTACCCCTCCGGGCGTCTCCTTCCCAGTCTTCGCCCTCTGCCATGCCCCGCTCCCCACTCCTCTTGCTCCTGCAGGGTTTTCCCCTGGGGCCTTTTCACACCGGTCTGTGGAATTGCCACTCTCCCCAGTGTAGTTTTTGAGTTGCAGACCGAACATTCAACTAGACATGTCCACTTGGGCGCCCCACCGACACTGCCCCAAACTGCACCCCATATGCTGGTCATCTGTTGGGCGAATGGCACCCGGGCCTCTAGGAGCTAGGTCGGAGAGCCAGGTGTGGGCTGCTATTCCACGTGTGGTCAGGAGGGGGAGCCTCGCACCCCTCCTTCGCCCTCACCGCCCCCCAGTGCCACCTGCTGATCCACTCCCAGATGGCGCCCCAGTGCAGCCCCATCCCCCTGCAGATCCCTACGGCCACACTCAGGGGCAGGCTGCCCGCACCCACTCTTCTTCCTCTAGTCCCTTATCCACACAGCGTCTAGAATGATCTTTCAGAAAGCAAATCAGGAGGAGCCACTGTGTTGCTAGAGCCCTCAGGGCGCCCCCCAACTCCTCAAGGTGAAGCCCTCATCTGCCCCAGCCCAGGCACCCTGCTGGCTTCACCTTGACCGCGCGCGGACCCTCCCTGAGCCTCAGGGCTGCGGACACCCTGTTCCTGCGGCTCCCTACCGTGCCTGGACCTTGCTGCCCGTCCACCTGCCAAACTTCGGGTCCCAACCTGGAGACCACTTTATCTGACCCCCCCCGCCGCCGCCCAGCGGGCTGGGTTAGGGGTGCTCTCTGTGCTCCCCTGGCCCGCAGGAGTACCTGCTCTGAGTCTGCCGTGCAGAACGGGACCAGTCTGCCACTTTGCTGACCCTCCCCCCCCACCCCCTGGGTTGTGAGCCCCCTGAAGCCGGGGACGGGGTCTGCTGTCCCCACAGGATGTTCAGCTAGCCCCCGACACGGGCACAGCACTCTGGATTCTCTTCCTAAATGTTTATTGAATGAATGAGTGGATGCGGGAGCAAGTGAGTGACTGCCCCGGGGGAAGTTGCCGTCTGTAGCAGGAGGGTCATGATAGTGGGGATTAAAAGAGAGAATGCTTGGGGCCCCTGGGGGGCTCAGTCAGTTAAGCGTCTGCCTTCGGCTCAGGTCATGATCCAAGGGTCCTGGGATCGAGCCCTGCATCAGGCTCTCTGCTCTGGAGGGAGCCTGCTTCTCCCTCTGCCCTTGCACCCCCTCCTGCTTGTGCTCCCTCCCTCCCTCTCTCTCTCTCTCTTGAAAATAAATAAAATCTTAAAAAAAAAAAAAGAGGTGATGCTTTGGAGCCTCTGGCCCCTGAGGGGGTGGTTGGTACATGGGGCTCACTTCCCAGCTTCTCCTCCTCTCCCCTGGCCGCCTGGCTAACCCGGGAGTGGTTGCAGATGTTAACTGACCATCCTGTCTGCTCCTTCACAGAGCCTTCTGGAGACTGTCCCATAACCCTGAGCTGCAGGCCTTCCGGGCCCAGGACCCTAACCAAAGGTGGAATCCTCAGGGCATACTGGCTCTTCCTTCTGCCCGTGTCCCTGGCTCTGGGCCGGGCTGTGCTCCCTTCCGAGGACTCAGAGAAGCCAGGCATCTCCTTGGGTGCTCCCAAGGTCCGAGACGAGGTCTTGTGTCTACTTGCTAATGCACAGTTTATTCCTCTTCCAATTTTCTCTGGGACCTGTGCTTGTCCAGATGTTTCCGTGGTGTGGTGGGAAGTGAGTCTTATGGGGCTAATGGCTGCGTGCCATTTGGCTTCGCTATGCTTCTGGAGATTCGGGGGGCTTGGAGCTGGGGCTCCAGCTGCGCACGGCTGCCTGCCTTCTTGCGGCATTTAGCTTTTGAGCCCGGCGCCTTCCTTGGCCCCAAACATGTGAGTGACCTCATGACTCTGGCCCTTCAGTGATCCCCGACAAACTCTTCCAGCACGTAGGTGGAATTCCTATTTTTAATAGCCAAGTTGTTGAGAAATTGTAGGGCTTCTACTTCCTTTTGAACAGAAGGCTTCCAGAAATATTTATACCTTAGCTTCTCTAAAATCTAGGAAGTCATCCCGGCCCAGAGGAGGTCAGCAGGTGGCATGTGGCGTGGGATCACCTAGGAGACGGCCCCAGTGACATCACGCTCGGCTCACTCGGTCAGGCTGTCCAGTCCTCTCTGTCAGCTGGGCGCCGAGGGGGCGCGCCTGGCCCTGCTCTCTCCTGGGTGTGTGTGTGGGGGTGAGGGTGGACAGGAACCAGGTCTTGGGGGCTTTCAGTGTCACGCTGAGGGATCTGAACTCTGTCCCTGAGGCCGCAGTGAGTTTTAGCGGAGGAGTAAGCAGATCAGATGTGCATTTCCAAGAGGCTGGAGGGAATGGATTAGAGCTGCGTTCTGTCAAGTCTTTCATTTTGCAGAGGCCCGTGTACAACCTCCCAGGATGCCAGGACGCAGTCACTCCAGCCATGTGCAATGCGTTCCAGCGTTTTCTATTCTACTCTGTTTCATTTGTTTTTCTAAAAATACTGTTTGCAACCGTCTGCATTGATTTCCTGTCTCCCTGAACGTTTTTGATCTGCAGTTTGAACAGCGCCGGGTTGGAGGGAGGAAGCCCGGGCAGAGGCTGCTGTCTCTGCCCAGCTGGGAAACTGTGGGGGTGGCAGGCCAGGCCTGGGGCGGATAGGGAGGCTTCTATCGGGGCGGGCCTCGGCCCCGGGGCTGTGCGCAGCGCCTTGAATCCGCGGGCTCAGCGTACCCCCTGCAGGAGCTGTGGAGCAGCCCCTGAAGCAACCAGAGGGGCCCGTGATGGTGTTGTGTTGGGGAATCCAGAAGCTGTGCTTTCATAACTCAGACATGCTGCGTGGTGTCTGAAAGTCATTTCATTAAATGTCGCATGGAATCAAAATAGAAATTACATCTTTGGGACAAAGCCCATTGAGCCAGGAGCCAGGCATTCTGAATTGGACCCAGAATAGTCTCACGGAAGCTGGGACCGTGGATCCAAGGCAACCCTTGTCGACACGGCCAGCCTCCCACCCCCCCCCACCCCCCCGCAGCTCACACTTGAATCCCCAGATGCGGCAGGTGGTCCTGGAGCCCAGTCGACTCGCAAGAATCAATGCGGCTGGGGTGGGGGGGTAGGCAGTGATGACAGCCCCCCTTCATCACATTCCTAGGTGGCCATGCCGAGCTGAGTCGTCATGTATATTATCCCTGATCCCCACCTACTTCTGGGAGGTACACTTATTATATTTGAGGAGGCTCAGGGAGGTCAAGGTAGGGGTCTGAGGTCGCATAGTTGGCAAGAAGCTGGGTTTGAACTCCAGACCAGCTCCCACAGTCACTTCCTCTCCTGCATCTCCCCTGTTGCTCCTGGTTCTTGCAACTAGCTGACCAAAGTTGAGGGACATGCCCAGATGAAAGCTGGGGGAGGGGCTTGGGCCTTGGCATGTTTGAGGCTCCCTGGCAATCTTAACATCGTGCTAGCTGGGGACCACTGCTCTGGGAAGGGGCACGAGTGGCCTTTGTATCTGCCTTCCATCCCAGCCTCTGCTGGGTGGTGTGTTCATTCAGCCAGTGCATGAGAAGGACCCTCTTCTGGAGGCCTGGTAGCCCACACCTTGCAGCCCTGAGTGCATCCCCCCCCTCACCCCCCACCCCTGCCTCCATGGGTGTGCTCATCCCCCCACCCCTGCCCTCGTGTGTGCACTCATCCCTCTACCCCTACGCCCAGGTGCATGCTCATCATCCCACACCCTGCCCCCGGGTATGTGCTCAACCCCCACCCCCAGGTTTGTGCTCAAACCCTCACCTCTGCCCCACGTGTGTGCTCATCCCCCACCCCCAGGTTTGTGCACACCCCCCACCCCGCCCCCAGGTGTGTGCTCATCACCCTCCTCCTGGTCCCCCCCTTCCCAGGTGGGCCAGGCTTGGAGGGCAGGAGAACTGGGGTGGGGTAGGGTGGAGCAGGCCCTGAGGGAGTGCCTGGTGAACCCAGAAGGGGAGGGAAGAGGACAGGTGGGGAGGGCACCCACTTTGAGCCTGGGCGGAGGGAGGGGTATACCGGAAGAGTGAGGAGACGCCCAGGGGCTGACTTCCCAATCCGTTACTTTTGACCCTTATGCATGTTCTGTCCTATTTTTCTTAGGTTGATTTTGTTCTTTTTCTGACTTCCTACTTTGGACACCTAATTGATTTCCTCTTTTTTGGGGGGGGGGTCTGTTTATTTAAATGTAAGTTTTTAAGACTATGGATTTTCCGGGTGCCTGGGTGGCTCAGTCGTTAAGCATCTGCCTTCGGCTCAGGTCATGATCCCAGGGTCCTGGGATTGAGTCCCACGTCGGGCTCCCTGCTCAGCGGGAAGCCTGCTTCTCCCTCTCCCACTCCCCCTGCTTGTGCTCCTGCTCTCGCTGTCTCTCTCTGTCAAATGAATAAATAAAATCTTAAAAAAAAAAAAAGACTATGGATTTTCCTCTGAGGACTTGTTTAGCTGACTCCTATAGAATCTCACATGCAGGTTTTCATTATTACTATTTCTAGACCTTCTGCAATTTGGGTTTGGACCGCTTCTTTGACTCATGAGCTAAAGACTTTTCCTGCCTCAAGATTTTGTCATTTATTTTTAATATAATTGCACAGTGATTCTAGAATGTTTTATGTTGTTGCTGCCTTTTGGAATTGGGATTTTCTCCTTGTTTTTCTGGAATGATTTCTTTTTCCTTTTTTCCAGCTTTATTATGGTATAAATGACATACAATAAGCTGTTCATGTTTAACCCGTGCTGTTTAATAAGCTTTGACATATGTACACGCCCATGAAACCATCAAGCTAATGCATGTCTGCGTCACTCCTGGTTTGCTCTCACCCCTTTGTGATTTCTCCCTTGGGTTCCTCCTTACCCTCACCCTGTCCCCGGGCCACCCCTTAGCTGCTTTCTGCCGCTGTAGGTTAGCTTGCATTTGCTAGAATTTTATCTAAATAGAGTCTTATAGGGGCGCCTGGGTGGCTCAGTCAGTTAAGTGTCTGCCTTCAGCTCTGGTCATGATCTCGATGTCCTGGGATGGAGCCCCACATCAGGTGCCCTGCTCAACGGGGAGTCTGCTTCTCCCTCTCCCTCTGCTCTTACCCCCCTGCCCCCTGCTCGTGCTCTCTCTCTCAAATAAATAAAAAATCTTTTAAAAAAATGGAGTCTTGGAGCACATTTTCTCTTTTGTTGGCTTATTTCACTTGGAATTATTTTGAAATCCATCTACTGGTGTAAAACCAGGGTCTGTCCCTTTTTATTGCTGGGTAGTATTCCATATCGTGGATGCACCATATTTACTTATCCATTCAGCTGTTGATGGACATTTGAGTTTTCCCCCTTTTTGGTTCTTATGAATAAAGCTACTATGAACATTCCTGTAGAAGTCTTTTAGGGACATTTGCTTTCATTCCTCTTGGGTAAATACCAACGAGCAGAAGGGCTGGTAAAGAGTAGGGGTATGTTTAATTTTTTAAGAAATTCCCAAACTGTTTTCCAAGTGACAGTCCATTTACATGCCCACGAGCATGTGAGAGCAACAGGAGAGTTCTAGCTGCTTCACATCCTCATGTGCACATTCTTAAATTTTAACCATCCTAGCAGGTGTCCAGTGTATCCCCTGGAGTTTTAATTTACATTTCACCGATGACTGATGACATTGAGCATCTTTGCATGTGCTTATTTTTCATACATATATCTTGTTTGGTTGACTGTCTATTCAAATCATTTGTCTTGGGGAGCCTGGGTGGCTCAGTTGGTTAAGCATCTAACTCTTGATCTCAGCTCAGGTCTTGATCTCGGTGTCGGGAGTTTAAGCCCCGCAGTGGGCTCCACATTGGGCAAGGAACCTACTTAAAAAAAAATACAACCCCCCCCCCACCCACACACACACACAACAAATCCTTTGTCTTAATAGGTTGTGTTGCAAGGATTATTTGTATATTCTGGATACATGTCCTTTGTTAGATTTGTAAATACGATTTGTAAATATTTTCTCCAGTCTGTGCCTTTCCTCTTCATTTTCTCCACCTTGCAAGGTTTTTAATTTCACTGAAGTCCAATGTGCTGTGTTTTTTTCTTTCTATAATTAGTGCTTTTGTGTGCCCTAAGAGATCCTTCCCAACTGTAAGATCATGAGGGTTTGCTCCTCTGTTTTCTTCTAGGAGCTTTGTAGTTTTAGCACTTACATTTAGGCCCATGAGCCACTTTTTAGTTAATTTTCGTATACGGTATGAGGTAAGAGTCATGGTTTATTTTCTGCATGTGGATGTCTTTGTATTGGCTTCAGAAAGGAGAAGTAGAAGGTTCCAGCTCCTCTGCTGTGTTCAGGCTACAAGGCCCCATCCGATGGGGCTCCCTTAAATCAGCAAGTTTACATTCTCCAATGGGGTGGAGTCTTGTGAAAATGGTAAAATATATTAGAGAGGAATAAATAAGCTAAATGTTTTGCATATCTGAGTGTCATGTGTTAAATTGCAGCCTGGCTCCATGAGACCTCCTCCTGCTGGGTTTTTTCGTGTCTGTGTTTGTGGTCAGCAGATGGAAGGTACCCGTTCCTCCATCCATGCAGCCGGTCAGCTACAAGGCTTCCCCAGAGGAGTGGAGAGGACACGGCTGGAATCAGCTTCAACCAGTGTGTCAGCCATTGGGCCCGCCCTCTTCCTTCCCGGCCTCTCCAGCACGTGGGGTTTCCCCAAGGACATAGCAGAGAGCTCTCCCAGAGCCAGAGTCCCCCAGCTGTGGGAGCGATGCCGAGCCAGGATTATGTGACCCCTGTCATGCCCCCAGAGAGGAATAATTATGCCACCAGATTCTCACAACATAAACTCTGCTTTAAGGATAAGGAGGTTGAGCCCAGAGAGGTTGTTCAACTTGTCCAGAGTCACACGGACAATCTTCTAAACCAGGCCGTCTGACTCCAAAGCCCCTACCCCACACTGCTTTCCAAGGACTGGGGTGTTCTGGCCAGGGTCTGCCTGGGTCTATGGGTAGAACCTGAAGGCACCCCAAGGAGCCTCTCTAGACTTCAGAAATATAAGCACTCTCAAAGCTAAATTTCATGTCAGCTTATAATGGAACAGAGACATGCACAGTCTTAGAGGGAGAACAGCTCCCAGGCCTGTAAGACCTAACGGGAGGGGAGTGACTGCTGTGAGCCAAGAAAAGGTAGACTGGCCGTGGGGTCCAAGATGGGGGGGCGGCCGTGTTTCCTCTGGGATTAGGCACACCTGAGTCATCAACTCCCCCCACCACCACCCCCGGGTCTGTTTGCCACCTGGGGAGGTGCTTACCTGCAGGAAGAGAGAATGGAGGTGCAAAAGCCAGGCCAGTTCATTCATCCATTCCCTCAGTAATGATTCGTTGAGCTTTGACCATGGGAAAGGGACTGCTTTGAATTCTGGAATTCAATAAAAAGCAAAATTGAAATGAGGGGAGTTTATGAGCTCAATCCATTGTCTATACTGGGATTTTCCCAAAAGCCCCAAGGTGAGGGGTTACAATAGAAGTCAAGAGGAAATGGGCAGTGGACTTGGCTGCAGTGATGGGAGGTGGAGCCTGAGCTAAAGCAGCATGGGGGACCAGGACAGCCTCACCTCTGCAGGGGTCAGGAGAGGAGAGCCACACAGAGGCCTGGTGCCTTGGGACACGAAAACCCGGTGATCCTGTCCAGAGAGAGGCCCAGGGTGGTGGATGAAGGCAAGACTGCATCTCTGGGAGAAAATAGTCCAGCTCTTGTCACAGCTCAGTTGCTCATTGTCAATGAAAAAACATGGCTTCTGGTTTTATACATCAGCCATGTGAGCTTGGCTAATGTGAGTCTTCCCTGTAAGCTAAGCTGTGCTCTGGTTCTGGCACTGTAGTGAGGTTTCTGAGTTGGGTCAACTGCCAAAGGCCTCAAATGCTATCTCATGAGGCTCTTGGCAGTCAACAAGCCAGTTTCAGTCATCAGCAATGTAGCTGGTCGTGTTTAGTTCAAGCACAAAGATTGTGAAGCCTAGCAATCAAAAGCCAGATGAATTCCATTAACCCAGGCTTTTCACCAGCCTTGCAGCCTGGGCTAGGGCAGGGGTCATGATGTGGGTTGGGGAGAGATCTACATTAGCCAAGCTGTCCCTCCTGTGTACCAGAAAAAGTGCTACCAGGGGCTGGGTCGTGTCTTCCTGCAGATATGTGCTGCTTGTCTGCCATTCTGAACACAGGACCACCCAGTTCTTGCCCTGAGGCCCTGGGGGGTCCAGAGGGCCTGGGGGGGGGGTGGCTGGAGAACCGTCTCCCCATGTGTGAGGGTGGGGAGGTTGGCCCTGCCCTGTGCTCACCTGTCGGGACTTGGCTCTCTTTGTTTTTTCTCCTGGTGGAGGGTGGTCACTGCGGGCCAGATTTCCATAAATTCTGTAAATTGGATATTCAGTCTGTTAGGAAATGTGGTTCTGGATTCCTTTGTTTCTGGAAGTTTTGACAGAATGCACAAGGAGCTAGCTGAAATTGAAACAAAATTGTAATCACCAAGTTAATGACTATGACAATACAAATAATCTAACAACCGCATTAATGCAATATTAGCTCTCATCATTATACTAATAATCTGCTCACAGCAATTCACAAACAATTGGTTGGGGAGGAATGGTTCACTGCACGGGAGGACAAAGTTTGGGGGAAGTCTCAGAATTTTCTTCTGTGATCTGAGAAGGGAGAGAGGAGCTCAGATTTCTGAAGTGCTCACGGAGGGGCCAGGATGCAGGGGTGACATAGGACAGTCCCGCCTCGGGGAGGTGCCCAAGCTCACATGGTGGGGACAGCTTTAAGTGACTGTAAAGTGAAGTGGCCTTGAGAGGAAGAGGGCCATAGGGAGGGCTTCCTGGAGGCGGTGGCATGAGCTGAGCCTGGAAAGCTAGTTAGGATTCATCAGGTCTTGTCCCCTTTCTTCACCCCTTTTCTCAGGAGTCTGCTTTTGTCCCCCTCTTTACCTCCAAAATGCTCTTAGCAAGTGACCTTCACGTTGCCAGACCCAAAGGCGGGTCCTCCGTCTTCTCTGGTCCTGGCAGCACGTGCTCCTGGAAGCCTTTATGGCGTCTGGTTCCCACCAGCATCACCAGGCCCCCTTCTCTGTCTTCTCTGCTGGGTGCTCCCCCTTCCTGACCTGGGAACAGGCCCCAGGGCTCAGCCCTGCCTCCTCTCTTCTCACTCGCACCGTGATCCGGGCCACTGTCTACAGGACCCCACCCTGGGATGCCTAGTAGACATTTTTTTTTAAACCAGATTCATAAAACAGAAGAATGCACGTGCTGTAGGGGCACAGCTGGATGCCCGTCCACAGAGTGAATGTGCTTGGGCCTTGGTTCCCAGATCAGGAAGGAAGCCCCTCCCACCCCTCCGGACCTCACCGGGGGCTGGCTGTGTCCCCATGGGGTGGTCTTGCCTGCGTCAGTACCGGGGACAAAGGGAATCCTGGGAAATCCAGCTCCTTGGGCTCAGCGTCCCGCCTCTGGATGCGTCCCCGTTGCAGCTATAACCCATCCTCTCTGCTGTGGGAGAGAGTATTCCATTGTATGAATACGCCACAATTGATTCCTTCGACTCCTGCCTGCCATTCGTGCTGTTTCCATCTGGAGAATTATGAATGATCCTGGTAGAGGGGGCTGATGGCTCAGCTCTCCTCCTGACTCTGTAGACCACCTTGCCCTGGTGGGGACGGGGCCTGACGCGGGGAGGGGAGAGTGCAGGTGACACTGTGTTTAAATGGGGACCGCAAAGCCACGGCTGTTGGATTCTCAGGCACCATAGCTGTCCTTTTTATTTTACTTTATTTTTTTTATTAATTTTTTTGTGGCCTTTTTATTTTAAATAAAAGAGCGCAGAAGTTAAGGAAGGAATAAAGGAATGAATGAATGCATTTCTGTAAAGAACATTATCGCATGTCTCCTGTCCAGTACCGGGCTGGTCATTTTCGTAAACGTCAGCATATTTAATCCTTGCCACAATCCTTTGAGATGGGGATGATTATCTTGATTTTATGGAAGGAGTGAGTGGGGGATGCACATAAGGCAGCAGCAGAGTCGGTCAGAGGAAAGGGCTCCACAGACTTTTGCCCGTCATCTCTATGGTATGAGGTGACCTAGCTTGTAAGTGGCCCAGCCAGGATTTGAACCTGTGAACCTTACGTCAGCGCACCACACAATTCGCACCACCTCCGCTGCCTGTCTTTAGGGGGATGTGGGGGAGGGAAGGGGTCCCAGCTGTACCTTGCCAACCGGCACGTCTAACTCTCTTTGGGCGGCGGGCTGCGTGGGGGCTCATCGCGGAGCCACCTCTGTCCTCTCCCTGCCGGTAACCCGGACTGTGATGAGAGCCATGGCCCTAGACTCGGCCCAGGATCTGGCGCCCTCCCTCCGCCGACCTTCCTCGGCCAGAGGATGAGATTAGCATACAATTGTAGTGATCTCTGCTCACTAATTTCATTTTCTGTGTCTGGAGTAATAGGGCCTCTTGAACTCATTATGCTAATTTAAATTCAGATAATAAGCAGCTTAGCGTCTGACTCTGGAGTTAGGGCTGACGCTCTGCTCTGAGCAAGGCCAGGCTGCTCCCAGCAGAGGAAAGGGATCCGTGCTGCCGAGGAGCGGCCTCCTCCGCCAGGAGCCTGGGGTCAGTCAGCTGTGACCAACCCAAGCTGGGCAGGCCCAGGAGAGCTCCTCCCCAGCACCCGCCCCAAGCAGTTAGAACAGTGACCCGTCAAGAGTTGTACCCCTGGTGGCCTGGTCGGGGCATTAGCCCTTTGGGTAGGATGGTCTCTTGGCTTCTTCCATGAATTTGTCCTTCACGTCACTCTCTTGGGCCAAGGGATGGATGTCAGTTTCGAATGGGGGCCAAATCTGGCCCTAATATTTATTTACATCTGGTCCTGAGAGGTGAGGTGGGGGTGGGTGGGTGACATTCTCAAAGGGGTCCGTGGCCCCAAGTAGGACAAGAACCCCATCCCTAGTGAATGGAGTTGTCCTCGGTTCAGCCTGAGCAGTTGAGGGGCTGTGGACAGTGGTTCTCACCTGCTCTGATGCCGAGACAATGAGCAGGCTCACTGGGCGTCTCTTCCTCGGGCCCCCGGCAGATTCCAGAAGGCCACTTCCACACTTCACTATCCATTGGTTCCTGCCCTTCAGCACTGGGGGTGCACGCTGAATTCCTTGTTTCTTCCAATGACCAGTCCTTGGCTGGCAGTGTTGGCCTAGTGTCTACTCCTGGGTCTGGCCCTCAGGAGCTGGGGCCTACCCCTCCCATTCCGTTCCACACACCACCCCAGCCTCCCTCTGTTGATGATGCTGAGGTCAGACTCAGGCTCTTTCCATGAGGACCCCACAGAGAGGCAGGGCTCTAGTGCTGTTCTCCAAGGCAGGATTTTATTTTATTATTTTATTATTTTATTTTATTTTTTAAAATATTTATTTATTTGAGAGAGAGAGCGAGCACAAGCTTGGGGGTGGGGGCAGAGGGAGAGGGAGAAGCAGGCTCTCCGCTGAGCAGGGAGCTGGACACAGGGCTTGATCCCAGGACCCTGAGATCATGACCTGAGCCGAAGGCAGATGCTTAACCGACTGAGCCACCCAGGTGCCCCCACGGCAGGATTTTAATAGTGCAACCAAGGGGCGCCTGAGTGGCTCAGTCGTTAAGCGTCTGCCTTCGGCTCAGGTCATGATCCCAGAGTCCTGGGATCGAGCCCCGCATCAGGCTCCCTGCTCCACGGGAAGCCTGCTTCTCTCTCTCCCACTCCCCCTGCTTGTGTTCCCTCTCTCACTGTGTCTCTCTCTGTCAAATAAACAAATAAAATCTTAAAAAAAAAAAAATAGTGCAACCCAAAAAAAACCAGCTCTAGAGGATCGAGGCTTAGGAAGCACTGGTTGAAGCAGTTCAACAGCCTTCCCTCCTGCAGGACTGCTCAGAGCCTTTATAGGCTGCTTTCTTGGTATAGAATGGGGGCAGTTCCCAAACACAAGTGGATATGACCTTCAATGCACATGCGTGCCACGTGGCAACCTGGATCAGGCACTCTCCAGGCTCTGGGAGGTGGGCAGCATTGTCTCTATTTTATAGATGGGGACTGAGGCACCAAGAGGGCAGGGACTTGTCCAAGTGCACAGAGCTCAAAGAGGAGGAGCCAGATCACAGTGGAATTCCCCTCACTTGGAGTGATCTTTCTCGAGCCACTAGGCCCTCCGAAGTTGTTGGTCCGTGGAATGGTGTGGAGCTGCCCTTTTCAAGTCCTGGGCTCTGAGTCAATGAGGATGCTGTCTTGTTAGGATTGCAGATGCAGTGTTTTGGGGGTAGGGGCCCACTGACACCACTCGTGAGCTCTGGCCCAGGAATTGGGGGTGGTGTGATGAGTCTCAGCTCTGATGTTTACTGGCTGTGTGAGTTGGACCCGTTCTTTCTCCATGTGGAGATAAAGGGCCCCTCGCTGTCCCCAGGAAAGCTATTGGCAACAGCTTCCTTGGCGTGTGGACAATTCGATGCACATATCAGTTTAGCGGGGAAAGCCCATTTTCTTTGTTTGGCTGGAAGCCCCAACTTCTTTCTGGCAAAAATGGCTGTGCATCTTCCACTAGCCGAGTGACACCTACAGGGAGACTCGGTTCAAGTTGGGGTTCTGCCTGAACGTGCCATGTGACCTCGGGGCTCCAGCTTTGGAAGGAGGGGATCGGACTTGCTAGTCGCAGGGGTCCATGGCTTCACTGATTCTCGCCTGTGCTCTCTAGGCAGTAACGAATGTCCTGTGGTTGCAGCTGGCCAGGCCTGCCCAGGGAGGGGGCCTCCAGATAGGGCCACCCCACACCACATCTCAGGAGACAGGTGAGCTCAGCTGGCTGCTCCCCACGACATCTGCCAACAGGGGAGGGGGGAGAGGTTGGGTGTTGGTGGGGGGAGGCGGCCAGCAGGACCACTCTCCTGCAAGCAGGGCCCTGGGGTCCAGTGCTCAGCAGCTAAGCAGGTAATTATGCGTGCGCTTTGTTCCCCGCCCAAAGAAGCTCTCAGAGAACTTCCGAGAGGCTCCGCTTCCTCGCTGATTTGATTTTTTCAGAGCTGGAGTGTGAAAGCCAGGCTGAACCTGCCTAATTGTGCCTGCGAAGGCTATTCAGAGAGACCGTTCTTGGAAGGAAATCAGGACAATTAGCTCTTGGCTGCGGGGAGAGGGGGAAGCTAGCTAATCATGGTGAATGTCAGCCTGTTCCCAGGGGAACCAAAGGGCAGAGTTGGGAGAAGAAATAGCAGAAAGAGGCGCATCTGCCCGGCTGGCCTCCTGGGGCTGGGTTCGCCCCCACCAGGAGGGAGTAGAGGCTGGGCCTGCCTGGCTGTGTGACCTTGGGCAAATCTCTTAGCCCCCGGGGTCTCAGTTTCCCTGAGTCTGCCAGACGAGTGCTGTGCAAAACGAGCAGGTGGAGCCGTTCATCGCGGGAACGACAGGTGGGCACCGTGGGGCCAGGGCAGACGTGCCGGAAGAGAGAGCTCCAGCAGTCAAGTGCAGACCTTGGTCCTCTGGCCACTTCTCGCCACCACAGCCTCCCACCCTCCCTGTTTTCTGCCTGGGCTAGAGGAGAATTTCTAATTCTAATGCAGATGCCTCATCAGGCTTCCAAGTCAGGTGGACGTTCAAGTCCCAGCTCTGCCTCTTAGCTCTGCGACATTAGGGATGCTCCTTAGCCTGGATCACAGTTTCCTAAGTGATACACGCTAGTACCCAGTGGCCTGACCCCAGTAGGCGATAAATGCTCATCGTCATTGCTCGGCATCGGAAATAAGGGTCCACGTGAGTTCCTTTTCCCCATAACCTCTGTGTGTGTGTGTGTGTGCGCGTGTGTGTGTGTGTGCATGTGTGTGTGTGTGTGGCTGTTTGGACAGAAGTGTTTCTAAATGGAGTATGTACTCTTTTCCTACAGTTTTTGAATGGAGCCAGGGGAGCATATTCCAATGTGATTTTTTTCCCCTTAAAGAGAAACAGCTGTGTTATCGGCGTCTGTGTCTGTGCCTGGCTCCGCCCCTCACCAAGCGTGTGTGATAATCGCTCTGATCCCTAGTGGCCTTATTTCTCAGTAGTGATTATTTCTCACTCCATCCATGCATTGTGGGGATGATGCTTGTCAATACACTTAGAACAGGAACTAGCGCTTAGTAAGTGCTCGATAAACTTTAGCATCACCATCCTTGTTATTGGACGGCGCAGGGTGGCTGGCCCTATAAAATCCACATGTACCAGCGGAGATAAATCTATTCCCACGCGGCTGAAATGAGTGAATCAGACCTTGGGTTCAGCCAGTCCTGGCAGGTCTATGTTTGGATGATGTTAATGGTCACATATTTTGGAAACCACCCCCCTCCCTCACCCCCCAGGGAGAAGAGACAGCCCTCAGGGCTACTTCCAAATTTGGGGGCTCAGGAGACAGATGTGGGAGTGGCCAGAGAATCCAGCCCAGGGATGAGCCAGTTCTGCTGCGTGGACCCAAGCCCCCTGGTCCCGGTGGCCCACGTGGGAGTTGAGGCTGCGGTGCCGGCCTCAACCTTCGCAGCCAGGCACGTGGGGACAGGTTGCCACGGGCTGCCACGGCCACAAGAGAAGGCTTCCTCATTTTATTCCTTTATCCTTTGGCTGCTCCTCAAATAAAAGGCTTTGTGTTCTGCCCACTCAGAGGACAGTCCCCTTTCCCCTTTTAGCTCTCTTAATCTCAACACTTGGGAGGATGTTTTGGAGATTTTCATGCACCTTCCCTGGCAAGGGGTTCAGAGAACCCTGTGGGATGAAATTTCCTGCTGGGAGCAGGCGGAGAGGAGATGTGGGACCTCCCGATGGGCGGCCCCGTCGCTCGTGGTTGTTATGACCAGTATCCTCTCCTGGACGATCAGGGTGGTGAAGGAGCTGAGAGCATGACCTTTGAGGGCTGGTGACCCTACCAGGAGAATCCTTCCCCGGAAGACACCTGGAAAAGCTGCATCTGACTTATGGGAATAAGTGTGTGGTTGGAGGCAGTGTTGACTGCTCACCATGTGCCACATGCACACACACACGTCTTCTCGTGCCCGAGTTGCTGGAGGGTGCGGAGGCACAGTCTGGGCTCTGTGTAGAGACGCGCTTTCCGGCAGTCGGCGGTGCTGGGAGGTAGAAAGGGCAGTGAGCAGCACAGGTCCGCAGCTGAGAGCGGTTCGCTGGGCTGTCACGGGGTCCGGAGGTCCTTCCACCCGGGTACGCTGTGAAGTGGGGCAGGCGTGCAGCAGATGGAGCCCTGCTCCCGGAGCTCTCTCCAGGCCCAGCAGCTCCCCTCTGCTGCCGACCTGCCAGGACACACAATTCCATCTTAATGCCTTTTCAATAAAGCCTTAAAGACGACAAGCCCCATTTCCTGAGCAGAGCAGAACAGTTATTTTACACTTCATCTAATTGATTAAAATTACTCCTCTAAATTAACCAGGCCTTGCAAAGCGGAGAGGGGGTGGGTGAGAGCCAGAGACAGGACAACTTGCCCCCGGCGGAGAGAGATGCTGCAGGAGCCGGGCAGCGGGGGCTGATCAGAGCCCCGTGGTAGGGGCGACGGCCCTTCCCCTTGGCCCTGCTCTCCCCACTGCACCCAATCCCTGGTGCACGCCCCCCCGATGCCAGCCAACAGGATCCTAACAGGCTGTGGGCCCTCCCCAGACACCAGATTGTACCAATCGGGGCCTCCCTCGGGGTCCTTCAGCTGCTCACTGCTCACTGTGTGGCGAGTGGACGAGGTGAGTGGCATCCAGGTCTTGTCTGATCCTCCAAACTGCCCCAGGAGGTGGGTAGTGGTGATCCCACTTTATAGCCGAAGAGACGGAGGCCAGCTAAGATGCACTGGGGACTAGGGCTGCCCCTGCAGGCTCCGAGCTGCAGCGGCCCCCAGGGGGCTTGGAGGGGTGCCCTGCTTTTGTACGTCATCTGCCAAATGCTGACGGGAGCATGCTGCGCCCCTGTGGTTCTCCCGGCATCTCACGATGAGAACTTGGTTATGAGGGTGCTGGTTTGCTCACAGCCTCTCCGGGGGAGGCCTTTACCACCTGTGAGGGCTGGGGCGCAGGGCAGGGACGGTTTCTTACCCAGGAGGGAATTGGGACACCCCTCGCTTTGCCGGGGCTGTTGTTGGCATGGTGACAGAACCCTCAAGAACAAGTACGGGAGCTCGTGCCCTTGCGACTGGATGTGAAGTTCTGTTCGATGCCCGCGTACCAACACCTGTTGGTCACAGCCTGTTTCAAGACCGGGCTCGGGTGCCACCCCGTCCATGCCGTCTCTGGGTGCTCTGGCCCCGCGCTGGCCTCCCCTGGAGCATCTCCCTGCTGTGAACCCCGTTACAGGGGCCTCTGTGCTGCACGATCTCCACTGTGTCGTGCTTGCCGGGGTTTCCCCGGGTCTGGCTCTGCCTGCCCCAGAGTGAGCGCTCAGTAAATGATCATTAGATAAAAGAATGGACAGATCGAGGCGCGAAGGAGCGAGCGAGTGAGAAATGCGTGATGGGCGCGAGTGGAGCCCCTGGATGGCTCCTACCGTGCCCCGATCCAGGAGCTGCCCGCCTCTGACCCCCGGCTGGGCTGCAGGGGCCCGATAAACACCTCCTCCCCATGGCCCAGGCCCACAACTGTAAATGCCCACAGTGCCCTTGACCACGCCCTACACAGCTGGTGGCAAGATCTGGAGCTCGCTAGAGGGCGGGGCTCCCTCCTGGCCCGCAGCGGGTGTGTGTCCGGCTGGGTCCGTGTTAGGGGACGGGGTGCATCGGGGCGCGAAGGTAGTGTCCTGCCTGGCTGGTCTTCCACACCGTCGGGCTGTGCCGAGCCGGTTGGCTGCTGACCAAGGACACAGCAATGGTGAAGATCCTTTTTCCCTTAGCTTTCCTGCCTCCTGGCTCTACGCCTCTCTGCTCTCCGCCCTGGGCCAGGACGAGATGGAGGCAAAATCCAGGCAGCACGGAAGCCGAGAGCCTGGACAGGAGGCCCAGGGAGCGTGATAGGGTGGGGCTGGGCCTCCTGGGGGAAATGTCCACGGCCCAGTCCTCCCAGGGCTCAGAGCCCAGGTCCCCAGGACCACAGCGGGTCAGGCCGGGCTGTGGGTTACTTGGGGGTGTGGGGGCTGGCCAGGAATGGCCGCACTGGCTAGGACAAGAGAAGGCAGGATGGCCAGCTCTCAGGTGAAGCTGAGAGGAGACTGGAGCCATGGAATCTGGGCAAATGTTCGTGGCCTGCCTGTTCCTGTTTCCCAAATTGAAGATGATCATGGCAGTTCTGATCTCTCTTCCCTGGGAAGGCCACGGTGGGTGGCCCACTGCCTCTCTGCATTGAATAAGCCCTTGTCTGCTTGCCCAGAGGCATTATCTCCAAGGCTTTCTTGGAGAAGGGTCTCAAAGCAACACATCAAACTTTTGGGAGGAAAACCGTTACCTCCCAGATTTGGGTCCACTGGTTGGGGCCTGTGAACGTTAACTGATAATAGATGGAGTAACAGGAGAAAAGACAAAGTATTACTCGTATGCACTGAGCACACAAAAGAAGAGGCTCAATACTCAGAGGTAGGGATTTATATACTTAACCGGGGAAAGGGAAGGGACAGAGAGAACCGTTTTTGTTTTTTTTTAAGGAAAGACCAATGGGCCTTTAGGGGAATAAAATGGGAGATAAGACCGGCCTGATGATGTTTGTGTATGCGGCTGGTCTCCTCCAGCTTCTTCCTCTCCCGGGGAGGGGATTTATGGTAGCTGTACTCCCAGAGACGGGAAGCTCGGAAAAGGCTTCTTTCTGGACCTGTTGACTCTCAAATGCCTTTAGTTTAATATTATCTTCATCCCCACTCTGGGGTTCCAAGTGGGTCCCCACACTGCTCTCCCCTGCCTCACCACCCCCCTTTCAAACAGCTCTAAAGGTGGCTTGCCCATGAGTCCCCAAGGCCTTGGCTGACATCCAGTTTATAGAGACAGGGTGACCCACCTGCCAGTTGTCATCCAGATTCTGTCCCCGAGCGAGAGGGACCAGGAGAGCCGCCCCAGCCCTGCCCTCCCAGCCGCCTGCCCCGTTCTCTTATTCTCTCTCGTTCTCTCGGTTCTCCTGTACTCCGGGACCCAGAGAGCTCCACCCTGGCTCCTCCTGCCCCGAAGACCAGCTCTGGGGGGCCTCCTGAGGCCCCCACTCAGACTTTCTGGAGGGAAGGGGTGGGACTGCCTTTCTCAGCAAGCTTCCCCGCTCTAAGGAGTGCTCAGGAACGCCCCAGTCTCCCCAGCCATAGCTCCTGCACCTGATAGAACCCCTTGCCACGTTTTCCAACTCCTAGATGACCCATTTGCAATTTTCCCAATTAACTGTCGTATTTCCTCCTTGGCTGGAACCTGGAATTTGTTTTTGGGGGCTGAGCAGGTGGCTGGAGATATAGAACATAAATACATCATGCTTGGGGAGTTGGCTTGGTTATCATGGAAACAGATGTCCTCCCTCCCGAGAAGGGGTCTCTTGGCCAGCTTGCTGCATAATCCCTTCTCTGGCTTTGATCTCACTGGAGGGGGAGCCAGCAGCTCCCAGCCCAGCCCGTGGGCACTGGAACCAGAAGGGGACTTCGAGTAGGAGTCACGGATGCCGAAGTGGGGAGCTGGACGGGCTATGTTGTCAGTCTTGTTTTCCTGTCTGGGGTGTGCGTGTGTGTGAGAGAGACAGACAGACAGACAGACAGAGGGAGAGACAGAGAGAATGAGCGAGAGAGAGGCACAGTGATGCTAAGTAGATGATGTCTGGCTAGCTGATTAGCTCAGCTACCCTTGGCCGCTGCAGTCAATTTGGGCCTGTAATGGGGACAGACACAGGCCCTGGCTGCGAGGTGGGTCACTTAAGGCCTGGGTCTCTCTCTCTCCCTTCCCTGCTCCTTCCCTCCAACCTGCCTTTCTGCTAGAAGGATCCGTGAGGCTCCCACATACCTTATAGCAGCAGAGAGGGCAGGAGCCCTGGGCCCCCGCTCCCTCCCAGCCACAGCCTCTTGACAACACAGGAGATGAACGCCTGATTAGAAATCAGATGCCAGACAGAAGGCCGTTTTAAAAAACCAGCCCGAAGTGAGAGGCCAGGAGACGCAGCATCCGGTAGCTGGCCCCTCAGGGCTGCAGGCTGGTTTAAGATGTGGGGCCCGGGCCTCATCAGAAGCGAGGTCATCTAGGGCACCCTCTGCCCTGAGCAGACACATGTGGAACCTCCCATTACAGGTGTGGGGTCTGCGCAGACCCCAGGCGGCGAGTCTGCCATGGGGCCCCACCCGCCATCGACAGCCAATCCCTCTGCTGCTCGCTTGCAGCTTGACCCAGCTTCCTTAAGGGTAACCCTGGTCCCATCTCCCCGCAGGGCTGTTGAAGGGATAAAATGAGATAATACAGAATAGAGCTTTGGAAAGAGAAAACAAAAGACCCTCTATTGATCTTCATGGAGTAAGAAGGAAGATGCGCCAAAGGAGTAAAAGGAACCGCTGACATGGGGACTCTGAGTGGGGAAGCTGGGATGTGTCTGCTTGTCTGTCTTTCCCGAACGCGGTCAGGCCTCCTGAGTCTGGCTCCCAGTCCTGCCCCCAGGCCTCTCTTGCCCGCACGGTGCTCCTGCACTTGCCCAGAAGAGGGGCCTGCCAGGGACACGCCCGGGGGCTAACAGGGTGGGAGGCACCGGCCAGCTCCAAGGGGCTCTACGCGTGACCTGTGAACTTGGAAGAGCCTGAGGGAAGGCGTGATTCAGGAGCCACGGCAGAGCTGCCCTGGGTGTTGGGTCAGTGATGTCCCAGCTCCCTGCGTGACATGGTCCTTGCACGCAGAACAGGGCAGGTCAGCCGGTCAGCTGGGCAGAGACCGGAACCATCACGGACACTTCCCCAGAGCCAACATCACTCGAATAGTTTTTCTCATTAAAAATTATTGAGTGTCGCTGTGTGTCAGGCGCTGTCTGGACACAGGGTCTTAGTGGCAAACACGACAGACAGAAACTGTGACCTCGTGGAGTCGGGGGAGGGAGAGCACCTAGAGCTGTGAGCGCTTCCCTCACCTGGCCGGGATCTGGAAGGATCTGGGGGAGGGTTCTGCTTCGGGATGTCTAATGGCCTGCTGGAGGAACAGGGGGTTGCTGTTCCAGGCCCAGGTGCCCCCATCGTCCAGGACCAAAAATACCCTTTCGGTGATTAAAACGGGCTAGCATGAATATGTGGAGAGGGGGACATGGTCGCCACGTGACCCTGGACAAGTTACAGTGTCTCGGCTCTAAATGGGGGTGCTGATCCCTCCCTCACACCAGTCTGGGGAGGGCCCACACTGCGCTGACAGGCACATGGCTCTGGGTCAACACTGCCTTCCTATCACTTCTGCTGCCCCCAGCCGTGGAGGAACCAGGGCGGGCGGGCGAGGACAAAGCGAAATGAGGCTCCCTTTTTCTCTACTTGTCAGTGATTTATGGGCATCCAGCTCAGCTCAGAGCTCAGGGAAGACACAGTGAGTGCCCTTTTGTTTTTAGTTCAATTTTGTGAGCAGAATGCTCCTGGGGCCGATAGATTTTTCCAGTAATGAAATTGTAAAAAGAATTGAGTTATGCGTCTCCAGCTTTAAAGGACAATCCGTGCCCTTTCCCCAACCCTCCCTGCGATACCAGCAGACGCTCGATTCCTCTGCTTTGGTCAGGCCCCTTGTCCCTCTTTCTTCTGACCTGTGGGTATAGCCTCTAGGCCGTGATCCTGCGAAGTGGGGGGATTTGGGGTGTTTGCTTCATTTCTGCACTCAGGAATGGAGACATAATTTGTGAAATGTGGAGCCCCTCCTTTGAACATGAAGAATTTCCACATGGGGACAGCAGAACTTTAAACCAAGCACTGGGCCTGGGCGACGGCCGGGATCGCTGCCCATGGAGCCACCCGGATTGTCCCTGGGCCCATAGTAATGCCCTCAGGTAGGAGGTGCTGAGGAAATGCCTGTTGGACAGGAGACCGAGTGTCCTTTCCCCTCTCGAGCTCCCATTTCTGCTCTCTGTGGTGGGGTGATGGAGGCCCCTCCAGGTGCCCCCTGTGCTGGTGCATTGCCTTCTGTTCTCTCACCTAGGTATACATGCTTTTTCTCTTGTTTACAAAGTATATCAAAGGACGCCTGGGTGGCTCAGTCGGTGAAGCGTCTGCCTTCGGCTCAGGTCATGATCCCGGGGTCCTGGGATCGAGTCCCGCATCGGGCTCCCTGCTCTGCGGGGAGCCTGCTTCTCCCCCTCCCTGTGCCTCTCCCCCAGCTCATGGGCTCCCTCTCTCTCTCTCTCTCAAATAAATAAAAATCTAAAAAAATAAAAATAAAAAGTATATCGAGGTATAGCACACACAGCAGAGTGCCCAGATCTGAAGTGTGTGGTTTGATCAAGTTTCACACGTGTATACACCGTGGCGTCCCCACCCTGATCAGGATGTAGGACACTCAGTGCCCGGAGGCCCCCGCAGCCCCTTCGCAGGCAGTCCTCCCACTCCCTCGGTCACTGCTATTCTGACCTGTCTCTATGGAATAGTTTTGCCTGTTCTTGAACTTTGTATCAATGAACCATATAGTCTGTGCTCTTTGTGTCTGGCTTCCTTTGCTCATCGTCATATCCGTGAGACTCATCAATGTGTATGGCGCTCGATTATCCTTTTTTAATCGCCACGTTAAGGATTCCATTGGGGGCTGTCAGTTCTACTGTGGATGGACATCTGCATTGTGTCTGACTGTTGGCTATTATGCAGAAAGCCACTAATGGCCTTATACATGTTTTCTGGTGGCCACGCGCCCGCATTTCTCTTGGGAATATATTTAGCGGTGCGAGTGCAGGGCCATGGGTTAGGCCATGGTTTAGCTTTAGTACACGGGTGTACATTTTGAAGTCTGAAAATAGTACTGATAATGATGCACTTTGGGTTTTGTGGTTGGCCCTCTGCACTGAGCATTATGTCATAACTATTTTTTTAAGTTCAATCTTTTATTTCTAGATAATTATAGATTCACATGCAGGTGTAAGAAGCAAGCCTGAGACATCCAGTGTGCCTGTTACCTAGTTTTCTCCAGGCCTCTTGGCAAACGCTAGTCTAATAGGACCATCAGTATGTGGACCCCCATCTCCCTCAGACATCCCTGGTTTTATTTGGACTCATCTGTGTGTGTAGTTTACTTGGTTCTGGGCACTTTGATCACGTACGCAGTTGTGAGACCCACCACCACAGCAGGTACCGGAGGGGTCCTCCTGGTGGCTCTCCCCGCACCGTGAGCCCGTCCTCCATCTTTATACGTTTGTCACGGCCAAAGTGTTATGTAAATGGATTCAAATGGTCTGGACCCTTTCAGGGTTGGCTCTTTGAACTCGGCACAGTTCTTTATGAACCCCCGGTTGTTGGGTGGATCAGTAGTTGGCTTCTTTGTTGCTGGTGGGTGGTCCATGGAATGGACGCACCGCAGTGTACTTCCCATGTACCTTTTCAGGGCCGTCTGGGTGTTTGCGAGGTTTTGCCTGTTATGACTAAAACTGCTGTGAACATCTGTGTACAGATTTGTGTGTGATCATAACTTCGCCCAAGAGTGCACTTGCTGGGTTACTTGGCAATTGCCTCATGACTATTTTTAGAGAAGCCCAAGTTCATAGGTTATTCTGTTGCTAACCGATTCCAATGCAATCTCTTTCCATGACCCTAAGTCTTCATTATGACCTCTCAGGGGCCCCCATCCCTCATTTTGGGGGATTAGAGCCTCCTCTGTCTAACCTGGGTCTAGAGACATTTCCTCAGGGGAGGAAAGCACTTCACCCCCGATCAGCCTCCCTCTGAGAGGGTCCCCACTGAGACCCTCCTGTGGGGTGGCGGAGCCCGCAGGTTGAGCAGAGGACACGCCGGGTTGAATCCCCTTCTGCCCAGGGGCAGGACCCCATGAGTTCACAGGCTAAGGCATTCTGCCCCAGACGCAAGTTCTCTTTACCTGGGAAAATGTAAGGTGTGTATCACCTGTTGGGTAGACTGAGGCCTTTGGGGAAGTTCCCAGAGCCCCACGGGACTCCTTTCTTCTGGGACAAGCTGACTCGGTTTGTTGCAAACTTGCTCACTGTCTTCCAGCTGAAAAGAACGTCTCAGTTAGCCCAGAGAGAGGATTGTAATGAAATCATTCTCTCAACTAGAGAGACAGGCTGGGTAAGGCCATTGTGTCTTCAACATCCTGGATGGAGATCGGTAACCAAATGGTTAAAAAAACATTCCAAGTTATCCATTATTTACCCCTGCTGCATAATGCAGGAGCCCCAAGCAGAAGCCCACGGCCAGGCCCCTTTGTGTTCTCCACATTGGCCTCAAATGTCAGCCCATGGCTTGGCAGTCAGCCCAGAAGGGATTCTCCCCTTCTCCCCTCAAGCCCCGTTTTATGGGGAAGGGACAGGCCTCAGGCCTCCAGGCTCGCTAGGCTCCCAGGCCTGGATTGACCTGCTCTTCCCGTGAGTTCTTATCCTCCACGGGTTAGCCTGGAAGTCGCTCCTCCCTGATTCCTCCCTGGAGGGAATGGGCCCTCCCTCCGGGGCCCTCCCTCCCTGGCCCCCACAGCACTCTGGGGCTCTGACAGAACATTTACATTCGGTTTCTACCCCATGCACTTACTGCACTTAGGGCGGACATTGCATTTCTTAATTTTGAGAAGGAGAAGCAGACTAGAGAGGTTGCTTAAGTCCCCCAAGGACACACCGCACCGGTGAGAGGCCGAGCCGCAAGCTGCCTGCAGGACGGCGGGAGCTGTTCCCAACTTTCCTTCTGCCCATTCTCTGGAACTTGACCCGTTTGTTCTGTCTTTGCAGAAACCAACTTTAGGTTTTGCTGCTTCTGTTCGTTTCTTTGCTCATCGATTTGTGTTCTTATTTTTACTCCTTCCTTCTACTTTCTTTGGATTTACCTTGCTGTTTCTTTTGTAACTGCTCCAGAGGGCTCTGAGTTTGTTGCTTTTTAAGAAATTTTAATTGTTTTATTAAAGTCTAGTGGACATAAGACATCGTGTTAGTTTCAGGCGTGGGACACGGCCGTTGGAGAATTGTGTCCATCTCTCGGTGCTCGCCAGGCAAGTGTGGCCACCCTCCGTCCCCACGAGCATGGGGCTCCCCCCGTTCTTGCTTGTGCTTGCTTTCGATGATTTTTGGGGGCACCAAACAACCCATTTTCACGTCCGCCCCTCCCTCGGGATCATGGTTCAGGTCTCCCCCAGCCCCACAGCTAGGCTTGGCCAAGTGAGAGGCCACCCCGAGGTCACGACCGCAACACGGTGAGGGCAATGCTACCACAGAAATAAGCAATCCAGGACGTTGGTGCCTTAGCCATTATCGGTCATGTGTTTTGACCAGGTACCACGTAACTGGAGCCCACCCCCCACGCATTCCTGTTTTCCAGGGAAAAGGAAGGGGTGATAAGGGACAAGCAGAGGGGAGCAGTCTGAATTTCCTGGTCCTGACTCCATGACGCAAGGCTGCCCTTTCACACATCCCACTCAAACAGAGGCTGTTTCCAAAGCAGGGAGGTTCCCACCACCCTATCATGCCATGGCCGGGCCCGAGGCTGGCAGGTCCTGGCAGGTGCCGGCAGGGAGGACCTGGCCTCAGACCCTGGCCTCTGGAAGGCTGGTGGGACAGAGGCAGCGTCCACCGAGGGAGACCCCTCTGGGCCTCGCCCCCGCCCCTCCCCGATTAAGTCACTTCTCTTGTTCCCACCGACCGCAGAACAGGGCTCTGCTTCTCGTTGGCTGACGGACTCACAGAAGCAGGATTCTTCACGTTGGCTCCGGCTAAGAGAGGCAAAGCTTAGTGATACCGGATCGCGAATGTCCTTGCGGTCGGGTCTCGCTGATCAGCACAGGCCTGGTGTTTTGCTGTTTTCCTCATGGGGCCTGCAGTTCATCAACAGCCTCTGCTCTCCTCCTCTCTCCAAACTGGGTAATCACGACAAAAGTTCAACTTGCTTTCTTACCAATATTCCTCTTTGCGAAGAATTTATGCAGCCAGCTTGACTGCGAGTAGGATGACCAGCCTGCTCAGGCCGACGCGGACTATCCCGGCTTCAGCACTGAAAGTCCAGTGTTGTGGGAACCCCTCAGACTGGGCACAGTGGGACAGCTGCTCATCTCCTCTGGGAGGCTCCCACTTGGGGATGTTGGGCTACCCCTGTGGTTGGCAGCAGATGGGGGAAGGCTGGGTCCTGTGGCACGAGCCTGGCTCGGGGCTGAGGCCTCGGTGCAGCCCCCTCCCCGGCTCCCGTTTCTCTCTCTGGCTCTGTGCAGTGAGCTGGGTGGCTGGAGGAGGAGACCCGAGCCCTTCCTGTGTCCCAGGACGGACCCCAGTCCAGTAACGCCACGGTCCCTGCGAGAAGGTTGGCACGAGCAGCCTCACATCCTGGGGCTGGGAGGGGCTTAGTGATCATCTCGTCCTCCCACTTCATTTATAGATGGGGAAACTGAGCCAGGAAAGGAGACTTTGCCAAGTAATAATAATGCCAACTCAACTTCGCTTCTGTAGCCTTTGTGGGTATCCAGTTAGCACAGGTCTCCCCAGAGGGGAGCTGGGTGTTAGCCCCGTCTCCACCGTGAGAACCAGCATGGAAATGGCCAGTATGGCCAAGTTGTCAGACTTTTAACATTGATAGCAAATTGTGCAGAATGGGGGGGGGGCAGATTTGGAAGGTTTCTGCGATGTTTTATTTGACTAATAATTATTTTTCCTTTGTACTGCTATTTTGACAAATGTTTTGGAGGAAAGACAGCGTGGAATCAGTATGCAGCTGCTAACCTTGGCTGGTGCTGACTTCCAGATGAAGCGGGGGGAGGGACACAGAGGGAGTTGAGAGAGACAGGGGTGCGGAAGGAAAGCTAAGGGCATTCATTCATTAATCCACTCTTCTTACAAAGAAAACTGTGTTCAAAAAACTATTCATTACAAAATTCTGGAATGTATTGACCATATGCTTTTAAAAAGCTTTCTTATGATGGGAAATTTCAAACATACACAAATAGAACATAATGAGCCCAACCCACCACATGCTTTTCAACAGGGATCAATGCGTAACCAGTCCTGTCTCACCTCCGTCCCCATGCATTCTCTCCTCTCCCAAACACGGATTGTTAAGGAATTCCAGCCATTCATGTCATCTGTAAATGGGACTGTATTCTCAAGTATACTAAATGTGTTCTTGAAAATACCCTTGAATATATTTTGGGGGATGAAGAATTCCTGCAAATATACATTTTCACACCCCTGAGTCTCCCCTTCCCTGCTTTTCAGCGTTCCCTCTCCGTCCCTTTGTCTCCTCCCTCACCCCTCCACCTCCCCTCTCTGTTCTCCGCGGTCCCCCTAACCTGCAGACTCCACCCTGACCGTTGGAGGCACCTGCTGGGAGTGGGCAGTCTGGGTGGTGTGGAGCTGACTTTCCCCACACGCTGAACCCCCTGTCTAAGGGTTTCCTCCAGCTGAAGCAGTGGGGAGCTGGACAGGGCAAGTTCAACATGCCTGCAATGTGGTTACGCGGTCAGGTCCAGAAGAGTTAGCCTACACTTGGCAGAAATCTTCAAAATCTTTAAAAAGTTTCACCTGTTATGAATCACTCCAGAACTGTAAGTCATTAGGATCGATGACTATGTTGACTTGCCTTTGATGTCTTGACTCAGAGCTGTGCGACCTAGGACGGGTCATTTCACCCCCAGAGCATCAGTCTCTTCTTCTGTGAAGTGGGAAGGTTGGACCACAACAGTGGTTTCCAACCCGTTTTTGGAAGCAGAGTCCTTTTTTCCCCCCAACCAGAGCCTCGGTGAACCCCAGCAGTCAAAAGCGAGACCAGGGTCCACAGGAGCAGAGCTGAGATCAGGCAGCCTGGGCTCTACCCCCTCCCCCTCTGTGCCTCAGTTGCTCATCTGCCAAGTGGGTCTGATTGTTGAGAGCTTTCCTGGGATCAGGTACATCTGTGGGGCTTAGCCTAGGCCTGGCACACAGTCTGTGCTCGGTGAACACCAGCCCTCCTTATGACTTCTGTGCCCTGGCTGAGGCAGGATGGGGCCGGGGGACTGGCTGGGCCTTGGCCACCCCTCCTCTCCTTACCTTGGGCCAGCCCCCACCCTCCACAGGGGTGTAGGGACACTGGCCTTCTGCGCCCTGTGTTCTCAGATCCCAGAGAGGTTGTGCTCTGAATGGCCCAGGTCAGGCAGGGCCAGAACAAGGAGCCAGGCACTGTGGTGCCCGTGACCATGTCCTGGCCCCTTCCCCCCGTCACAGGGGGAGCTCAGAGGAGGTAAATGCAGTGCTGGGTAGCAGGGGCCCTGACAGAGTCCCCGTACAGCCAGCCCCGCGGGGACCCCAGCCTCACATGGCACGTTCTTCCCCAGTCCCATTCCCTGAAGGCTCCCAGACCAGGAGTGACCCAGAGGCTCAGATAACCATTCCCCTTTGCTTCCACTGCCTTCACCTTTCCCACCAGAAGGGTCCAGGAGAATGATCAACTCTGAAGTTAATTATAATTATGGACAACTGCAGCCCAGGTTGTCATAGAAACCCGCGGCGCACGGCTCTGTCTGTGGCACCCAGTTTCCTGACCCGACAGCCACAGCAGGGGACAAACACTTTCCTTCCTACCTCGTCTAGGCCTTGACAGTTCTCGGGGAGAGCTTGGGAGGGGAGTGTAGAGTCTCTGATCCTAGCCATTCGGAATGGGCAGGAATGCCGGAGCCCACGTGAGGAGGGCTGTCTCTACATCTGCATCTGTCTGCTCGCTCATTGTTGGCAGTGACATCTTGGGAGACGTGGATGCTCTGAGGCCTGGGACTGTCCTGTGTTCCAAGTCACCGTGATGGAGAGTCACCAGGAGAATGGGAAGGGTGGGGGCTGTGGCCCCGTGCGTATCTGTGGGACCCCAAGCAAGTCACGTCACCTCTCTGAGCTGGGGTCTGTCTATAAAATGGGGATGGTAATGCCCACCCCCTCAGCTCATCCTGAAGATCAAGTGGGCCGATGCACGGGCCTGCCACATCAGGGGGCTTGACAAATGTCCTACCTCATTGCTATCCTGGCTCCACTCAGGGATGGAAGAAGTGGGGGGGGAGCCCTCTGCTCTCTGCCTCTGACTTTGACCATTTGACTCAGTACTCCCTCAGTGGTTCTTAAAGTGGGGTTCCCGGAGCAGGAGCATCTCCACACCTGGGAACTTGCTAGAAATGAGAATTCTTGGGACCTACTCTAGACCTACTGAGTCAGAAACTCCAGGGATTGGGGGCCCAGCCATCTGTGTCTTGACATGTCCTCCAGGGGCTCCTGATGTCCCCTCAAGGGTGCAAATTGCTGTCCTGACAATTTGTGGATAATACCCTCTGTCCGCTTTCCCTGAGAAATGGCCCACCCGTGTCCGCTTTCCTCCTGAGCTGCCGCCCCCAGCCCGGTCCCCTTCTACCTGGGCTGAGTCTCAGCTGGGTCCAGGAGGTCAGCTGTAGTGGGCTGGGCTAGGGCCACCTGGCCATCCTGCTTGGAGTCTGACGCCCCCTCGGTGTCTCAGCTCAGGCTGCCACCCAGATACACAACAAACATTCATCTCTCACGGGCCTGGAGGCTGAAGTCCAAGGTCATGTGCCGGCAGATTCAGTTTCTGGTGAGACCTTTCTCCCTGGCTTGCGGACATGGCCTTCTCACTATGTCCTCGGGTGGCCTTCTCTCTTCTTATAAGGACACTAGTCCTATCAGACCAGGGCCCCCCCCATGCCCTTATTTAACCTTAATTACCTCCTTAAAGGCCCATCTCCATGTTCAGTCACACTGGGGGTTTGGGCTTCCACGTGTGAACGGGGGGGGGGCACATACACCTGCGACGTTTGGACCCCCCCTCCAGGCCTCGTCAGCTCGTGGCAGCTTGCTGCCTGGGGCACCCTGGGGCGGCTGGACTCGGGGTGGACGTGGGGCAGGTGTCCTGGGCTGGTGTTTGCGTCCACCAGCAGCACCGCAAACACGCCAGATCCTTGAAGAGCGGGGCCGAGGCTCAAGTGGGAAGACAGCAGCTGGGGCTCTTGTGCCCCACAGCAGGTCTCCTTGGAGGTGCCTCCTGCGTCCTCCACAGACTTGGGTTCGAGAAGTCACAATTCAAGAGGCCCCAGTCGTGGCCACGTTAGGCGGCTTTGTCCTACTGTGGAAACACAAGTGCCCCCGGATAGCCGATGTCTGTTGGGCATTTATTATCCAGGATCCAGGATTTGCTAAGTGTGTTTCAGGCCACGAGGGAGGGCCCGCGGTTAACGCCCCCTCCCCCAGGTGAGGAAACGGGGCCGGGGCCTCAGCAGTGTCCGAGGCAGCGAGCTGAGACTCCACCCCGGGCGCTGGCGGGCTCTGGAACCCTCACTGGCCACACCCTGCTGGCCTGTCCCCGCTGCCGGAGGCCAGGGCTGCTCTCAGGGGGTCCGCGAGGTGGGTGCAGAGCGGGCGGCGGCCCCAGTTTCCAGGGCGGCCAGCCGGGCCCATTCTGCAGCCTGAAAAGGTCAGGCTTGGAACCACGGCCTGGGAGGGAAGGGGGCTCCGGGAGCCGTCCTGGAGGGGAGAGGAATGACTCATCGCCATTAAGCGGGAGCAAACTGGAGCTTGGAAGCGAAAGGTGACAATGTCACACAGGGCAACAGGGACAATGGCGCACGCTTTGAATTTATGGCGTTCCAGGACTGGAGCATCAGGTCAGCTTGGCGGGGACAGGGGCATTTGACTGCAGAACCCTCGCCCCTTACAGCAACTCGCAGTGTTCTAGATCTGGGGAACAGGCTTTCAGAACCCCGCCACACCAGGGCAGGGGTGCGGTTCTCTTTGTCTGGCTCCTAGCGTTGCCCACTCATGGCTGAGGTTTTTGATCCCTCCCGTGCAGGAGCAGGCTCGCAAGGCCGAGCCTAAGTGGGAGAGGGACCCAGAGAGGGAGAGTCGAGCACCGCCCTCTGCCTCCTTGGCCTGGTCTCCTGGGTCCCCGTTTCCTGTCTGAGGCTCTGGGAGGAACCCTGGTTCTACCCACTCTGAGAGGCTGATGGTGTCCGACTGGGATGGGTGTCTCCAGTCTGGCTGGAAGGGCCCAGAAGGGGTGCATTTGGACCCTGAAATCCCAACTTCATGGTTCTGGGCCCTTCCTCTCCATGACTCAGCTTCCAACCCAACCCCCTCCACCAACGGCCTGCATCCCCCAGTGGGAGGCAGAATGAGCCTCTGGGTCTCTGCCCCTGTGCCCTTCCTGCTGTCCCTCCCACACAGACCTGCCCTGGGCCCCCTCTCTGCTCTGCTTGCCCCCAGATAGGGAGGCTCTGGCAGAGGGCCTTTTCCTGCAGAAGAGCTTTGGGGATGAGCCAGAGGCCTCAGGTGGTGGACTCAGGCGTTTGCCAGTCCCCCACATCTGTTCTCTGTAATTCTGTCCCATCTGGGTCCCCAGGGCTGGCCTGCATGGACTCATCAATGACTCACCTTTCCCCCGTGGGCCCATTGGGTTTGGCTGGTGGAAAGCCAGGGCTGGAGATGAAAGAGCGGGAGGGGAGAGAGGCTGGAACGTTCCTCGTGCTCCTCTCTGGCTCAGAACTGCCATCTGGGCAGGGGCTCCTCCCTCCCCTTGGCCTGGGAGGGGTGCCAGCCCCCACAGAGCTGGACACCAGGGGCCTCAACGTTTCTCGCTCTTCTGCCGCTCCTCTCATTCCTCCCAATGCCAGCCGAGTGCATCTCCAGGAGCTCGTCCTCCTGCCCAGGGCCAGAGCCATGCGTGGGCACAGCACGGACACTTCTCAGCAGAACAGGCAACAGTCACAGAGCAACCCTTCCCCACCCCAGGTCAGGGCTGGGTTTTCTAGAGTGGACACAAGATGGCAAGAAAAGCAGAGCCATCACGTAGAGCAGGAAGAAAGACACACAGGAATTAGCAGGGAAGTGGCCACTGGGCTTGATGTCCCTGGACATTTGTATGATGGCGGGTCCTGGGCTGGAGAAGCATTTCACAAATTAAGATAAATCCTGTGAACCTTCAGCCCATTTCGATGCTTAATGCAAAACATAAACACATTAAGGTCATTTCAGAATCTGGAGGAGTTTGAATAATTCAGGTCCCATCATCATTTACTCCAAACGCCTCATTTCATCTTATGAGTCATCTTTGAAAGGAAAAGAAGAGAGAGATGTATGGTGGCAAATGACTTGGGATCGGAACCAAGAGAGCTAGAACGGCTATGAGGAGGAGGCTGCTAGCTCCCTGGATGGACACGGCCAGGGCCAGTTTTGGAAGCGGTCCTGGGGAACATCTGCCTGGCTGGGGTGCAGAGAGGTCTGGGGTCGGCGGGGAGGCCAACCTGAGTCCAACTCTGGGGGTGGGTTTTGGGGAAAGGCCTTACCTGGCCTGGGCCTCAGTTTGCCCATCTGTGGAAAGGGAACACGGGTCCTGCTCCCTGGTCGCTGTGGGGCTGGAAGCGCACGGTGTGTGGGGTGAGGGTGGGCACTGCGCGTGCGTGCAGAGCAGCTGGATTCACGACGTCTCCGATGACCACGTCCTCAGATGGCCATGTTCCCAGCTGCGATCCCCTGTGGGTGAGGACCATGGCTCTACCCCTGAACCCAGTACGGACTCTGGCCCCAGGGCCCCCGCTCAGGGGCTGGTGTCCAGACTCCAGTCCTCGTCCCTACCATGCCCTCATCCTCATCCACCAGGCCTCCATCAGACCAGCCTCCTCACCCTCCTCCCTGTGTCGTGGTGGGGAAAACCCTGGCTTTGGAGTCAGAAATACACTTGAGCTAAAGGTGCTACCTGTGCGTGACTTCAGGTGAGTGACTTATTTCACCTCTTGTCATCTCAGTTTTCGGTGGGAGGATGGGGCTAATAGTACACCTTCCACTCCACCGGGGGAAGGCACAGAACTGATGTCTGTGAGGTGCAAGGCCCCCCCAGCCACCCCCACCAGGAGATGGCAGTCGTGGTTGTTCCAATCTGCACTGTTTTCTAATCCTTCAGCTTCTGAACACCTGCCGAGTCCCGAGGTGGGACAGACACTCGCGGTGAAGGCAGGGGCTACTGAGAAGAATGACACGTGGTTTGGGCCCCCAGGGAGCTCCCCAGGGATGATAGGCTGCTAAAATCACTGTGCTACCAGGGGAGGAAGAGGGGAAAGGGAGCTGCGAGGGTCCCAGAGGTCTTCATGGAGGAGGGAGGATTCAGGTGGTCCCAGAAGGATGGGTGGGGTTTGGAGGCAGAGGGGAGGGCAGGGGAGGGAGGAAGAGAACGAGCAGGGCTCTGAGGGGGGGGACAAGCGCAGGGGCAGCCCTGGGAACGCTGAGTTCTGCTGTGCCCGGGTCATGAGCACAGGAGGGCTGGCACAGGTGTGCTGGGAGAGAACTTGACCCAGCCGGGCTGTCAAGGGGAGCAAAGACACGTTAGGTAGGACCTGGAAGGAGAGCACCTTCCGCTGGGTGAATAGGTGCGGGAAGGAGGAGCATTTCAGGAGGAAGGGATTGTACTTACGGGAACCGGAGAATGGGAAGCAAGGAAGAAGCCTGGTTGTGTAGAGGCTCAGGTGGCCCAGTACTGTAGACACATTGGCCATGGCCCTGGTTTTGTCCAGCAGCAATATGCTCCGGGGATGGACTGTGATTGCTGGTCACAGCAAGTCTGTGCCAGGTGATTGGTTTAGAGATAAGGAGGTGAGCTTGTCTGGCCAATGAGATGTTAGGGAAAATCTGCTGAAGAGGCTTTTTTCTCTTTGATCCAAATAATCGCATGAGGAAAATTGCTTCATTCCCACCCTCCCAGTTTGGGACACACCTGTGCTAGAAAATAATGCCTGGAGCTCCTGTAGCCACCTTGTAAGCATGAGGGGCGAGGCAGAGATGCCAACCTGATGACCTGATGCTGCCAAATGGCTGAACCAGCCCTGGGAGTGCAGACTGGTTATGGGCTATAAAATGGCTTTATTCTGTAGGCAATTAGTTAGACACGCTGCTTTGCATACGCACACACATTCCTCATTGATCCATTGTGTTAAGTATTTTAATTTTATCCTAGAAGCAATAGGAAGCTATTAAATGGTTTGAACATTTGAAGAGGGCCATGATATGATTATATTTGTGCCTTCTTAATATCACTCTGAAAATACATCATTGTGATCTGTGTCAACAGACTAAAGAAGAAAACCATATGATCATTTCAATAGATACAGAAGAAATATTTGGCAAAATATTTCAAAATAATTCATGACAGATACTCTCAGCAAATTAGGACTGGAAGGGGACTTCTACAATCTGATAAAGAGCACCTACACATACCCCACAGCTAACAGGATGCTTAGTGATGGAAGACTGCTTCCCTCTGAGATCAAGAGTAAGACAAGGATGTTTGCTGTCATCACCTCTGTTCAATATCAAACTGGGGGGCCTAGCCAATGCAATAAGGCAGGAAAAAAAATCATGCAGACTGGAAAGACTAGAACAAAATTGTTTCTATCCAGAGGTGATGTACTTGGTCTATGTAAAAAAATCCCGAGTAATCTACAAAAAACCCTACTAGAACTCATAAGTGAGCCTAGCAAAGTTGCAGCATAGCAAGTCAATATACAAAAATCAATTGTATTTCATTCTGTCTTGAGACATGGTGGTTACACAAACCTACATGTGATAAAATGTTATAGAATTATACACACATTGTACCAATGTCAGTTTCCCAGTTTTGATATTGTACTATAGCTGTGCAAGAAGCAGTCATTAGGGAGAGCTGAGTGAAGAGAACAGGAGACCTCTCTCTCCTATCTTTGCAGATTTTTATGAATCTATAATTAAACACAATCTTTGAAATCAATTATATTTCTATGTAGCAGCGATGAATGATTAAAAATTGAATAAAACACTGTTTACAACAGCTTCCCCAAATATGAAATACTTAGATATAAATCTAACAAATATGTGTAGGATTTATATCTTGAAAACTATAAAACACTCATGAATGAAATTGAAGAAGATTTAAATAAATGGAGAACCATACTGTGTTCATGAAGGGAAAAACTCAACATTTTTAGGGTATCAATTCTCTCCAAGGTGATCTATAGATTCAATACAATCCCAGTCAACATTGCTCTAGCCAGAGCCTGGAAAAGAGTTTAGAAGGGGGCCAGAGAGGGAGTGAGGAGTCCAGTTAGGAGAAGCCTGGCTGAGAGCTGAAGGGAAGTGTGGACCAGAATGGCTGGACTGGAGCTGAAGATGGGAAGGAAAGGATGCACCTGAGAGACAGTGGAAGGTAAGATCTCCAGCACTTGGTGATGGGCTGGCTATGCAGAGTGGAGGAGAGGGGGAGGTTCAGGATGACTCACGTCTTGGTTCATGCTTCTTTGACTTTCAGAAGATGAGGCACCAGATGAGAGGCAGGTGGGAGGAACGGAGAGGGACAGACTCAGGAAGGGGTGAGGCAGAAAGGGCTGTGCCCTCAGACGTGCCAGGGACCCCTCAAAATTCTCTTCTAAAATAAAAATTCCTGATAGGGACAACATCCTGAAGCTTTTCCTCTAGCAGCCCTTTGCTTTGACCAAGACCCTGTTGCATCTGTACTCTTGTCCTCGTCCGAGGCACAGTCAGCAGAGTCTCCAGACGTGTGGGGAGACAGAGGGCTGTGGGGAGGAAAGGCGGCCTCGTGAGACCAGGCGAGGGCCACGCTGTCCCACGGACAGCAAGCCCAGGGCTCTAGCAGTGAGATGGGGTCTGCCCAGTAGTCCCCTCTTCTGCCTCCTGTGGTTCTCGTGGCTCCTTGGAAGATCTGCGTTTATTCCCAGGAAGCAGTCATACTAGTGACTGGCGCACACCACCAGGAGCCCCAGAGCCCCACTGTGTGGCAGTTTCTGTGGCAACCAGCCACTGAGGGAGAGGGGCCTGGGGCAGTTCTGGGGGGTGCAAATTTAGGAAACGGTGACCAGAAGGAAGACTGCAGCCCAGACCCCTGCTGGGGAAGGGGGGTTGTGAAGAATCCAGAACCAGCCATTATCCACCCAGTAGAATGCTCATTAGGCCCGGCCCTGTGCGGGCACTGGGGATCCAAGGATGAACAGACTAGAGGCCCGAGGCGCTCAGAGTCGGGGGAATGGGTCTGGCAGGCCAGGGGCCTGGGGCCACTGAAGGCTGAAGACGCCAGGAGCACGGAGGGTGGAGTAGGGCCGGGGGCTCGAGTGGGATCCAAAGCCAGGGTCCCACCAAGACGTCAGGATGATAGAGAGCAGACCTTACAGAACTGGGGTCCCCAGGGCAGCGCGTCCCTTCCATGACCACACTCTCCAGGACACTCCCATCGCTCAAGCACTGACACCTCCCACTGGCCTTTTGGCTGTCGGGGAAGAGGCTCCGGGACCCAGGGGAAGCAGCTCTGCTTGCCCCAGAAATAAAGACGAGGGGGGCAGTGAGGACTTCACTCTTGGGAGCTCTCCACGCTCCACTCCAGACCAGCTTGATCCGCACCCCCGGGGCCAGCGCCTCACTCCGGCCCCGGGATGTCCAGTTCCCCTACCCCAACTCTGGACTTGCTCAGTCTCTGAGCTATAACTCTCCCTCTTTCAAAGGGTCCAGGACCCCTGCTTCGTGATGTGACGTGGGTTAGGTGAGGTCACGGCAGGGGATACTCTGAAGGCTGACACGCGTG
>NC_138378.1:116583291-116632947 GCF_054177405.1 Leptonychotes weddellii
GGGATGCAACGGCGCTCACTAAGTAATCAGTGGTGGACAATGAAGGCCCCCAAAGGCATTGCATGGACGTTCCTGGAAGCAGAGTGCACTTGGCTCGGAGTGAAAATTCCATCCCGTTTCACCAATATGGAACTTCTATGCCGATCACGTTATTTAAACTCACTGCTGGGATCTAAGACCTCGAAAGAAAAGCCGTACATCTTCCCACCAGAAATTCTCACTGGAAGGTCACTGAGCTTTTAGACACCACTGTACACACACACACACACACAAACACACACGTGTCTATAGACACACATATATATGTATATATGGATATTTAAGATTTTATGTATATATTTTTCATTATATAATGTATATTTTTAAAAAACAGACTTTTTTTTAAGATTTTATTTATTCATTTAAGAGAGAGAGAGCACATGTGCACAAGCAGGGGGAGAGGCAGAGGGAGAAGGAGAAGCAGGCTCCCCGCTGAGCAAGGAGCCCGATGTGGGGCTCGATCCCAGGACCTGGAGATCGTGACCCGAGCCGAAGGCAGATGCCCAACCATCTGAGCCACCCAGGCGCCCCTAGACTTCATTCTGAGAGCAGTTTAATGCTCACAGCACACTTGAGCAGCCTTCCCCATGATCAACCAAAGACAGGCACATGTATGACAGTTGATGAACCTACATCGACACACATCATCACCCCAAATCCATAGTTTGCATTAAGGCTCACTCTTGGTGTACTTCTGTGCGTCTGGACAAGTGTATGATGATGTATGTCCACCGTGACAGTATCATACAGAGAAATTTTACTGCCCTAAAAGTCCTCTGCGCTCCCCTTGTCCCATATTTTTTAAAGGCACTTTAAGTCCATGATCTTAGCTGAGCCATCTTGCAGCTCCGGAAGCCCTGCTTTGACACTCAGGGAACTCAGGCCCAGATCGGGTCAAGGGCCCTCCCCAAGGTCGCCTTTGCAAAACCCAATAACAGAGCCAGCAGCAGAATGTGCTAGACCCATGTGTCCAGTGGTAATTTTATCATCCATCCTATCAGCCCATCCTAACCCCCAGTTTACAGAGGGGCAAACATACTTGGGGACACTTGCCATGGTCACACGTGGCTAAGTGGGATGCCAAAAAATGCAAATTCCTAAACCCATTCCTGCTCTCTCCATCAATTACAGGAGCTTCCAGGAGGCTGTGGGAATGCAGTGAGCAAGCAGCCCCTTGGGTCAGGGGGGCTCTGACCCAGAGCAGGTGCTCCCCCAGCCCTCAGCCCTCTCAGGGAGACCTGCCCTCCAGGACCCACTCAGCCACCACACTGCATGATTCATGCCGCTGGAGCGAGCTTGGGTGAAGGTCAGTTGGCTGCCTGCTACAAAGGCCCTACCACTTCCAGCCTCCCGGGGGCAGCCCTCAACAATCAATGTGTTCAGTGACCAGCTCAGGGCCCTGAGTGCCAGGTGAGAACATATCCAGTCCACACAGACACCTTCCTCCACAGCTCTTCCTGTCCCACCGAGACACACACCAGCTCATATGGGGCAAGTACTGGGTGGCAGGAGAGCAGACCGGGTGTGCCCCTGTAGCTAAGTGGCCCTGTGACTTGGGCACACCCTGTCATCTCTGTCATTCTCTTCCCCCATCCTTGACAAAGCCTGTGGGCTGCATCCCCTCAGAGACGGGGCCGGCTCTGCCATCAGGCTTCCTCGCCGAAGGAGGGTCCATCATTCCAGACGCCTTGGAGGCTCTGGCTCCCCAGCTGCCTGGGGACACTCCATTAACTCAAATTGCACATTTCCTCCTGGCTCTATCGCTGAGCCACAGGGGCTCCCCGGCCACCAGCTTTCCTGTGACAGATAAAGATTACAGTCATTGCTCAAGACTGAATCAAGTAGCAGAAGTCATTATGCAGAAATAATTATGTTGAGTTATGTCTGGTGGCTCCTGATTTCTGTCTAGCAATTGTCTTGCAAATGGTCTGCCTTTTCCTCTCCAGAGGAGCTAACTGCGGAGGCCTGGTGATTCAAACAGACATACGGGGCGCAACCCCACTGCTCCAAACCCCTGCCGGTGGGGAGAGGGCATCAGCATCCTACGGGAAGGTTCTCTGTGAGGCTCTTTTGCTAAGCACTTGGGAGAGACAAAGACATGGAAGACAAAAGCCCCGGGAAGGGCCTCACTCACAACTCAGCCACATGTACCCCTGTACTGGACCCTCCTTCAAAGCTTGCTTCACACATCACTTGCTCCATGGGGCCCTTCCTGACACTCCAACTTCCCCAGCCCCTTGCTCATGTCAGGCATAAGATACCTCTTTCTCTTAGGTTTGGGGTCTCTGGGGAGTGACGGGCAATGACCAGGTCTGACCTATTTTTGTACTAGCACAAAGCAGGGCCTCAGGAGAGCAGGGAGGACAGCAGAGAGGGCTGTGTGGCCAGACTGCCTAGGCTCAAATCCTAGCTCTACTATTGCCTGGCTGTGTGGCCCTGACCCATTGTTCAACTTCTCTCTGCCTCAGTGTCTAGGTATGTAAAATGGAGACAATAACTGCCCTACCTAGATCATCAAGTTCTTGTAAAAACTAAATGAGCTAATGCACAAAAAGGTGCTTGGCACACAGGAAGAGCTCAATAAATGTCAACAATGACTGAAAGAGCAGAAAGAACATGCTTATAAGAATCTAAGACAGTAGAAAGGCACAAACTACCAAACCTTACTCAAGGAAAACAGACAATCTGAAATAAAGAAGGAGACGATCTGAAATGCCTATAACAAGGCAATACATAGAATTGGCAAGCAAAATATTACTCATACACAAAAAAGCCCAGACCCAGATGGCTCCACTGCTGAATTCTACAAACATCTAAAGAATCAATACCAATTTTCTTTTCTTTTTTTTTTTTTTAAAGATTTTATTTATTTATTTATTTGAGAGAGAGAGAATGAGAGACAGAGAGCACGAGAGGGAAAAGGGCAGAGGGGGAAGCAGACCCCCCGCTGAGCAGGGAGCCCGACGTGGGACTCGATCCCAGGACTCCAGGATCATGACCTGAGCCGAAGGCAGTCGCTTAACCAACTGAGCCACCCAGGCGCCCAATACCAATTTTCATAAATTCTTCCCAAAAAAATAGAAGAGGAGGGAACACTTCCCAGCTTGTCCTATAAGGCCATTACTACCCGGATACCAAACCAGAGAGACTTCAGAGAGAGGATATAGACCAGTGTCATTATAATGGACATGGATGCAAAAACAAACAAACAAACAAATCAACAAAATACTAGCATACCAAATCCAGCAACGTAAAGAATAGAAAGAATTACATACCACGACCAAGTGGGATTTATCTCAGGAATGCAAGGTTGGTTTACCAACCGAAAATCCATTCATGTAGTATATCATATCAATAAATATAAAAAGCAAAAATCACATGCTTATCTCAATTGATGCAGAAAAAGTACTCGACAAAATTCAACACTTTCATAATAAAAACACTAAATAATCTAGGAGTAGAAGGGAATTTCTTCAACCTGACAAAGCTAACATCCTACTTAATGGTGAAAGACTGGATGCTTTCTACCTCAGATGAGGAATGAGACAAGGATGCCCGCTCTCACCACTTCTATTCAACAACATACTAGAGGTTCTAACCAGGCCAATAAGGCAAGAAAAAGAAGTACAGGATTAGAAAAGAAGAAGTAAAACGATCTCTATTTGCAGATGACATTATCTTATATATAGAAAATTCTAAAGATTCCACTAAAAAAAAAAAAAAACTAACAGTTCAGCAAGGTTGCGAGATAAAAGATCAATATGCAAAGATCAATTTTATTTCTATATACTTGCAATGAAAAACCCAAAAATGAAATTGAGAAAACAATTCCATTAGCAATAGCATCAAAAAGAATAGAATAGGAATGGATTTCACAGAAGAAGTGCAAAACTTATACTTTGAAACTATAAAATATTGTTGGAAAAAAAGATCTAAATAATTGGGAAAATATCCCATGTTCATGAATCAGAAGACTTAACATTATTAAGAAGGCAATATACCCCAAATTAATCTACAGATTCAATACATTCCCCTATCAAATTCCAGCTTACTTCTTTGCAGAAATTGACAAGATTCTAAATTTTATATGGAATTGTGAGCACCCAGGACAGCCAGAACAATCCCGAAGAAGGAGAACAACATAGGACTCACACGTCTCAATTTCAAAACTTACTACAAAGCAATAATAATCAAGACAGCATGGTATTGGCCCAAGGACAGATATATAGATCAATGAAATAGAATTGAAAATCCATAACTAAACCCACACATCTTTGGTCAACTGATTTTGAACAAGTGTGCCAAGACTAGCAGATCGGGAAAGAATATCTTGTAGACAAATGGTGCTGGGATGACTGCATAGCCACATGCAAAAGAATGAAGCTGGACCCTCACCTCACATCATATAAAAAATTAACTCAAAATGGATCAGAGAACTACATGTAAGAGCTAAAATTATAAAACTCTTAGGAAAAAAAAAAACATAAATCTTCATAACCTTGGATCTGGCAAAGGATTCTTAGATATGACACCAGAAGGCCAAATAACCAGATAAGATAAATAAATTGGAATTCATCAAGATTTAAGACTTGTGCTCCAAGAGGACACAGACAAGAAAATGAAAAGACAACTCACAAAATGGGTGAAAATATTTGCAAATCATATAACTGATGAAGGACTTGTATCTAGAATATATAAAGAACTCTTACAATTAACAGAAAGACTTATAACCCAATTAAAGCATGGGCAAAGGATGTGAATAGACATTCCTCTAAGAAGACACACAAAGATCAATAAGACACATGAAAAGATGCTCAACATCATTAGTTATTAGAGAGAAACAAATCAAAAGCACATTGAGATACCACTTCACACCCGCTAAGATTTCTAGAATCGAAAAATCAGATCAATACAAGCGTTGACAAGGATTTGGAAAAATCAGAACCCTCATACATTGCTGTTGGGAATTTAATGGTGCAGCTGCTTTGGAAAACAGTCTGGCAGTTCCTCAAATGATTAAACATATATATAGTTACAATGTAACCCAGAAACTCGGCTCCTGGGTAGATACGCAAGAGATGTGAAAACGCATGGCCACCCAAAGACTTATACACAGTGTTCACAGCAGCATTGTCCATAATAACCAAAAGGTGGAAACAACTCAAATGTCCATCAACAGATGAATGAGAACAGAACGTGGTATATTCATACGGTGGAATATTAATTAGTCCTAAAAAGAAATGAAATACCGACATATGTTACAACATAGAAGAACCTTGAAAAGATCACACTAAGTGAAGAAACCAGACACAGAAGGATAAATATGACATGATCCCATTATATAAAATGTCCAGAATAAGAAATCTATAGAGACAGTAAAAAGATTCATGGTTTCTTAGGGCCGGGGGATGGGGAGATAGAAGGTGACAGCTAAAGGGTATGGGGTTTCCTTTCAGGGTGATGGTAATATTTTAGAATTGACTTGTAGGGATGGTTGCACATACTTGTAAGTGTACTAAAACCCACTGCATTGTGTACTTTATTTATTTTTATTTATTTTAAAGATTTTATTTATTTGTGCATCCTGTACTTTAAATGGGTGAATTATATGGCATGTGAGTTACGTCTCAACAAAGCTGTTGAAAAAGAAAAAAAGGACTCTAAGTCAAGGTCTTTGGACAGAAGGGCGAAGAGCAGGCTCACAGGAGCAGGGAGGCAAAGTGCAGGGCTTCCCACCAGATCCTGGCAGCCTCGAATCTGGGGACACGGCCCCTAGGAACGTGCTGCAGACCTGCCCCGGAGAGCCCCCCCACCACAGACACAGTATGCACTCCACACTGTCCGTGTGCCCAACATGTGTGTTAGGTGCAGGAACAAAAGCCCCACTTTTGAGGAGCCCACAGCCAGTGGGGTACGCTCAGGTGTGTGTCAGATGTCTGGGGTGGGCCCACAGACACAAGCTTGCTGGATCTCTCTGCAGTCAAGGGCGTGATCCAATGCACTGCAGGGAGCGGGCGGGGGGGGGGGGCAGTCCCTCAGGATACACACTCAGAGAGGGAGGTGCCTCTGAACACTCCACTCAGCTCCTGAAATGGCCCGGGCAGCCCCCCTCCCGCCGCCCCAGGGCACTGTGGGCGCCACCTAAGGAGTTACAGTTCTGGGGGCCTTTCTGGGGCCAGTTCCTGGACCCAGGCATGGAAGGACGCAGTTCCCACTGTCCTTGCTGGCCAGTCCTGAGGAAAACAGCTAGAAAAGCGTTTTCCTTCCATGCCCAATGAGCCTCCTCACACCCACAGACTTCCCGCCCTGCCTGGGATCTGCAGAAAACTGAACGGCCTCTCCTGCTGGCTCACACCAGGGGCGGATGTGTGCTCAAAAGCTGACAAATTATTTTAATATATCCTGAAATCTAACTTAATTAGAGAGCAAAGTCCCCAAGGGAGGAAAATATAGTGGGGTCTGAAGTCCAGATGGATGGGTTTTGGATTATGACTAAGTCTGAGCTGACTGCAGTTTCAGGAATGACTAATTCCACCGCGGTCCCCAGGTCTTAGGGCAGATGCTTACTGAACACTTTCACGCAGATATTTCCCACAACAGCCACTTGGGAGAGGCATTTTCCTCCACTGCTCAGTTCAAGAACCGAGAGGGGCTGCGTGCCCTCCAGAGGGTAAGACCACCCAGGCCGCAAGTCTCACAGAGGGGAGCAGGGCTGGAAAAGATGCCCAGTGGGACAATGAAGGAAACCCTGAGCATTAAACAGCCATGCACGTGGCCCGGCACCAGCTCCCTGGTCACCTGGACCACCGCGTGGTGGCCGATGGCACCCCCGACTTCCAGCGAGTTTGCCCACTGTTTGATGGTAGCCCCCATGGCCGATCCAGGGGTTTGCGATCTTGTCACAAAACCAAAGGAGTCCACCTTGGACCGCTCCGAAAATCTGTTCCGAGTGTTTACCAAAGATGACCACACACCCCCATACACCAGGAACTCAACTTCTTGCTTTGTTCCCAACAGCAAGATTGGCACGTGTCCACCGAAAAGCAGGATTTGTAATCTGCAACAGACTGGTGAATGAACTGCGGTGTGTTCATACGACAGAGGACCACAAGCCATCAGAATGAACCTCAGTGACACAACACAGATGAATCTCCAGACAGAGCACTGCGTGAAGCGGCCAGACACAAAATACTTCATGCTGGAGGATTCCATTTACAAAAGGAATAAAAGCAGGCGCAGCGAACGCGTGGTGATGGAAATCAGGACCGGCCACGCTCGGTGGGGGCAACGATTAGAAAGTCGTGATGGGGCTTCTGGGTGCAGGTTACACGTCTTCTCTTGTGAAAATACGCACTTTAAGGCACACAAGTTAAACTTCAGTGAAAAGCCGAGCAGAAAGCGAAGCACCCACGGTCATCCCTGCATCCGTCCCTGGCCCACCCTGGGCAGGGCTGGCGGCTTCCTAGCACTCCCCTACCTGACTGAGGCCAGAGCCCAGGGGTGCCTTCCGCTGGGAAGAGAGCAGGCCAGTTCAGTCCTGACCTCCCCAAGGCTGGCTAACCTCTCCGCACCCCAACTTCCTCACCTGAGCACGGCTGTCACATCTGTCGGGGGAGGCTCCCAGGGATGTGAATTTTCAGGAAGTAAGGGCCCTGTGTAACCAGCACCCAGCCTGCAAGCCCCGCATCAGTCATCCGCTTGCTAGACCGAAATTTATGAGGAGCTACTCTGCGCCAGGCACTGGGGATTCCTGGGTATTGTCAAGCACCCTGCCTGCAAAGGGCTGACTTTCCAGTAACAAGACATAAATGGGGGGGGCAAGAAAAATGGGTGAAAGGGGCCAAAAGGTAAAAAAAAAAATTAACACACACAGATGGCACTTGAATACCCATAAAGTACTGCCATGATGGTCATGGGTGGGGGGAAGCGAAATCGCTCAGACTACCACCTCGGATTGTAAGGGAAGTATCTCCCCTCTTTACAATAAATAATAATTTATGCCACCTGTCAGCGAGCACCAGCAATAAGGAGTGTCTCAGAACCAAGGCTCAGAGGCGAGGGGTTGTGTGTGATCATTTGCAAAGACAGAGATTCTCAGAGATCTGGAAGGAAAAGGAGGACCGGCAAAGTGAAGGGCTGGGGTAGTTCTCGGGGGCGCTCCTGCCAGGGCAAACTCCCAGGGTCACATTTCCAACCTAGGGGAGTTCAGCAGCCAGACACGCTCTTTCTTCTAAGAGCCTCTGTCTTCCTTTCCCCCCACCAATGACAGGTCTCTCTCCAGTTTGTCCAGCGCAACAGGGGAACCGGTCAACACCCCCCCACTCCTCCTGTCTCCACCCAGACCTTTAGCGCGTGTTCTAAGACTTGCCCCCCCCCACTCCCCCACCGCCAGCCCCGCTAGCACAACAGAAAAAGGAACCAGGAAAATGGCATTTGGATGGTGTGCCCCCCGCCCCCTTGCATCCATTTCCTCTTATAATAATTCTCAGTGTCTCTTAAGGGTCCACACCACCCGCATTCCCAACCCACCGGACCCAAAGGGGGCTCCCTCACTTTCCCCCCCAAAGACGGGGCTCTCTCCCATTGTGCTCTGTCCCGACACCACGAATGACTGGACATCCTGCCCCATCAGCCACAGCAGGTGGGCTTGCAGATAGCACACGGGCTCGGAGAACAAGGGGAGCACAGCGGTGGAGGTCCCTGAGTCGGCAGTGTCCCCACCCAGTCCACCCTGGACTCCTCAGTGTTGTGAAATATTAAATTCCCTTGTTTGCTTTAACCCACTTGAGACCGTTTTTTCCATCGCTTTCAAAAGAGTCCGAACTGATGCAAGATGCCTTATATTCTTCAGAAGGTAAATACGACTGCATCTCATCTTCCTCCAGGCTTCACTGTTCTGCTGAAGGACCTTTAAGTGTTGACACGTCTTCATCTTCCTGCTCTCATTTACAAAAAAATACTCCCAAAAATGTCTTCCAAGGAAAATTAGTTTGGGGTGTTGCGCCTCATAGGATGTAAAAGGTAAGAGATGCTCCACGGTCAGGTAAATGTGCAAATTACTTCCTGCCACAAAGTTAAATTGGTTTCTTTACTGCAGGACTTCTCAGACCCCCTTTTTTTTTTTTTAAAGATTTTATTTATTTATTTGAGAGAGAGAGAATGAGAGAGCATGAGAGGGAGGAGGGTCAGAGGGAGAAGCAGACCCCCGCCGAGCAGGGAGCCCGATGTGGGACTCGATCCCGGGACTCCAGGATCATGACCTGAGCCGAAGGCAGTCGCTCAACCGACTGAGCCACCCAGGCGCCCCTTCTCAGACCCTTTAATGTATGACTGGTTTGTTTGTTTTTAAAGATTTTATTTATTTATTTGTCAGAGAGAGAGAGAGAGCACAAGCAGGGGGGAATAGCAGGCAGGAAGAAGCAGTCTCCCTGCTGAGCAAGGAGCCCCGACTCGGGACTCGATCCCAAGACCCTGGGATCATGACCTGAGCCGAAGGCAGACGCTTAACCGACTGAGCCACCCAGGTGTCCCTGACCAGTTTATTTTACTTCAATCTTTGTGACTAAGATTTATGTGCTCAATTTTTAAGGGGGTGTAACGGCATGCCTGACTCCCTGCCGTGTGTTTGGCTGTGGAAATCTTATTTTCATGGAGTAACTATAGGACAAAATGACATGAAATACATTTCAGAAAATGGATCCAGCTGGAATTCCAGATTTTTTCTATTCCAAACTGCTTAGCCTTTAGGGATCTTTTGATTTTCCCACCTGAGCCTTTTGGTTAAAAAAAAAAAAATTTTTTTTTTTAATTTTAAGCACACTTGTGGCAGAAGAATTTTGAAAACCAGAGAGTGCTACTAAAATACCAGGCACTGGGGAAGGGATTCTAAGAGTCCCTGGACTGAGGGGCAGCAAGGAATTGAGGTCTCTTCACAAGCTGCCATTTTCTTGAGCCATAAAATTCAACTTTGTTGACTCTCAACTCTCCAGGAAAGAAAGGAAAATGGCTCAATGCCCACTAATGGGATTCTTGGAACCTCCTGCGTCCCGGCCGCTGCCGCCCCCACCCCCATGGCTCCCCGAGGCCACCGACCCCTGGACCAGAGGCCAGAGAAAGGCCGCTCTGGTGTTCTTCTTGGGCCGTGTCAGAGGAAGAAAAAGCGAGCGTTTGCCAACATCACAACAATGAGGTGGCCGCAGGGGAGACACGAGTGGGGCCCCGGGAGGTGGAGAGCAAGAAACCCAACCAAACCTGATCCACGGTTTCTATTTGGGGGCCCGTTCTGCCCACAGACACGTCACTGTTTGTTGTGTATCCACCAGAGAACAAGCCTCGCGCATCTCAAGGCCTGGACTGCAGGGACCTGGGCCAGCAGCCGGGTGTCCCTCCACCCTGCAGGGCCACCTCGTGTGCCCTATACATGGACCTCTGTCTGTGATTTCACTTGGAGGGAAAAGGTTCAGCTGCAAAGAAGAAGAGAGAAGCCGCGTGTGTGGTCCAGCCCCTTCATTCTGCACTTGAGCAAGAAGGGTCTCGCCCGAGAGCACAGAGCCAGGGACGAGCGGGCCCAAACTCCGGGAGGGACGCAGGCACTTGGGTTTGCTGGGCACATGCAGATTCCAGGTGCCCCGTGGGCCGGGCCACAGGCCTCTCCCTTAAACGTCCTGAGAGTTTTGTCAATCATGATGTCGGAGGAGAGCAAAGGTTTGGGCCAGGCCGTCAAGACCGCCCTCTCCCGTGAAAGCACGTGGTGCAGGAGAGACAGGAATTCCACAGCGGGCGAATGGCAGCCATGGGTCCACGTGCATGAGCCCAGCCGGGGCGGGCACAGCAGTCAGTCCCACTTCAGGCACGAGGCCACTGAGGCCCAGACAAGTTCAGGGTCTTGCCTGGAGCCACAGGGCCAGGAAGAGGAGGGGAGCGTGGGCTCCGGACTCCAGCTCAGGGAAGCGGGCTGAGGCAATGCCACGGCCAGAGGAGGTTACCTGTTGTCTGACCGGTGTTGCCCACTCAAGGAGGCTGCTCCTTCCAGGAGGAGTCTAGTCCCAGACTTGAGGTGGGAGCTGCCTCTGGCCAGTCGGCCTGCCACTCTGCCAGGCAGTCCTCCATGCACTCACCCAGCGGCCACGCGGGCGCAGAGAGCTCACAGCCCCCGTGCGTGGCTCATACCCCTTGTTGCAGGTGCTGTGCGCTGAGGGGAAGAGGGCATGTCATTCTAAGCAGGATCCCCCAAGGAAGGTGTCACCAGGTGACAGGGGGCCAAGCCTTGCAGCATGGCTACGCCCTGGCTCTCCGCTCTCTAGATGCAGGCCCCGCTGGGGAGAGGGGGCGTGAGGGGCACCCTTTCTGCGCCTGCCATCCCAAAGACCCCTCCTCTCCTAACCACGGTGGTGGCCAGGTGGCAGAGGACAGGAGACCTACTCCCTGACAGGCTGTCCCTGGACCCGCCTGGATGCCTCTGGGGCAGCAGGGAGCGCTGGAGTGTAGGGGTACCAAGCACCCCTTCCCGTGCCCGGGGCCCAAAGAGTATCAGATTTGGACTCTGATGTGCTGCCGTGTGGCCCTAGGCAAGTCACCTCTCCTTCTGGGGCTGCTTCCTGCTCTTGAGTGCCCGGAAGTAGCTTCGAGGACCACGGGAAGCAATGAGTCACAGGGATGCTCTTCCAGCCCCGACGCCTAACCCTGGAGTCTAAATAGAGCACTTAAAGCTCTACCTCAGGACCTCTGGGCACATGAGGTCACCACCACCCACTACAGATGAGGAAACCAAGGCTCAGAAACAGGAAGCCACTTTTTCAAGGCCACACAGCCAAGCAGTACTGCACCCACTGAGACTAGCTGGCCTGTAGGCCATGCTTCCCCCACTGGCCACAGGGACGCCAGAGACCCACCTCTGCCCGCAGGATCGACAAAGGAGCGAGGAAAGAGGCACAGTGAAGTATGTAAGTGTAATTAAGCAGTGAAAGCAGAAGGCAGTGCAAAGGGGAGGCCTGAGGTGGGGTCTGTGCAGAGGCGGGAAGGATGGGTGGACAGAGGCGCTCTGGGCCAGGCTGCCCACAGAGCGGGCCCCTCAGGCCAGGCTCCAGGTGCCGGCCTCTCAACCCCACTGAAGCCCCTGGTGGTCCCATGCCCCCTCCAACCCCGGTGGTTCAGCACTGGAGGCCCTGGTCCCGCCAAGTGTGGCAGGTTAAAGATGCCAACACTTCTGAGACTCCCTCCCATGAAGCCTCCCTGCTCCCCACCGTCCCCAGGGCCCTGAGGGTCTGTGAGGCCTGCCCGTAACCCATCTGCTGGGGCTCCCCACCCCTCTGGATGGAAGGCTCAGAGGGCAGGGTCTTGCTCCCACGTCGCCCAGCAACCCCCCTGCATGTCGCTTGGGGCGTGGGGGGCTCTCGATCAACGTTTAACGAATGACTCAGGGAGCTGGCAGCTCAGAGAAGAGATGTGAGGTGGAGCCGGAGAGGAACGACAGAGCCGGACCACGGAGGGCTTGCAACACTGGGCTTCACGATGATTTTGGCAACAGGGTGCCATGGTGGGCTCTCGGGCGTGGGCTTGGGGGAAGGTGGGCTTGGCGGGCTGGACAGGAAGGCTGGTGTCGGGGGCCGGGGGGGTAAGCAAACTGGGCGCAGGCACTGGTGCAAACGGGACATTTTCAAGGGCGACTGTGAGCACACACAGCTCGGACTCTTAAAGACCCCCAGGCCAGCTAGTACTTGGGGGGATGCGGGCGGTGTGCACGCTTCCCGAAGCAGGCGACCAGCAGAGAAAGCACAATTACCCCCACAGACAGAAAGGAAAGCGCCCAGAGGGGGGCAGATCTGGCTCCCCTGAAATGCAGCCTGCAACCAAGGGCCGGGAAACAGGCGCCCAGGGCTGTGGGGATTAAGGCCAATTCTGCTACAGCCACCTAGCTGGCGCAGCGTGCCGAGCTCGGCCACCGCATCTATGATGAAGGAATAAGTCATCTGAAAACACAAATAAATTATTCGCTCCCCACAAATGAGCAGCCCCTCGGTTCCTGCAACAGCCACTACACCACAAACACCCCAAAGGCTCAGCGAATCCTATTAGTGACACTGCTCTGCGGAACAGACACCGGATTCCGCCATCAGCCCATGTAGACAGCTCTCGCCTGAGACCTGCCCACACGGCTTTCCATTCTGCAGCCACGAGTGACATCAGCCCAGCATCAAATGGAAAATCACAGCCCAGCCCGGCCTGGCTTGGGAGACGTGGGCTTCTGTGCAGAGCACGTCTGCACTGAAGGACTGGTCTTTTACCCACCGCCTCCTGACACTGACTGCTCCCCCCTGGGGCCAAGTCACCATCCGGGCCAGGGACACAGCTAGCACGCGTATTTCTGGGCCCGGACACCTCTAGGGTTCAGCCCGGGGGTGGGGGGACACTGCATTTCCCAGCTGGGGCCACCAGGAGGAATCCCCTGGATCAATCACAGCACGGCTAGCCTCGCACCGCTGGGCAGTCCTGGGTCAGGTTCTCACCTCCTGGTGCCCCAGGTGCCCTGACGGGTTTTTGGGGGATGGCATGAAAGAACATTTGCAAAGCACTTTCATGCACTGGTGCTCAGCGGAGGTCACTCACAGCTGGGTCTTTGCATAGCCTCACACCTCCAATTTTAGATCTTTGATTCCTGTCTGCTCAGCTCGGGTCACAGTTGGGAAGGAGAGCCTGGGAGGTTTTTCTGAGTGCTTGCCTAGAACACCCCCCTGAGTGCCCAGAGAACCCCGCCCTCCCTTCAGACCCCAGCTCTCGGCCCCTCCTACTGGGAGGTCCCCAAACTCGGGTGGGCGCTCGCTTCTACAGCGCTATGCTTTGCTGGGATTTGCTCACCTGCATCCAGAGCCCCACAAGCAAAGGGACAGTACAAGGACTGAGGTCTTACCCCTGGGGCCCAGCACACCGCCGGGCCCAGAGCCGCAGGGTCAGCGTGGGCAATGAAAACTAACCACTTTCTCTTTGCAGAGTTAGCTGTCCCATGTGATGTGAGCAGAGGGGCTTCGTCCCTCTGTCCCTGCCCCTCCATGACAGGTCTGCGCAAGAACAACCCTTGTTGTGAGGGGTTTCCAGCCCCTCCCCGGCTCCTTGGGGGAAGAAGTGGCTTTCTGACCTGACTGAAGAAATGAATGACCTTCCAGCCTGGGGGCCCCCACCTCCTCCACGCTGCCCCCCCAGGGTGGAGATCAGTAGCTGCTCCGCTGTCTGTGTATGAAAGGGAAATTTCTTTTAAGAGTAAGGGCAAGTAACAGGAAGCTGATTCTGGCCAGAGAGCAAGCTTGCCCATTTGCAACTACCTGCAAAAAGGAGCGCATGTGTATGTGTGCACGTTCACACACACACACACACACACGCGCGCGCACAATTTAGTGGTTCTCAACCGTGGGTGATTTTGCCCCCCTGGAGCTTTTGGAAGTGTCTGCAGACATTTTTGGTTATTACAACTGGGGCATGGGGTCAGCCTGGCATCTAGTAGGCGGACGCCAAGGATGCCCCTGAACCTCCTCCAGGGAACCGGAGCCCTCCCCAGCCCAGCAAAGAATGATGCAGCCAGACCCTCAGCAGTGCAGAGGGCGAGAGCCCCTGACGCAGATACATTCCCAGGTCTTTGTTTGCCCCTCATCTGGTGACAGAATCTTCGCTGACGGAAGCGCGCCCCTCCTTCCCAAATAAAGGACCAACGGTCCTGCAGGACGCAGAGCCACCCCACACGCCCACTGCTTGAGAGCGTCTTGCACAAGCCAGCCCACGCTCCCCACGCTTCTCTTCAACAGGGAAGGGCTCTCGGAAGCTGAGTTTCGATGGTTGAGGACTCGCGTCGATTGTGGAGGGGCCTGTTTCGTGGCCGGGCGGGAACAGGAAGATGTGCAGCCTTTGCGGCTGGTTTGTGGACACCACACTCGGCGGTGACAGCAGGCACACACACCTGACACCCCTCCCACGCGGGCCAGGGTGTGCGGCCCGGGGCCTCGGCTCTAGCTGACGTGGGTTAGGAAGCCCGGCCCATACTGCAGGACTTGGCATGTGGCCATTTCCTTCTGAGCCCTGTTTTTGTTTTTTTTAAGATTTATGTATTTAGGGGTGCTGACCCCTCTCCCCTCTCATGCTGCTTCTCTCTCTCTCTCTCAAGTAAATAAATACATAAAATCTTTAAAAAAAAAAAAGATTTTAGGGGCGCCTGGGTGGCTCAGTCGTTAAGCGTCTGCCTTCGGCTCAGGTCATGATCCCAGGGTCCTGGGATCGAGTCCCACATCGGGCTCCCTGCTCAGCGGGAAGCCTGCTTCTCCCTCTCCCACTCCCGCTGCTTGTGTTCCTGCTCTCGCTATCTCTGTCTCTGTCAAATAAATAAATAAAATCTTTAAAAAAAATAATAAATAAATAAATAAATAAAAGATTTTATGTATTTATTTGAGAGAGAGAAAGAAAGATCGAGCAAGAGCAGGGAGGGGCAGAGGGAGAGGGAGAAGCAGGCTCCCCGCAGAGCAGGGAGCCCGATGCGGGGCTCGATCCCAGGACCCTGAGATCATGACCTGAGCCGAAAGCAGATGCTTAACTGACTGAGCCACCCAGGCAAACCTCCTCCCTTTTATTTTTTAAGATCACACAAGATGGGGTCTTTTCTGCACACCAAAGTCTCAAACATTCCATCAGAGAGCTCTACGGACATGAGGTTTTGGTGGCACAGAGAACCTGGGCAGGGAGTTTATACAAAAAGTGTCAACCCCCACCCGGGTTCTTCAGAGGAAAGGGAGGCTGACAAACGCAGTCCCTTACGTAGAGGCTGCCTGGAGGCAAACAGGCTTGAGCTACGGAAGGTAGAAGGGCCCACGGTGACCACCTGGCTGAATACAGACAGGCCCATCAGGTGACCCACCTCAAAATACCCATAGGCCCTGAGGCGCCTGGCTGGCTCAGTCAGTTGAGCGTCAGACTCTTGATTTCGGCTCGGGTCATGATCTCAGGGTCGTGGGTTCGAGTCCCGCATCGGGCTCTGCGCTGGGCGTGGAGTCTGCTTAAGAGTCTCTCTCTCCCTCTGCCTCTGCCCGCCCCCCAAAAAATCCATAGGCCCTAACTGACCCACGGGCTACTTACAACCAGAAACAGTTACCAATAAAGGGAGAATTCCAGACTTTGCCATACCGCCTCATCTTCCCCCTTTAAAAACAGGCCCCAGCCACTGCCCCACTGGCAGAAGGCCTCTCCTGGGCGCTCCTGCCCACGCTCCCGTCCGCGCTCCCGGCGCTGTATTCAGTAGACTTCTAGCTCCTTTGTTCTGCCTCAGGTGGATGCTTCCAACTGCCCATGCCACCGGCTTCCACCCGCTCGTCCCCCCACATTTGGGGGCCCTCATCTGATCGGGAGAGACACCCCATTCAAACACCACACCTTAGTCCTGCACGATGTGTAGAGTCGACACCCAGTGTCAAACCGTGAGGGGGACGGAACAATCCGCTCCACGCCGCGTGCATTACAGTCCAGAGAGGACGTCACTTAACCCTCCCGACCTGGAAGCCTGGGCCGGAGAAGGTGGGAGGCTGGCATTGGTCTGAGTGCGAAGGGAGATTTGAGGTCCCTGGGCAAGACTTCTCCCGGGGCTCAGCGGACAGGGGCCTGCACTGTTGTTCAAAGCACCACCTTCAATCTTAAAGGAGCCGTAGGTGGCTTCTTGCTTGGTTCAAGGGCCTATCTGGTATTTCATAGTTAGGTGCACCTCCCCGGTGGGCCCTATCAGGGGCACCCAGACACCTCAGACGGACGGCAGCAGGCCCCCTGCCGGGAGATTCCGGGGCAATGTGACACGTGCCATGAGGAGGGTGAGTGCAGGATGCTGGCGGCCGTGGGCACTGAGAGACCTACAGCCCTACCTAAGGATCTGGGAAGGCTTCTTAGAGGAGGTGACATCTAAACAGAGACCTAAAGGATGAATCAGAGTTAGCCATGCACAGAGAGAGAGACAGAGAGGAAACGCAGAGGGGTGGGCTATAGGGAGCGGCCTTGCCAGGGACTTCCCAAGAAGCTCCCTCCGCCAGGCAGGGGCAACGCAGGCCCTCGGGGCCCAGGCACTGCACGGGCAGACTACAGTCAGTGGGCCGCCGCGGTCAGGGCCTCTGGCTCCCGTGTGCGAGGCACCTGGGTGGATCACAGTCAGGGTGCCCGCAGGCTTGTTCCGGCACGGCTGGCCTGGCTGGAAAAAGCGCAGGGGCTGGGCGTACTCGAGACGCAAACAGCAAACACCCCTCCACCCCCGCCCTGCCAACAGCAGCACCCTGCCCAGATCCTCTCTGGTTCTCACGGGCCACTGTGCCCACGAAGAGGGCAGGCTGAGACCCGGGGCTTTGCCACGACGCACCTGCCCACACACCTTCCTGCCAGGCCCAGAGCGAAGGAGCCTGGTGTCTCCAGACCGAAGCGCACCTCGAGCACTTCCTCACTGAGAGCTGGACCCTTCTTCGTAATTGCAAGTGTACTGTGGCCAAGGGGAGCAGCAGCAGCAGCTTCCACGGGCCCCTCCGGCGTGCGGGGGCAGGGGCGCAGTTAAAATTGTGCAGTCTGCGGGGATTACAGCTCCCATCTGGACCTCCAGGTGGCCCCGGGGCAGGGAGTCCACCTTCCCTTCCAAGAGACGTTGCCCAAAAGTCGGGCCCGCTCCTGACTGCAGCGCCGGGGCTGCGATGCACCCTGTCCAGACCGACGGGCAGGAGCTGCTGACTCCGGGGCGCACACCCGCCTCCCACAGCTTTTCATGTTTTTCTCAAATCTGTACACTCGTGCATGAACGACTCTATACTTAAACCAAAGGGCAAAGCCTGCCTTTAACCCTGTTACATTTCAGCTCATCCTTTCCACCTCGCAGAGCTTCTGGTATTCCATGGCCCCCCGGCTTTCAGCCACTGTGACGTAGGTACCACGTCATACGCAGCAGCGGGTGAAGATGCTGACGCAGTCAGGGCAGAGCCCCACGGCACCTGTCGAGAGCCGTCCGGGGCCACCGTGGGCCCACCGCTCAAGGCCTGCAGGGAGGGTCATGCCACCATCCCTGGGGCCTCTGGCCACCACTGCTCAGCCCCCACCACCAGAGCCTCCACTGTACCCTGCTGAAGTCCGAGGGCAAGGTCACAGCCCCGCTGCCCAAGAAAGGAGCCCGGTTTGTGTGTCCTCACGGGTGGCCGCCCTCAGACTCCCTCCCGGGGCCGCGCCCCATCACAGTAACCCCCACAACTAACACCTCGCTAAAATCTCCAGATTTTCTAGAAACACACAGTGAAGGATATTTTGCAAACGGAAAGGAGGCCGGACTTGGGGAAGCAGCGGGGTCGGACTTCAAATCTCGTCTCTGGAATTGCTGACTTGTGCAGGTGGACAGGCGCGGCCTGTGTGCTGGAGACTCGAACGTCCTTCCCGAGGCAGGGAGGGTGGGTGGGCAGTTCACACGGTGGCTCCAGGCTCACACCCTGCTCTCCCCTGACCTCCCCAGGAGGGCACCACGGGCGCAAGGCTTGCCTCCCGTGGAACGAGAGGCTGGACTGAATCATGTCCACGTCCAGAACCTTCTGTGATTTGCCATCAAAAATTAAGTTTATAAATACTTGTTAACGACATGGGGAAATGGGCTATGGCACTAACTGGAAAGGTGGGATATGAAGGGGATTCGTGGTATGTGTCCCTTCACCACCCTATCTGTAAATAACACTGACTAGAAGAAACAGCCCACCTGTTAGCTGTGATTTCGCTGAATTGCAGGACGGGGGGTTAGATTTGCTTTCTTTTTTTCTGCATTTTTCACCTTCTTCACAATGAGCACCGAACATATATAACCAGACCAAAAATACTTTGATTGCCTAGAGGACCGCAGCCTCACCCCAGCCGCTGGGTCCTGGACCAGGCAGCCCCCTACTTTGGGGGCAGGGGGTAAAACACAGCTGCAACCAAATTTCCCCAGCCCTGAGCACCATGGAAATGTTGATTATTCACACAAAGGAGTCCCACAACTCCCTTCAAAGCAGTCTTTTAAAAAAAAACAAAACAACCCAATTGAAATTACATCTTCCTGCACTTTGCTGTGGGCAAGGCAGGTGCAGAGCTGATACTGGAAAATGCCAGGGGATTCAGGCAGTTGCATCCATCCTCAGGATCCCACCATGTCACAAATCCCACCGAGAGCCCTGAAACCGAGCAAGTTACCCCAAAAAGCCAGTGTCATCCTGGCCTCCAGCATCCACGCTGACAGGAGGCCACAGGCCTGGAAATGACCACTTGGCTCAATGAAGGCCTTCAGCCCCAAGTGAGGAAGAGGCTCCTCTCCAGCAGCCCCCTTCTCTGTAGCTGCTCAGACACCCTCTCCTCTGTGTGCCCCCCGCCCCCCCCCACTCAGAGGGCAGCTTGCTGCGCCTAGGAGGACTTCAGATGTTCTTACGTGTGTATCCATTTACCTTCCACACTGGGCTGACAGGTCCTCAGAACAGAACTCCCTAATAACCACTCTTGCATTTCAGTGCCAAACCCAGTGCCGGGGCTGAATGGAAGGGAGAGAGGCGAGCAGGCCTGTTTCGTGTGTTAATGGTGAATAACTTGGCCCTGGCCCCACCTTGAAGTTGCTAATCTGCTGGATACTCTCCAAGTACAACGTTCCAGTAGGTGGAGGCATGATGTGAGCCAAGATGAAGGGAACCTTCCAGGAGGTGGGCTTGGGTGTGGGCCAGGAGAAGTGAAGTGCACAAGACAGGACGGGAAGGGGATGTGTCCCCAGGGGGTCAGGAGAGGGGTCCAGCTTGGCCAGGCGCTCGGATGCCAGAGTCCAAACTCACCTGTGAACAGTAGGGCAGTGACATTCTCAAGTCCTATCCATACACCTCTCCAGGTGAAGCGCTAAAGCGGTGGAAAAAAACAGAATAAATCCCTAGTGCCCAGCAGGTCTGGACATCCAGGGTACCGTGCTTTAGCTGTGATTCAGCTCGGCCACCTCCCACCGGCCATCCACGGTGGGCAGGTGCAGCCTGTGCGGTCTGGCTCACCCCATCTCTCCACGATGCCTTCTAGAAAGACCAAGTGCAGAACAGCAGGGTGTTTGTTAAATAAGTAATGCATGCCCAGGAATGAAATACAGCCAAAGCCTGCAAAATCGGGCCACAAAGGATGATTTTAATAAAATGGAAGAATGTGGGGCGCCAGGGTGCTCAGTCGTTAAGCGTCTGCCTTCGGCTCAGGTCATGATCCCAGGGTCCTGGGATCGAGCCCCGCGTCGGGCTCCCTGCTCAGCGGGGAGCCTGCTTCTCCCTCTCCCGCCCCCCCCGCTTGTGTTCCCTCTCTCGCTGTGTTTCTCTCTGTCAAATACATAAAATCTTTAAAATAAAATAAAATAAAATGGAAGAATGTTTTCAGTAAGTTATGTTAAACAGGTTACGACGCAGTATGTAAAAAGTAGAGTCTCATTACAGCAAACTTTAATGAGACATGCATTTTCTGACATTCATGAGACCAGAAACTATAAGGCAGTGTGATCCGGGGCTCCCCTGCCAGGCTAGGCAGGTTTATTTCCAAAACTGCTCTCCCAGCCCCCCTGTGAGCCTGCGAGGCCCACTCCCACCTTGGGTCTGGCACTGGCTCCGCCTGGACCATCCTCCCCCGCAGCGGTCCCCACATTTGGTCAAATATCACCTCCTTTTTTTTTTTTTAAGTCTTTATTTATTTGAGAGAGCATGAGTGAGGCGAGGGGCAGAGGGAGAGGGGGAGGGACAAGCAGAGTCCCCTCTGAGCGCGGAGCCCAACTCGGGGTTTGATCCCACAACCCTGAGATCATGACCTGAGCCAAAACCAAGAGTCAGATGCTCAACCGACCACACCACCCAGGTGCCCCTCAAATATCACCTTCTTTTTTTTTTTTTTTTTAAAGATTTTATTTATTTGACAGAGAGAGACACAGTGAGAGAGGGAACACAAGCAGGGGGAGTGGGAGAGGGAGAAGCAGGCTCCCCGCTGAGCAGGGAGCCCGATGCGGGGCTCGATCCCAGGACCCTGTGATCATGACCTGAGCCGAAGGCAGACGCTTAACGACTGAGCCACCGAGGCGCCCCTCAAATATCACCTTCTTAATGAGGTCTGCCACCACTGACTTATCTCAAATTGCAAGCCCCTCCGTCCAAAGCCCCCACTCCCCATTACCCTGCTCAACTCCTTCCCAACATGATGGAATTTGCTCGATTATCATGTTGGTCCCCCACTAAATGCCTCGTCCTTGAGGCAGGAGCTTTGTTACTTTATATTTCAGGAGTATCCCCGGAGCCTAAAACAGTGCCTGGCACATAGTACGCATTCAATAGACACCTGTTGAATTCACATGTCTATCTTTTGTAATAAGAGAAGAAATAACAATAGCAAAATATTTAAATGTCAAAAAAAATTTGAATGTCGGGTTTTATTTTTTTCTTCCTCTAGATCAGGCACATTTCCCCTTAATGCGAGACCTGGGTATTTTCACATGCTTTATAAGCATTAAGAATGGGATCTTTTTTTGTAAAGGCAAGTTCTTTAAGATGTAATTTACATATACTAAAATTCATCCCTTTTAGGTACACAGTTCAGTGAGTTTTGACAAATGTACACAGTTGTATGACCCCCAACATAACATTTTCAGCACAAGAATGGGATCTTTGCAAATTATATATTAATAAGCAGTTATGGCTAATAGGAATATTTATCTTCTCTCCAACTACTCTCCTAATTATTTCACTAATTGATAGTTTTGCAACTGATTCTCCTTTTTCTCCCCAGATACAAAAGAAGGGCAGAAAGGAAGCCAACGTTTGCTGAGCACCTGGTACACGTAGGTGCTGGCATGGAGATTATCTTCCTGGGTCTCATTTTCTCCTGGAACCCTCCGAGGGGGGTGCTGCGTCCAGGGCACAAGGGAGGAAACCACAGTCGGAAAGTTAAGCACCCTGCCCAAGATCACAGAGCTGTGAAGAGGACAACTGGGGGCTTCCATCCGTCAGGTGGATTCTGACTTCAGAACTCATGTTCGTCCCAGCAAACAACAGAGTCACTGTCATAACCGTGAATGACGATGGGGTGGTTGCAATCCGTGTTCTTCTTTCTGCATCTAGTGAGACAGCCTTGCCTTGAGTTTCCAGCATGCTATGAAATAGGGTGGTCATTGATCCCATGCCCTCTGCCCAGTTTGCTTGTGTACTTCGTTCTTCACCCCGACGCCTCTGACACACAGCTCTGGGGACGAGAAAAGTCCCCAAGACCCCCAGCCCCAGGACGAGCAGCAGAATGCCCAAGCGGGAGAGGCTCCTTGTTGATACCATCCAGCCTGGTGAATTCTACAGAGAACAAAGCGTCGCTGAATGAAAAAAAGTAGGTTTTGAAACAGTACCTAAGGAATGACCGCATGTACGAGATTCCATCTATAGGACTATGTACCTGCAGGGGCGTCCTCCTGGGGGTAGGACAGGCACCACAATGTTGTCTCTTGTGCTGGGATTATGGGTAGGACTTCTCTACCCCCTGCCCCCACCTCTTTGTTCTTGTAGGATTTTCTTCCCTAAAGACAGCTAACTAGGGAAGATCCCCACCTCCCACAAAGACCTCTGGGCCCAGATCCCTCCAGATCCTCCCAAAGACCCTCTAGGCCCAGATGTCCCAAAGACCACCCCTGTGTGGCCAGCGCACGGACACAGACCCCTGCCTGTCTGCCCACCCTTCCATCCAACAGTTCAAGGCAACCGGTTCTGGGCGATGAACTGACCAACGAAGTCCTGTCCCATGGAGCGTCTACTCTGGTGGGGGGAGGCGGGGTTAGGACGCCACCCCTATGCCATTGGGCAGAATGGTCTGCCCGCCTCCCCTTTGTCCAGATCCTCCCGCTGTGGACACTCAGCTCAGTTCCCAGGCCCTCCTAAGAGGCTCTTCCAAGAAGCCTTCTCAGATGCACAGAGTCCAAAACATTCTTTCCCAACACCCACTTGCCTCAATACTCTGCTCCCACCTCTACCTAAACTCTTGTCCCATGCATTGTCTTTGAATTAAATACCCGTGTCTTTCTCCCTGCGCAATCCTATGGGGCAGGTCTGGTTCGAAGCCGTACTTCACTCAGCGCCAGCACAGGCCTATCCAGCAGCCGTGCCCCAGAGCCTTGCTCAACTCAAACTGGGCCTCCGGTCTGGATGGGGGCTCCCGGAGGGCAGGGCAGCTTCTGTCTCCACATCCTGCACTCCATAGAACTGTGAGGAGCAACAGCTCCCCGTGATGACTGTACAGACCGCGAGAACGGTCAGGTCAGGGGTCAACAGGCAACCCTGCAAGGCAGGGGCCACCATCGTGAAGAAGACAAACAAGGCCAGAGGGGAACACATGGGGCAGGGCGCGGGAGGGCTGCCTGTGTTGGAAGGCGACGATCAGTGGTTTTTTTTTTGTCCTATATCCCGCCAACTTTCTGATGTATGTTATGTACTGTATTACGTAACTTTTCTAATTAAAGGAAGAGTTTTATGCAGTCCAGCATCTCCTGGGCTCTGGTGTTCTGCCCCAGTGACCTCAAGGACCTGGCCCAGTGAGTAAAGCGGACGATCGAGGACACCCTGAAGGAGGGAGGGAGGGAGGGAGGGAGGGAAGGAAGGAAGGAAGGAGCACTCCAAGGTCCTAGGGCCCCAGGGCGGCAGAGGCTCACCCAAGAAGCAACACTGGGGGACAGAGGCCCCGAGCTGGTACACGAGGTGGCGAAGACTAAGGGACTCCCACCATCTCCGAAACCGAGAGACCGTACCCGTTTCCTTGGCTTAAAAAACTCTGAACTATTAAAACCCCACCAACTGCAGGGGGTTTTGGGATGATATCATCTACACTGAGATCTGCTCCGGCACCCAATCTCTGGTTTCTAGAAACACTCCTGTCACTTGTCACTTTAGATCACTTTAAATTTTAATTTTTCTATTATCAGTCAGATGATAACAATGATACTTCCAGGCCTCCACCCTCCACATGTCTTATTCATAGAGAGGCGGCTCAGCGTGGAGGCTCGGAGGCCCCGTATTGCCCCTTTCTGGACAAGCCCCTCCGCCCCGGGCCTCAGTTTCCTCTCCTGCCTCCATTCCAGTCAAGGAATCTTGACTGTCTCCCACCCCGGCCCAAGGCCCCACTGGCCCACAGGCTGTTCTCCTTCTCCTGCTGTTCTCACAGGCTTGGCCCGTGGCTATGCTCTGGGGCGCCCAAAGCCCTTCTTACTGGAAGGTAAGGTCAACTTGGAGGAGAGCAAGGCAGCGCTCCCTTTCTGGGGGGCCCTGTAGCACTGTTCTCCTCACTGGGGAGGGCACTGAAAGGATGGAGGGCAGGGAGAGGGGGCCCCAGGGGGCTTCCAGAGGTGGGGGGCGGGGGGAACCCTGAAGCTGGCCACCTCCTCCAGGACCAGCCTTGGCTTCCGGGCCAGGGAGCTGTGGGGGCCCCTGCGGCCCCAGGGACCTGTCTCCCCACCACCCAGCTGGAGGCTCCCAGGCATCAGGGCTTACTCATCATGTATCCCCTCCATGGAACAGTGTCTGGAACACAACAGGTGCTTAATAATTGATGGAGGCCATAGAGTGGATGCTCCACGCACTCAAGCGGAATCCAACTGCGCCCCGATGAAGTACCTCTCACGCGATTTCTCCCCCTCTCCTCAGCCAGCACACCCCACGGCGCACTCTGCTCTCTGGTGTGGCTCACGCCAAGGAAACGCAGGGTTTCTGCTCTTTAGCCCCAGATGGGGATGATCAGAAACACAGATAAAGCAAATGTGAAATCGGGACCTCTGGTGACACTAGACGGAGACCGTCCGCTATACTCCCCACATTTCAGCAGCACACTGGTGTGCTTTAATGTTAGAGAAAGACCCCCACGGGGTATTCCTTCATCTTTGAAGCTCATTGGGCAGAAGAAAGAAGAAGGTGAAACGGGCCTCCGAGGGAGAGAGAAAAGTCCCAAGCGCCGGCAGACCCAGTTGTGACCCGAGGAGGGTGCGGCTGGCCTGTGCCCTGAGGTCTTCGTGTCGCCCAGGAGTAGCTGTGTGGAAGTTTCTCAAATAAACCCGGGCACGGCGCCACATGGGCAGCAAAGGACCATGGCACCCTGCCCCCCGTGGGGGTGAGACGGCCCAGGCCCGGCAGAGGGGACTTCCTGGGCACCTCACCTGGCCGCTCAGGGGGTGTCTCTAGATGAATGGAGCAGCCCTATGGGGAAAATGGGGAGGACGGGGTGAGGAGGCCACTCGGAAATGAAGGTTAGTGTCTACGGGCCATGGGAAGAAGGACGCGGTCCCTCCACCATCCCCTCTCCCTGCTGTGGACCCCGGGGCTGGAGCTGAGGGCAGTGGGTGGGGCCGGCACCCCAGGACTGCCTTCCCGGGCAGGGCCATTCAGCTCAGGTGAAACTGCATTCAGGGGACACTGAGTCACAAAGTGAGCAAGGTGAACAGTTTGCTAAGAAAAGCTCTTCCCAGAGGAGAAGCATCGAACGGGTCAGCCACAGGGCAGACGTGGATGTCAGCTCTGCCTATCTGCCCGGCTCCAGGGGCTGATGGCTATTCAGCCTGGTTCTCCCTTGCAGCCCAATAGCCGGCCCCACCCACAAACCCCCAAACTGCAAACAGCAGGGCCGCACACGCCTCATGCCATTGCCTAAACCTGCCTTACCAGTTCCCACAGGCCACCAGCGCCACTCCAGGGCCCCGGGTCACGCCCCCTCTCCCTGCCCAGTAGCCCCTGCGTCCCCTGCTCTTCTTGTCGGCTCACCACCGGGTCCCGGATCCTAGAGGCACCAGCTCGGGCCCCCACAGCAAAGGGGCCAGCCCCTTAACATGTCCAATTCGGTAACAGCCTCAGATGGGTCCTTGGTGTTACAGGTGGGGAGACTGAGGACCACAGGGAGGGGAGGGCAGAGGCTTGTGGGAGGTCAGGATTGGAACCCAATCCTCCTTCGATGTGGCCGCCACCTGCAAGCCCGTCACAACCCCAGGAGCAGGGTGCCACGCGACAGAGGAATGCACCCTCGGGATCTTCCAGCCGCTGAGGGGGCTCTGGTGGTGCCTTTGTGGGTGGCCCTGGATCACGCCGCTGGGCAGGCTCCCATGGCCCACAAGAGGCCAGTGTCAGTGGTCACCTCATGTCCGGAGCCTGACCCCAGTGTCCAGGCACCACAGGGCAGCCTGTCCCAGGGCCAGCTCACTGTCACCCCTCAGTCCTCCATGGGGGACCCTGCTTGGGGTCAGACACAGCAACCCACTCTGAGGCCAGCACCTCCCACACTCCTCGGAGCCTCTTCCTGTCAGCATCGAACTAACTGTGCCTCACAGAGACAGTCCAATTCTGCACGGGGCCCTAGAGCTTCCACGGTTGGGGACAAATATACTAAACAGGCCAGAAACCCGCCAGGCCGAAATCCTCACCCCCAAGACCACCCCCATCCAATTCCATGCATGCACCTGTTGGGCGCACACACACGCTGCCCCCCTTTCTTCCGCCGCACACCCCACCGGGCCCCAGCACTGCTGGGAACTGGGAAAGTCGTCACCTCTAAGGGGAAGGAGAAATTCAGGAGTGCAAGCAGCAGAGGGCTCCGAGAGATCTCCAGCAAGGCCCCACACACAAGTGTTTAGCTCTACTTGGGCACAATGCCAAATCCAATACCTGCGTCCCCATCACCCCCCGGGGCCCAACCCAGTCGTTTGCTGAAGATAAGAGGACCAGGTATGCGTCCGCACGTCCAGATAAGGGCCATATATAGAAGGAGAACGTTGTTTTTTCCAGAATGTAAAGAAGCACATTTCAAGGAGGGAAAAGGTTTCAAGGACACACAGGGGGTGGCCTAATGAGGCCAGAGCCTTTTCCTTTTTCAAAACCATAAGCTGAACTTCTCAAAGTCTAAGTAAATCTGGCCTGCTTGAGTTCACATTGCCTTTTAGTTCACTTTCCGCTTCCCCTGGGGGATCCAAACACGGCATATTCATTATTATTTGATTAACAAGGAACAGTTTCCAATGGACAAAATTGGCTTGCTTAGCCGCCCCCTCCTCCAACAAGGCCTCAGGGACTCCTCCGAGGGTTCCTATCTCCACCCCCCACCTGCCGTGGGCCCTGGCGGGGGGGAGGGGGGAGCAGGGGCGGGGCCGGCAGTTCTAGAACTTGCTTCGGCACCAGGTGGTGCTTACCGATGCCTGTCAGACGGAGCTGAACGATAGAGCGACCAGGAGGCCCACGGGTACATGCATCTAGAACTATCCACACGCACGCGCATCTAGAACTACCTGTTAAAACCACCACACACAAAAGCACGTTTTTATCAACTATCTGATTTCTGTACTGACCTGATTCTCATTTCCTAGGGCGAAGCCTGCTTGTACTCATGCAGCCTCATGCCCAACACCAGGCGGGGACCCTAGTGGGAGATGAAATCGGAGGCCCGGCCATCAGCCCAGATCTCCCAAAGATTGACCCGACGCATAAATCGCCCCAGAGCAAGACGGGTCAGGCTGACTTCCTCAAGCCAACAGCAAGGGCGGGAGTATAGAGAAGGAGCACGCTAGGCAAGCTGGGAAGAGCTGGCCAAGGGCGGACAGTCGGCTTTCTGGAAGACAGCTCTCTCCTCGGAAGTTCCTTAGGAAAGCTCACTTCTCTCTGGAAGTAGCCCGGGAAGTAGACAACACTGGGGTTGAAACCCGCTTCCTGCCCACTGTTCCCACCGCTCTCCAGCAGCAGGCGGCTCCGGATTCATACCCTGGGCCCGGGCCCGGCTCCACGGAGAACCCAAATGGGAGCACAGGGCAAGTGGCTCCCCTCACGCAGCCCCCCGCCTCCTGGCCCTGCAACCACCAAGCACCTGGGCAGCAGGAAGGCAGATGCCCTGCAGGGTCGGGAAGGGCATCCTGAGATTTCTGCACGGTTTCTCCCGAGACCGTGAGGCTGGGAAAACCCAGAGAGAACTTCCCAGGGGCTCGAGAGAAGACCAAAGTGAGCCCCCAAGGAAACGCACCCCTACAAGGCCAGACGGGGCACAGAAATCAGGCACAGGCATTCCATGACTTTCCCAGGCAGAAGAGATGGCTTCCTCCCCCTGGCCCCACAGAGCTGGAGGGAGCTCCCTCGCTGCGGCCGCCCCGAAGCGGCATCGTCAGCGGGACTGGGCTGGCCTCGCGGCGGGCAGATTCGACCACTGGGACAGGCGTGGCGGCCTCCGGTGCAGCCATCCCCCCGTCTGGGGGGAAAGCCTGGGCCGCCGCCAGCTGGGGAGACAGGCTTTTGGGAAAATCCGGTCATGATGGCATTCCTCTGCCATGTCTCCGCACTCGGGACAGATGCTGGCTAAGAAAATGAAGCCGGCTGTGGCAATGACTCTATCAACAGATACAATCAAATGATCTATTCCTGGATTCTGCAAGTACTGAAATGTAATTCAATTCCTGAAATGTCATTTGGAGCTGCTGGTGCAGGTGGCAGGGCAGCTCAGTAAACACATCCTCGTTCAAGCCCAAGCACACCCCCTGACCTTGAGCCCCGGTGCACGGCATTGTGCTGGGGGCCCGCACCCGAGGACGCCACGGCCGGCAGGGCCCGAGAAGAGCAGTCCGCGGCCGTGAGTAAAAACCCTGACGAAGCCACAGGAGGCGTGCTGCTGGAGAAACCCCGAGGAACCACCCTGAGCTCGAACAAAGGGGCTCGCTGCACCTGGGGCAGTCGGGAGGCTCCTGGGCGAGGCGACGGTGTCACCGAAGCTCCACTGGCCACTTGAGAGGAGGAAAACCGCCCTCAGGGGGCTCCAGTCTAGTCCATGTGGACGCATGTCTGTCATCCAGCCCCCCACACACACACTGACACAGATGTGTGCACACAGACACGCATGCTCGTGCACACACATGCCCCCACGAGCATGCACACACACATATACTTGCCCCCATGTGCATGGACACATACACACACTGCATGCATGCTTGAGATGCAGACACACACACATGCACACACGTATGCATGCCCCCACATACATGGGCAAATACACACTGACATGCATGTCTGAGATGCAGACACACGCACATGCACACATATATGCACGCCCCCACATACATGGGCAAATACATACACAGACACACGTGTGTGACATGCAGACACACATGCACGCACATGTGCACGCCCGTGTACATGAGCACATACATATACACACTGACATGCATGTGTGATATGCAGACAAGCATGAGCACACATGCACACACAAGCATGCGCACATATGCACACGCCCTCACATACATGGGCACATATGTACACACACTGGCGTGCATGTTGACACGCATGAGCACGCTAGCATACACACATATATGCATGCCCCATGTACATGGGCACACACGTACATACGCATGAGCACGCTTGCATACACACATATATGCATGCTCCCACGTACGTGGGCACACACGTACACACTGACATGCATGTTGACAAACACACATGAGCACACTTGCATGCACACACATATACGCATGCCCCATGTACATGGGCACATAGGTACACACACTGACATGCATGTTGACACACAGGAGCACACACACAAGCATGCACATGAACACACATGCATGCCCACTGGCAAACACAAAGAGAAATGCACGTGTGCACGCACACACATGCACCCATGCACACAGATGCCCACATAAACACGTCTACGCACACAATGCACACACACACAGGCCGACGGCAGAGAGGGCAAGGATCAGATGAGACATGAGGATCCCACACAGCACAGACTCCAGTGTGAGTGGCACAGGGCTGCCCCTACTCCAGTGCAGTGTGTCCACATCCCCCACCCAGCACAGGGTTCCTTGTGACAGCTCCACAGTTTTCTGCGGGAGCTTTAGTCAGGGGGCTGCAGTATGGGACGGGGCTTTTCCGGCACTTTGATGCATTTATGCTAGGAAGCCAAAAACTGACATCAGAACCGACATGTGGGATTATGGTGATTATTATTTTGCTTTACTGGTTTCTTTCTAAAGTTTATGAATTTTCCATAAGAGAGAGATTAAAATTTTAGTTTAAATTATGACAACAAAGTGCCCGCCCGAGAACAACACCGGTCTCTGCCTGCCCTCCCTGGATTAAATATCTCATATAATAACTGCCTCACGTGCAGGGACGAAGTTCTCCTTAAGTCCCCAGCAGATGACAATAAACAGAGAAACAACTGGAAATCGCTAGACAGACTCATCTCCTTTGGACTCCCCACGGCGACACGGCAGCCTCTCAGCAGAGGCGGGACCAGAACCGCTCTGTGCGGCTCCAGGCACCCCTTGCCCGGCCGAACACCCCATCCTCACACACGGAGGGAGCCGGTGTCTGCCCTGCAGCTGGCTGTCCCCCCGGAAAGTCCCAGGCTGATGCAGCCCCCCAAAACAAGGGCACTATACGAGATACACTTGGGGCCCCCGTGGCCTCCAGCATCCTCCGTCTGACAGCCAAACCACGGTGCTTTCTCGGTGTGCTGAGGGCTCCCTGTGCCGCTGTTGGGGGCTGAGATGCATACGTGGTGTCCACATCAGGGAGTGGAAACCAGGACAGCGGCCCATGTGGGGAGCCCGCGGCAGGTGGGGAGGGCATCAGAGGCTTCCAGAGGCGACACCTGAGCCCTGAGGTGACAGAATGGGGCTGCGGGTGGGCTGGGGAGGAGCACACCAGGACGGGCCAATGCCACGAGCTTGGCATGGGTGCTTCTCCTGGTCCTGGACGGATGTGCTCTCGGAAAACTAGCTCTTAAAGCGAACTGTGAGATTGTGGTATTTATGGGAGCCGAGCGGAGAGCTCCTCTGGTACACAAAGCTTCCCTCCCGGGTCCACATTCCAGTCTGGCTTGAGCTCAGGGGGAGGCCTGTGGGACACAGGGTGGGGATGCACATCCTGAGCAGGGGAGGTCCTTCTACAGGAGGACTGCTTTTCCAGAAACCAGAAGACCTGGGGCTGGTCCAGACCGACAGCTCAGTATTCTCATACTCCACCTTCTGCGAGCCTGTTTGTGAGGTGAGGACAAGAGCCTACTCAGATGAGTGGGAGCCTGAGTGAGGGTGGGTATGACCTGGAAAGCCTGGCGCCTGTTAGCTGTTGTTACGACTTACTCTCTGCAGCAGGGGAGGGAGGTGAAGACTATGGGGCCAGGTGGGGCACACTGTGATGTCAAGGGATGAAGAACCATCCAGAACAGGTGGGAAGAGAAGCAATGGCTCCCAGTTGCAACCCCCAGAAATAGCCATCTGTGAGGAAGACCTGCCTGTCCCTCCCCAGGCCAGCATCAGCACCACCCCATCTCCCGCGTGGACTATGGGCTGTCTGTTCACAGAGCAGACACCCCACCCATGCACCTTGGTGCCGGAGGGCACATTTATTTCCAAGCACATCCCCAGAGTCGGGGTTCAGTCGCTCACAAATACCACCCCCACCCCACGCACACACTCGGGCCTGGAGCAGGTGCATAGAAGGTGGGGTCGCCAGCTGAGATAACCAGGATACTACTGTCCCAGAATATCATCTGAGAGGAACAAGAGCAGGGTTAGGGAACCTGAGTTCTAGTTCCAAAACATCCATTTCCTCACCTATAAACCATGTGGGTGACCAAGCTCCAGAGGATGGGGACAGCCCTGCCCATGACTGCCTCCGGGCGCTGCGCCTACGTGTGTGCGTTGGGGGTGGGGGGGTGCGAGCACGTGCAGAGAAAGGGGCCACAAATCCCTTGCATCCAGCTCCCTGGGACTCCCTGCATTTTCAGGCTGGTGGTCAGAGGGGCCAGGACGCACATGCCCAATGACACATGGGTGACCTCACATGGGAGCACGTGGCTCAGGATATGGCCAGCTTTCGTGTGCCCAGGCCCCAGCTACAAAAGGACAAGCACTGGGAAGTCGTGAGGGACTGTCTCCTTAAAAGGGGGGCTGCACCTGCTGGGGGGATGGCAGCGACAGGGGAGGGAGAACTGACAGGGCAGGAGGAGACTCCTCGGCAAGAAGTCAGGGGAGGGAAGAGAAGTTCCTCGAAACCAGCCAACAGGAAAGGGAACATTTCCTTCCGATAATCAGTGGCCGGCCCTGAGGGTGCCTCCCATGGGACTTATCAGATCTGTCTCCCCGGAGTCCCCCGCCCCCGGCCCTTGCACACACAGCCTCCCAGCTTCTGTCTCCCTGGCAACCCCAGGTCAGGTCCCAGCCCCTCCTCCCCTGCATCCGCAGCTGCACCTGGAGGGCTGAGCAGGTGCCGCATCCCTGTGCTCGGCGCGCTGGGCCCCCATCACCGCTCAGGAAAATCGCCACAGGCCCCTAGGGGAGCCCATGACCTAAAACGGTAGGTGTGGTATACCCACCTTTCAGACCAGAAACCCAAGGCTCAGGGATGGGAAGCAGCTCACTGGAGGTCAGGCAGCCCATGGAGGCTGGCTCCAGATCTGAGCCATGTCCGGGCTCCGGGCCAGGGGGTTCACACCGGGGCTGACCTCAGAGCCTGGTTAACGTGCAGATGCCTGGTCCCGCCCTGGAGATCCTGATCAGTAGGCCTGGGAGGACCCAGGAGTCCGCATCACAGCCCACCAGCTGCCTGGGGGTTCCGATGGAAGGTGGGCCACACCTTTCAGAAACAGAAGGACGCCCGTGCACCTGTCATTGAACTGGAATGCCACAAGGAGAGGTCAGACACCTGCCTGCGTGCCGGCACATCCTAAAAGGGCCCTTCTAGGAGCTCCTACAAACAGCCAAAAAAGTCCCAGGGGTCTCTCTAGCACCACCCAAGTTTCAGGGGAGCAGGAACGGGGCTGCTGGGGCACAAACCTCCAGCCCCCCACACTGCGAGGGCGCATGGCTTGCTTCACGTGGCAGAATTCTCCAGAGTCAGAAATATTCCCTGCCATGGTGTCACAGTGACCTCAGAAGAGCAGCTTTAGGAGAAATCCATTTCTCTGCAGCTCTGCTCTGCACTGCCTTTATAAGAAATTAAAAAATCTTCTCTTCTTCCAGTCTATTTCAGAAAAAAATAAAATAAAATTAGACACAGCATGTGACAGAGTGAGACTGGGGCTGTGTGATGCTGGGAAAACCGCTTTCCCCCTCTGAGCCTGAGATTCTCTGTTCCAGAATAATCTGACCGGATCTTTTCTAACGCGGGCCGTGGCGGTGCGAAAGCCACCGCTGAAACCAGTCCCGTTGTTGGGCACTTCTTTCTGGCACAGGACCACGAGGGGCTGCAGCCTCCCCCTTCAGGGTCCCTCTGTACACAGCGTGCAGTGTGCACGGCCTCTGGGCCTACCTCCCTCCTCTCCGACCGCCCCAGAAATGGGATCCGTATCTGCAGATAAGCGCCCGGGGCTGCTATGTCCCCCGCCTGGCTGGCCACGGGCAGAATGTTACAGCAGGTCGCAGTGAAGGCCTCGGCCGCCCTCCATCCCCGCGGCCCACCTCTCTTTCCTGAAGGAACAAGGCCTCATCTAAATAAGGAAACAGAGGGACAAGCAGAAGCGGTCCTTCCCTGTTCTCTCCACTGCTGGATGCTTCATCCCTCACACTCCCCAGAACGTCCCTCCGCAGCCGTTAACCCCCGAGAACTCCGGCCTGACCTCTCTGGGAAGCAGGACCAGAGCCCTTCAAAGCTCGGCCTCCCGAGGATGCCACCCTCGCTTCCTCACTTGACAGCCTGACTTGCCCGCCACACACCTGCCAAGGGCTCCCCCCACCTGCCTGGGTCCCAACCCCCAGCTGCCACCCTCTGTCCCCGCCGCCGCCCGAGCACCGCGTGCTCCTGCCTACCCCACGTATGCACCTGCTCTCATAATGCTAGCATACAGCAAGTGCTCAATAAAGACTCATCGGGGGGCGCCTGCGTGGCTCAGTTGGTTAAGCGACTGCCTTCGGCTCAGGTCGTGATCCTGGAGTCCCTGGATCGAGTCCCACATCGGGTTCCCTGCTCAGCGGGGGGTCTGCTTCTCCCTCTGACCCTCTTCCCTCTCGTGCTCTCTGTCTCTCAATCTCTCTCTCAAATAAATAAATAAAATCTTTAAAAAAAAAAAATAAAGACTCATCGGCTGAGCAACTCAAATTCAACGAGGCAGAGTCGAGTCGAACCAGCCGTAGGGCCCTTCTCTGCCACTCACAGCCGCGTGACCTTGAGCACATTCCTTACCCTCTCTGAGCCTCCGTGTCCTTGATATGGGAGAGACGGTAACCCCAGCTCATAGGACTATCATGAGACTCAAGTTAGCTAAAGTATATGAAGGCAGTCGGCAAGCTTTCAAGAGCTACGGAAATGTTATCGATGTTATTATGAAAAGACAGTATCACCATAAGAGAGATCCTAACCTTCCGATGTACTGGAGTAATCGTTGCAAAATGGAAAGAGCTCTCATCACAATGGTAAGCACTGTGTACACAGCTTAGGGAGTCAGTTTAAAATAATCGGTGACTCGTTCATCTCCAGTTCCCAAACACGATGGTTTCGCAGTGCCAACGAGGAGGCAGGACAAACATCCAGAGAGCTGGGACTGGTCAAGGACTTTGGTTAGAGATTCCGTCTTCTGATAATTTGAAGCCAAGTAGGGTAACTGATTCAAATTTCAGAGAGACGTGACAGTGTCCAGGGGTGGCCCTACACACAGGGTTTTCCAGGGGAGCCTCACCCATCCTCAGTTAGTATTCTAGAAATAGGGTCCCCCGGCCAACAGGCTGGACGGTGAGCTCCGTGAGAGCGGGGCCCATGTCTGGCCACCTCGCTCCCACATGTCCCCAGCGCTCAGCAAATGTGTGGCACATGCCAGGATCTCAGACATCTCTACTGAAGGGATGCTGATGGACAAGGGATGAAAATGCAATTAAGAAAGTTCAAAGGGAGAGAGAGAGAGAAGGAACGAAGGAGGGAAGAGAGGAGAGGAGAGGAGAGGATAAATGGATAAATGAAAGGCGGCGCTGATCAGCCCACAAGGTAAACTCGCAGGCAATGAGGAAGGGATAAGAGGCAAGTTTAGGGGCTTCTGGGCTGGGTGAAGACAGCAGAGCTAACCCAGCCTTCTTTGAAAAGTGTGCATTAATGCATCAACAAATATGAAGATAAAATCGCCCACCACTGCTGGCGGTGCTGGCCTCCAGGAAAGGGGGCACCTTACTAAGAGTGGAGAGGAGCTGGCTTGACCGCCCGCCCACCAGGCAGTGAGGTGAAGGTCAGGGTCAGGGTCATGGGAGGCAGGGAAGCGAGGGTTGAGGTTTGTCTGGGGTTGGAGGGTGAGGCCGCAGCCACCCAGCAGGCCTGGAAGGTGGGGTCAGGGTTCATGGTCTAGAACCTTCCTTCCACAGCCCCCAGGCCGTAGGTGGGAGGCTCTACCTGGGCAGAAGGCCAGAGAGACCTGGCCCCATGGCTTGGTGGCTCCCCAAGAAGCAGAGGGCAGAAGAAAAGCCCCCCATGCCAACTCGGGGACTCACTGCTGCCACGCAGGCCATCAGCACAGGGGGAGGAGAGACCGGCAACCAAGGCGCCTGGTTTCACTTCTCAGTCACTACTCTATACCTCGCTAGCAGGGGCTACAAAGGAAAATGGATGTGGGCGCAGCCAGGTAAGAACAGCCCCACCGAGTCTTCGAAAGTCCTAGGCCGGGGGCGCCAGATGGCCTTGCAGGCTGGACTCCATCCTGAGGGCTGCCTGGAGCCCCTCATGGGCCAGTCTGCACCTCTGCCACTATCCGGCCACCACCTCGGTCACCCAGAATTTCCAAAGATCCTATTTCCAAAGGCTCTCTAGATGGTTACTGTCCCGCTTTACCCCTGCTTCTCTCTTCCTACTTTAAAAAAATGGGGCTCAACCCAGTGATCCCGACACCCGGACATCACATCTGTCCCCAGCTTGTAACGTGGGACCAGAGGCATTGCGATCGGGGCCACGTGTAGCCAGAAACTGGAGCCAAACACTCTTCTTTCTTGCAGCGAATCCCCGCGGCCCAGCAGAAAGGCTCCGTTCATCAGGGCTGCACACAGCAAAGCCGTGTCTGAAACGTGAAAGGAAGCGGGTTCGGGGGGAGAGGAGGGGCAGGGGCTGCAGCCCCAAATCACAGCCACGTTTCCCCCAGAGGGGCAGAAGCTCGAGGGGTGCAGACCTGGGGGGGCCTGGCCATGCCCCCTTCTACCTCTAGCTGCTCCTTCCACGGCCTCGCTCCTGGCAAACACAACAACACCCTTCCTCTGCCTAAAGACGAGACACCGCTTCGTAACAGGAAGACAGATCTGTCGTTATCCCCAGTGGGGATGGGACTGCGTGGAGGAGAAAAACATGGTTTCTTGATTTCCTTCTCTCCGCTGCAGGCGGGGAAAGAACAGGAGTAAGTATCATTGTTCTGCAGACACCTGGTGGAGAGGGAAGGTCGCAATGTTTAAAAGAACCTGCTGGTCCCGTGGTGGATCTCATTCTAGGGCGATCTAATCTAATAAAGATGCAAGAGACTCTTCCTAATACACTCCTTGGAGGAAACGCACTGCGAGCGATGGTGTGAAACCAATCAGGGCAGAACCGTGCAGCGCGGGGCCTCCCTCCCGCATCCATCCGCACTAGTGGCAGCTTCCTGGCCACGGTAGCACCACAGAAGGTACGAGACTCCGGCCTCACGGCACAGCTCACGCCGCAGAGAAAGAAGTAAGATAAGCAAGCGCTGCAACATCAAGAAAATGCACGATGAGGAGAAGCCAAGCCTAAGACAGTGCACGGGCCTCGGCTAGCCCGGGAGTCGTGAACTCCTTCACGTGGCCATCACCTGCCGAGGCGCTCCCTCCTCTCCCCTCCCCCCGGCTGCCTGGACTCCTGGGTCCCCAGCACACCGCCTCCGGCCCCCTCTGCCACGCTGGACCTCAGGATGCAGTTCCCTGAATGGATGGCATGGGAACGTCGGAGCAGGTGCCTACCCCACGAGTCGAGGGATCACTATTGTAAACAGCTTCGCAGCTGACGACATACAGCCAGGGTTTGTGGGATGGTAGCTGGTGCAGGTGGGAGCCCCTGAACGTGGCCAGGCGGGAGGAGTGTGCAGGGACAGGCCCACATCCGTGCGGGGCAGGGGCTGAGACCTGGGGGAAGGCCGGAGCTGGGCCCAGAACCCCGTGGGAGACCTTAGAGAACAAAGGTGAGGGTTTTACCATACACCCACCGCTCACTTTGTGCCACCACCACGGGGGGGCCCTGGCCTGCTGGCCAAGCCCTGGGTGGTGTGGCCTACAGGGCAAAGACTTGCTATGGCGCCAGACAGAGTGGGTCCCCATCCTACCTTTACACCCCGGACCAGTTACTTAGCCTTTCCAGCTGGCTGCAGGACGAAGGGGACTGTGTGTGTGATGCTCCCCTGCCCCCCACTGTCCCGGCCTGCCCCTCCCTACTCAAGCTTCTCTTCGGCTGTCCTCTGAGGCGCCCCCAGGCTAGAAGGGGTATCCCCCCATGAACTTAGGCGCTGTGTGTCTTTAGGGAAGTTACCTAACCTTGCTGGGCATCAATTTATGTATAAAACAAAGACAATAATACCGGCCTCTGCGGGTTGTTGCTGGAGTCAGAAGAGCAAATGAGGGAACGAATAAGCAAACGAGTGAAGAAAAGGGCCTGGCGCGGAGCGAGCATGTGAGAGGTGTTGGCGGTATCAGGACTGAGCCCCTCGCGGGCCGGGACATGCTGCAGGCGCGAGGTGCATTGTCTTGCACAGCTCCTGCCACGGCGTTTGGTGCAGGATGAATGCTCGGCGACACGGATGGTGGGGGGCGGGGGGTGGGGCAGGAGGCAGCTCTCCACACACGTGATGTGAACGCCCCTGCCAGGGGGTGGAAAGCTGGCTTCCCAACTCCGAGGAAGCCCAGGTCGTTGGAGGTGGCACCTCCGTCTGGCCGGGGAGCCCCACGCAGGAGAGAGGGCGGGCGGTGGAGGGCAGCCCCTCCTCAGAGACAGGGAGAGCCCACCCCTGCAGCTGGGAGGCGCTGTCCCTTCCCAGATGTGAGGCAGGGGCCCTCAGGATCCCAGGCCAGGGGGCCCCAGCCCGAAGGGTGCTTCCCAGCGAGTCAGGCCAGGTGGGGGTAAACTCAGGGCACTGGCCAAGCCTCCCCTCTCTCCTCTTGTTCCCTCCTCACCTTCTTTCTCTCTCTCTCTGCATCTCCCACTCCGCCCCCCCCCCAATCGCATCCGGCTCTGCTCCTCTCTCCCCACCCCCACCCGGATCCGGAGAGCAGACCTCCTCTGTGACCATGCAGTCAGGCGTTGCGCAGAACGTCTTCAGGCTGCCTCTCTCACCAGTTATAAACAGGCGCATTTTGCCAAAAGGCCCACAAATCAATACCATCCCACTCTGTGCAGTTCCTGAGGTAAATTACTGTTTCGTGACTAACGTTCCTGGGGAAGAGAAGGCACTCTCCAAGACGGCCCAGCACCTCAGCCAGGGGCTCCTGTCTCCAAATAAGAGAAAATAGATACCGATTTCCAAGACCCTCAGAGCAATGTCCTGTGGGCCGCCCCCCCACACACACACGGAGCCAAAAGAAACCTTCATAAGGTCATTATTTATCTACTTAGAAAAAACGTGTACATCTAACGTGGAGTTTAATGTTCCCAGGCCTTCGCAAAACTAGCTTCTCCATCTCCTTGAGCCCCGGGCGGTAAGCAGATAACAAAGGAAGTCAATCAAACCCTTAGTGATTTTCCCAGCTATTCGTCGGGTGTTTCTGCACAAACTAACACAGTCGCAGTCTCCAGGAAAAGTTGTCATGACTAAACACCCAATGTTGCTCCCTACTTACTTTTTAGTGATCAGTTAATTGTGTGACTGTCCCACAAACTCCTATGCACCCTTCAATGCCCAACCCAAATGCCCTCTCTCTCTGCTGCCACCACCCACCTCAGGAAGGTGTCCCACCACTTGCTCTCCCTGGGCTTTCAGAAGGCTGGGTGCACAGGCCCGTCTGTCTACTGACCTCCCACTAGCCTGTGAGCTTCTGGGGCACAAGGACACCGTCTTCCCCACCGTGTGCTCTGGAGCACCTAATGTCATGCCTGGTTCATAGAGGACACTCGGTGGGCTTGTCAGGTGAAGGAAATAGGAGGAGGTAACAGAAGTTTGCAAAACTAAGGTCACATCACAAGTTTTCACACGAGGCCCATGCATGGGGCTGCACATTTAGGATCAGAAGCTCTTGGTAAAGGGCGCCTGGGTGGCTCAGTTGGTTAAGCGACTGCCTTCGGCTCAGGTCATGATCCTGGAGTCCCTGGATCGAGTCCCGCATCCGGCTCCCTGCTCGGCGGGGAGTCTGCTTCTCCCTCTGACCCTCCCCCCTCTCATGTGCTCTCTCTCTATCTCATTCTCTCTCAAATAAATAAATAAAATCTTTAAAAAAAAAAAAAAAAGAAGCTCTTGGTAAATCTAGGTCACTGGTACAATAAGCCCCCATCCACATTCCCATCCCCGGAGCTATGCAAGAACCCAGAGAGAGGCAGAAAGGAGGTCTGAGTAGTCAGAAGCCCGTCTCAGCCTTGACAGTGCGGGGCCTCAGAAAGAGTGTGAGGCTCGTGGCCAAGACCTGGCTTAGAGTTGTGGCGCCTCAGCCTCCAGCTGTGCGGTGAGCGGGAAGCCTCAGTTTACTCCTCTGTGCCAGGAGGATAGTGATGCCTCCAGGCCACCTTGGCAAGGGAACCTGTAAGGCACCTGACCCTGACCCGGCCTTAACCTGGCAAGGTTGGCCTCGGTTTGTACCCAGAATTTCTGAGAAGACTGGAGGTTCTGCCCGAGGGAGCAGGGGAGTGGTGTGGAGGGGCCACTTACAGTGAAGGGGAGAATGAAGGCACTGGGAGGCTCCCAAGAGGCCTTACCTGCCTGGCAGTAGGAGGTACTCAGAGAGCATCTGTGGGATGAAGGGGGCAAAGGAGTGCAGGGGACCTGCCTTGCCATGGGATGCCACCCTGACCTCACGGTCCCATACTCAACACACGCACAGACCTTTGTTGGTTTGCAAGCAAACCTTTGAAGCTAGCGAGGCAGAAAATTGAGGTAGAGAAAGGTCAAGTGACCTTTCCATGGTCCTCCAACAAACCAACTGCAGGTAGAGAAGTGTATCCTCACTGACTGCCTAACAGCCCAGAGCGGTGGGGAGTACCTCTGCCTTCATCTTAACCTAGTCAAACACACATCCAACCACCCTCGTCGGCAGGACTGACAAAGCATCGTCTTCTCCAAGTCTTTGTTTTCAGTGACCAGTTCAAATAAAAAAGTGGTAAGTGTCGAACCTGCTCACTATTTTTTTGTTTTAATGTCAAGAATGATACCGGCCTTGGGCGCCTGGGTGGCTCAGTCGGTTAAGCGACTGCCTTCGGCTCAGGTCATGATCCTGGAGTCCCGGGATCGAGTCCCGCATCGGGCTCCCTGCTCAGCGGGGGGTCTGCTTCTCCCTCTGATCCTCTTCCCTCTCGTGCTCTCTGTCTCTCATTCTCTCTCTCAAATAAATAAATAAAATCTTAAAAAAAAAAAAAAGAATGATACCTGCCTTTAAAGAACTTACTAGCTGGTCAGAAAGACTGGAAGATTCTTTTCATTCTGCTCCAGAGAGTGCAGAGAGCTGGAACGTTCCCCATCTGGAACGTTCCAGAAGGCCTGGCAGAGCAGGGAGACTCCAATAGTGCTCCTGCTGGGAGCGCCAGGCCCTGAGCTCCTTCCCCACCTCTCTGTGGAGGCCTGAGCTCTCATGACCCCCCAGTATTGAGACCAAATCCCCAAAAAACTAGACAGGAAGGGACATGCCTGGATCTTGCCCCAGCATGCATGACCTGTGCTAATGGAATCAGGTGCCGATGGGGGAGGAAGTCAGTTGCTTCCAGGATAATTAATTCAGAATCAGACACAAACCTACTGGGAAATCAGTCTATTAAGAAAGAGACTCAAGACCAGAATAGGAAAGTTTCAGCAATATGTGGGTGGGGATCAAGGTGTATTCTACGTCCTAAGGGGTTTAAGGGATCAGGGAGGGAAAAAAGGAGGGTCCCAAACACTTCAAGGGGAACTCGATGCAGAACCTCCCTCTCCCAGAAATCTGAATGGGGAAAGGGGAGGGGGTCGGAGGGGGAGGTTGGGGGCATAGTGTGGATAGGCAGCAGGGCTCCTGGTGTTTTGTTTTTAAAATAGTAGCTTTCTTGAGATGTAATTCACAATGCACACAACTCACAAATCTCAAGTATGTAACTCAGTAATTGCACAGAGTTGTGCAACCATCACCACAGTCAATTTCAGGACATTTTCATCTCCCCCAAAAGACACCCACACCTATTAACAGTCACTCCCATTCCCCTCCAAGCCCCCAGCCCCAGCCCTGGGCAGCCCCGAATCTACTTCCTGTCTCTATAGATTTGCCATTCTGGACACTGCATATACATGAAATCACACAATCCATGGTCTTTCGTGGCTTACTTCCTTCACTCAACATATTGTTTTCAAGCTTCTTCTGTAGTATAGCATGTGAACAGGACTTCCTGTTCATTGCCAAATAATATTCCACTGTATGGATCTAACACATCTTGTTTACTCATTCATCAGCTGATGGACATCTGGGTTGTCTCCACATGTATATGCACGTTTCATGTGGATGTGAGTTTTCCTCTCCCTGGGGTGTTCACCTGGGAGCGGAACTGCTGTGTCACGTGGGAACTCTCTGTCTAACCTTGGGAGGAACTGCCAAGACTATTTTCCACAGCAGCCGCACCAGTTACATTCCTACCAGCAGTGTTGAAGGATTCCAATTTCTCCGAGTCCTCGCCAACACTTGCATTTATTGGACTTGATTCTAGAAACCTCAGTGGGTGTGAAGTGGTAACTTGTGGTTTTGATTTGCATCTCCCTGATGACTAATGATGCTGAGCATCTTTTCATGGGCTTGTACATCTTTGGAGAATGCCTATTCAAGGCCTTTGCCCTACTTTTAATGGATTTTTTTTTTAAATACTAAGTTCTAAGTTCTTTATTCTAGGTACAAAGGTAGAATACATGTGACTTGCAAATATTGTGTTCCATTTTATGGGCTGTCTTTTCACTTTCTTGATGGTGTCCTAAGAAACACATTTTGATGAAGTCCAATTTGCCTATGGTCATTTATCCTTTTGTTATTACATTCAAGAAACAATTGCCTAATTCAGAAGATTTCACCTATTTTTCTTCTAAGAGTTTTACGGTTTTAGCTCCTACATTTAGGTCTCTGATCCATTTTGAGTTAATATTTATAAATGGTGTGAGGTAGGGTCCAACTTCATTCTTTTACATGGGACTATTGAGTTGTACCAGTATCATTTGTTTAAAAGGTATTTTATTCTCTCTCTACTGAATTATTTGCTACCTTTGGAAATCAATTGACTGTAAATATGAGGGTTTATTTCTGGAGTTTGAATTCTATTCCACTGATCTGTATGTCTCTCTTTGTGCCAGTACCACACTGTATCGATTACTATTGCTCTATAATAAGTTTTGAAATCAGGAAATATAAACCCTCCTACTTAGTTTTTCTTTTTCAAGACTGTTTGGCTATTCTGGGTTCCTTGAATTTCCATATGAATTTTAGAATCAGCTTGTTGATTTCTGCAATGAATTCAGCTGGAATTTTCACAGGGAGTTGTGTTGAATTTATAAATTAACTTGGAAGCAATGCCATCTTCATAATATTAAACCTTCTGCTCCATGAACATGGGATGTCTTTCCATTTACTGAGGTTGTTAATTTCTTTCACAGTACGTTGTCAGTTTCAGAGTAAGTCTTGCACTTCTTTTGTTAAATTTATGCCTGAGCATTCTATTCGTTTTGATGCTACTACAAATGGATTTATTTTTTCATTTAATTTTCAGGTTCTTCATTGCAAGTGTACAGAAATGCAATTCATGTTTTATATTGGTCTTATATCCCACAACCTTACGGAACTTGTTTATAAGCTCCGATAGTGTTTTTAGTGGATTTCTTAGGATCTTCTATATGTAAAATCATCTCGTCTGCAAACAGTTTTAATTCTTACTTCCCAGTCTAGATGTCTTTATTTATTTACAGTTTTTTGTGTTTTTTGTTTGGTTGGTTTTGGTTTTTTGTTTGTTTGTTTGCCTAACTGCTGTCAATGGCTAGAACTTCCAGTACAATGCTGAGTCGAAGTGGCAATGGTGGCCATCCTTGTCTCATTCCTGGTCATAGAGAGAAAGCTTTTAGTATTTCACCATTAAGTATGACATTAGCTGTTATGTGTTTAAGTGTAAAAATCTCAGCCTGGAATTGATAACATTATGAGACTTCTCTCAAGTAGTTAAAAGAAGGAATCACACAAAATGTTCTATATGTAAAATGAGCATAGATGCCTCCCCTAAACTGCCCTTGGACTATGGGATGCTCAGCATTCCCCGTGAGGTGCTCCTGCCAGACACTTGGGGTGGGCTGCTCTCCGAATTCACCAAGACTCAGCCGTGCTTGTCCTCAAACCTGCCTACACAGGTTGGACTTACATAATTACATAACTTAATTAAATTTTATGTAAACCATTGGAATAGGAGTTAAAAGGGAATTGTTTTTATGAAACAAGTGTTAGATATTTGGGGAAGATCACTGCTAAATTAGGCATGGACAAAAATCACTGTATGATATTGGGGGAGTGTATGAAAATCTGCAAGTAGTAGGTTCTCAGTCCCTATTTCACTTGACAGAAACAGAAACAGAATCAGAAAAAGTAGAGGGGGCATTAAAGGGAAATACAAAAAAGATAATATGGACATCATCCAGTAGACCCATAATGCAAGAAGGCTTTGGTCTTAAATCAGGGGACAGGCGGAATGAATGCATGTTTTATGTTAAAATAAAACGTTCAAGGTATGTCTGCATCATTTTTTGGATCCTTTCTTTACTAATCTTTTTCAACCAAGCAACTCACTGCCAGGGCTGACGGTACCAGAAGAGAGTTTCTTGTGAGACACAAATACAATGTTGGTTACCTGGGCAGGTGTGACAAGATGTCACTTTTTTTCAATCTCCTTTTTCCATTTGGTTTTTGAGTATGTATTGCTTTTCCAGCAAAGAAAATGTGTAATAAAATACCGTGTTTAAGATTGAGATCCTATTACTTCCTGCTAACAATGGGAAGGAATCCAGAAATGCCACCTTGTCCTGACCAGCATTGTCCCTGGAGCCAATGAAGGGACCCAACGCTACAAAGGTAAACAAGAAATATGGAAAAGGAACAATACAGAACACCAAACTAATCAGGACTCCCTGGCTCGAGTGCACTGCCATTTTCTTTGAGAGTTAATTAACACTGAAATTGACTCCTTAATTTGGCTGAAGCTGAGACAGGCCCCTTCACGGAGCTCTTCGGTTCACCTGCTGAAAGGCAGGCTTGCTTTCAGAAGAAGGTTCAAGTAATACCACACCAGGCAAATCTTGGTTTCCTGGGAGAAGACCAGAATTCAGAGTTATTTTTGCAGAAACGCAGTGTTTCTTCTTCACTCTGTGCAGGATGAGGATGAGACAGGTGCATCTCACTGGACCTAAATTCCTCCACCACCACCCTGGCTTCTTCATCCCACACTGTGCTAGGTTTACAGTAGGCATCTAATAACAGAATGAATGAATGCTTCACTTGAGAGTAGTTTATCAGGACTCTGGGCCTTCTCTTACAGCCCTGGGCTTCTGGAATGGCAGAGGCTGCTGAATCATGCACACGCACACACACACACACACACACACACACACACACCATGCCCACAGCCTCACATTCTCATGATTACTCGCTCTTATGTTTGAGATACAGTCTGCTAAGCCGGACCCTGTCCAAATCCCCAAGGACACAGAAATGAAGGGATTGGGAGCAGAAAGCAAGTCGATATGGCCAGTGCCCTGTGCCAGGCACTCAGTGGATTCCAAGGGTAGGAAGGGGGCCTCCAGGAATTCCCAACCTCCCCCAGACACGAGGAAACGGCCCCAGTGCCATGGAAAGAGATGATAAGCAAGCTGTTTTTAAACCTGCAGGGGAACGAGGACTGGCAGGACCCAGAGAGTCTGAGCTGGGCTGGGACACACACGTGCGTAAGCCACGGCAGAAATCTTCCCAAATGTGGCCAAACGTTCCCAGTGGTCACCCCTTTGGGGGGAGGGGGTATTGTACATAATCAATTCATTTCCTACTTTATTTTTAAAATATTCTACTGTGAACAGGCATATATCACATTTCTGTTCAGAAAAAGTTCAAACGCACAATTTTTAGAAGTCTTTCTAAGACAAGTAGTATGGACAACCTCCTAGTAGGACAGCCTCCTAGTAGAACACACTATTAACCTCACCTCATTCCCCTAACAGCACTGAGCACGAGGGCCTCCATGTTACAAGGGAACAGACCAAGGATGAGAGAGCCAACAGAGCGGCCCAAGGTCGCCTGGCCAGCCCACAGCCAAAGCTGAGAAAAGTGGTGTTCTCACGCCTGGGAAAAGGCTTCTCTGGTGTTTCCCGAAGACAGCAGAGAGCTCGCAATAGGAGGAGAGGGAAGGGGGGAGCTGCATATGTATGGCAAGCCAGATGCCTGTCCGTCTTACTCATTTGATTATAAAATATTTCTGAGCCACCAGATGGTACTGCTACTTTTCTTCATTTCTTTGCATAGGGCTCCATTTCAGGGACCTGAAGAGTGATATTCAAGAAGCTATTCTGGAGTTCCATAAAGACAATAACTGTAGAATTGAAGAAACGCTAGGCAGTGCACCTGCTTCCCAGATGTGCGTTTGTTCGTGCTTCCCAGACCAGCAGGCCTGAGGCTAACCCCAAGGTACCTGGGGGCACTTGGGCAGAGCCTGCCAGGGCCCCTTCCCAGTGTGGCCGGCCACCCGGGGATCGAAGCTCTGTTACGTAATTAATTCCTGGCTCGGAGACACAGCACTCCGCCGGCTGGCGCGGGGACGGGCCGCGGAGGGAGCGAACATCAAAGACCACGTCTTCCCTGTCCTCCAAGATCAAAGCCGCGAGGTTGATGAGTTCACCGTAGCACTCTGTCTTCTGCTTGGCTTGCCCTGCCTTTTTTGTTTCTTGTTTGGTTTTTAATAAGAGACCCTTCATCCCTGGTCCTTCAACAGCTCAATAACCTAGTTAAAAACACAACAGGTCAGGGCTCTTCGCAGATGCGCTAGCCGGGCTCGGGCTGGAGTGCGGATGCACTTCAAAGAACTGGTGCACCAATGTTCTCGATAACCCAGAGAGGAGCGCGGGTCTTTCTGAGCCGGAGGCTGGCTCTCAAATTACTTGCTTAGGAAGAGTGCGGCCACTGGCCATTTGTCCAGCCCTGCAGCAGTGCTGCAGAGAGACCGAAGACTGACCCTTTTTCTCCCTCCTCTGAATCACTCTGAGCCAGGAGTGGCCTCGCTCAGTCCAGGGTCTGCAGTCAAAGGCAGCTGCAGCTTGCAAACACGTTCACCAGGTCCCCTACCCAAAGCCACCGCTCACCCTGAAAATGCTACAGACTTCAAGAAACCTCCAAATCCAGAAGCAAAAGATAGAACCACCCTGGGAACAGCAGGAATAGCTTATGTGGAAGTCAGCGGGCAGATACTAGGCTGGCTCCCCTGCCTGCCTGGTGGCTCACGATCCAAACATTCTCTGCCCCCATCCTCCCAGGAGTCCTGGGGGATAGATAGGGTGCCGTCAGTCCTTCACACACTAGTGAGAATTACCAGCGGGTTGCATTCATCTTGCTCCAGAAGAGCACCACTCTCTGAGGATGGGCCTCTCAGTGGAGGAGCAGGGAAAGGGGGTAAGTAATGAGTGTACTGTGTTTTAGGGAGTGGGACAGGCCTCCGGGGGTTGTTGGAGTGGGCACCTTGGGGAAGAACGGTCTTTGGCAGGATGGACACACTAAGGGAGGGGGTATAAAGAGGAATAAAAAGGAACAAATGTTCCTCTTGTCCTATAACTCTGCCATTCTCAACCCCGACCTTAGGTAGGGAGAAGAAAATAGTTCCTCCTTCTCCCTCCTGTCCCACATGGGGTCCTGACCAGGAGCTGGCCATTACTAGGTCCGTGTTTCTGCTGCGTGGCTCAGCCACGCCCCAGCTTGAGCATCAGCCCGCCCATAAGAGGGATGGAGGACGTCGAGAGGAAAAACAAAACGGCCACGAACATGCCACAGCCTTGGATTCAGGCCCCAGGACAGACAGAGAGAATCCTCAGAGGCCGGGCCAGAATGTTCTGGCCCAGCCCCTGGAGGGCAGACGGCCCAGCCCGGGGACATACTGTGCCTCTCCTTGACCAGGGACAAAACAAAACTCAACTAGAGAAAGAACGAGAACCACAGACAGGAGCTTATGGAGTGGCTTCAGCATTTCTGGCTCTTTACAGCCCAGACACCTTAGCACATGCTGTTCCTTATGCCTGGAATGCGCTCGCCCCAACTTCTTCCCACGCCAGAAGTCTAGCATCCTTAAAAGCCCAGGCAAGTGTCCCTCCCTGGGAGGCCTCCCTCACCCCTCCCAGGCTGGGTCCATTACTTCCTCCTGGAGCTCTCTGGGCACTTGTCCCCGTGCGCAGTATTATCTATGTACCCCTCCCTGATCGGGCTGGAGGCCAGGGGCTGGAGCTCCTTATCGCCCCAGGCCGGGACCCAGAAATGTCCGGCCTGGCACACGGGATGCAGGGCTGTGGTCTTGGAGAGAATGCGGTGAGCACCCCTGGGGAAAAGGAGCACAGCCCCCGCCTCCCACGCTCATTCAGTGTGGAGTCAGGGTTTCTGTTCTAAATCGTACCCTAATCCTAACCCCCATCTAAATGAAACAGACAGCACCACTGTGAAATGAAGGACCCTTTCCTTCAAGTTCAAACTTGGGGATCTTTGTGAAATACTTGCATCTTCTCCAGGGTACTCCAGAGGGTGCTGCATCTAAGACCCTGGCATCGTCGGGAAGCCCTGGGCCCCACCCCCCCCCCCCGCCAGCCCCCTCCTCCCTCGGAGGTTACAACACAACCGAGCATCACAGAATCACTTCCTGATTTTAACAAAGCCAACAGCTCCCATTTAGGTTTCTGGGTCTCTGGGCAGCTACCAATGTATCTGGGGGAGTTCCTGCTTAAAGACCCCAGACCCCACAAGCCCTCACCCGGGGTCACCACCAAGCCTGACAGAGAGGGCCTGAGGGCACCCATGTAGCTCCATCTCTGCCACGACCTGCATTATGGATCTGGACCCCTGAGTCATCAACCCAGACCGTCAGAAAAATTGCCCCAGACAGGCCAGTTAAAGCATAACCCTGCTGAAATCCTGCCTCCAGATGCATTATAGTGTAACGAGCCATCACATGTAATTTATTTGGAGTTTAAGACGGATCAATATAACATCTAGAATTCCTAACAGATGTTTTGGGGGGGGGATGATTTAGCCCAGAGAACAGAAGTCTAAGGGTCAATTTAGTAAAATCATCATGATTCTAAAAGCTCTTTCTTACCCGGAGGACAGTAAACCAGGACAAGCACACAGGCACTGGGGCTGGGGGGCAGGGGGAGGTGCTGGGCCAGGAGGAAATTTGCAGGGCCTTGCAGGATGCAGTTTCTTCTCAAATCATCCAAGTCCCAAAGGAGCCTCCCCTGGCATCTGGAGTGAGAGCCTAAAGGCAAAGCTTTGGGAGCAAAAGCATGGGCCCAGCAAGCTCAGTCCCCTCTGAGCCTGCATCTCGGGAACTTGACAGCTGGGCTCTCAAGTTCACCTCCCTTCTCTTGTAAGCGGTCTTCTGAGTCATCCAACAGGAAAGACACACTAATAACCAGAACCTCTCCGCCAGCCTCTGGAAAACATTATCCTTTACCGAGATCGTGCGCTTTTTAGCAACAGGCCCTGCAATGTAACAGCTCTTCTTCACATGGTCAGAACAGTCTGGAGGCCCACACTGAGGAGCTCCAGGAATCAGCAAAGGAAGCGTTAATACCTTTCTGTTCAAGGGAGGAAACTGGGCTCAGAGAGGCTAGATGACTTCTCCAAAGCCACACAGCTGGTGAGGGACGAAATTTCACACGGAGGTATGTCTCACTTCTGCTCTGCGGGGAAGGGGATGGTGGGGGAGAAAGTGCAGATATGCACCCACCCCCCACTTGATTCTCACATTTTTGAAAAGTCACAGGATGAGAAACCAAGTGATGTCACGTGCCCACAGATTCTACCAGACCGACATAATCTAGCGAATGAACCCCCGATATCATGAAGGCCAGAACGACCAAGAACCCCCAAATTTCAGCATTTCAGCTCTCCAGGCCCTCCCACACATCTCTCAAGCCTAGATCTCTTGCGATAGGCAAAGAGGGGAGAGTATCAGCCATGGCTGGGGACACAGGAACCCTGGCTCCTCAAGGCCTCTGGCAGGAGGAAGAACTGGTCTCAAGTAACCCCAAGAGGACCCCTGGCCCAGGGGACCTGCCCCGCCAGCCCGGTTGCTAAGCCTCCCCATCCAGAAGAGGGTAGCAAGCTCCCTGAGTCTTGCCGTGTAACCTTGCACGTGCTCTGTACCTCGACTTGCCCTTCTGTAAAATGAAGAGCATAGCGTCTTACCTCACCACGTCACTGTTTAAAACCTTTTCTTATAAAAAATGGCCAATACG
>NC_138378.1:116633047-116654315 GCF_054177405.1 Leptonychotes weddellii
CGAGATAACCACGCTGATAACCACGCTGCACCCACACTGCCGTTCTGTTTCTCACGTTCAGGACAGTGGTCAATAAACTACACGAGCTGTTCGACCCTCTACTGTAACACAGGCTTCGGGTGAGCTGATTTTGCCAGCTGTCAGCTAACGGAAGCTAATGGAAGTGTTCGGAGCGTGCTTAAGGCAGGCCAGGCTAAGCTACGATGTCTGGTAGGTTACGTGCATTAAATGCATTTTCGACTCACAGTATTTTCAACTTGCAATGGGTCTCCCGGGGGCATCACCTTACTGTCAGCAGAGGAAGATCGGTACAGGGGTGGGCTCTCCGGACGGGACCCTCCAGCACCTGGTGTCAGGGGGTCTTGCCAAGTCGACTCAGGGCCTGGGTGTGCCCACAGGTGGGGGCTGTGCCTCTCTGTCTTCATGCACCTGCTGCCCCCACAGAGCGGAGCACAGAGAAGGTGGCCGAAAAATCACAACTACGGCTCTGCGAGCACCTGCTAGTGCCGAGCCAGGCAAACATCACCTTGCCGAGTGCGTACTCCACCCCAAAGTGGCAACTCCCCACCTTTACCAACGGGGAAACCGAGGCTCGAAAGGACGAAAATCACACAACTAATATCCAGGCCTGCTGGATTCCAAAGTTCACACTCTGTCCCCTCGTGTTGCCCCCAGTAACTTAACAAAATATTATCCATTATCATTCCCTTTGCTTTGTTTTGAAAGGATACAGTTCCGCGGTTCCCAGTGTATCCACAAGGTTGGGCAGCCATCACCACCAGTCTAATTCAGGGCGTTCTCGCCACCCCCAAAGCCAGCCCACACCCTGTACCAGCCACTCCCCATCCCCCCTCACTTCCGGCCCTGGCAACCACGAATCTGCTGTCTGTCTCTTTAGACTTGCCTATTCTGGATGTTTCGTATCAATGAAATCATACGAGATGTGGCCTTTCGCGTTTGGCGTCTTTCAAGCAGCATCCTGTTTTCCAGGCTCATCCATGTTGAAGCATGAGTCGGCACCTCACGCCTGTTTACGGCTCGCTAACATTCCATTGCACGGACAGACCACATTTTGTTTATCCATCACCAGCTCGGGGACATGTATGTTGTTCCCACCCTCAGCTCTTAGGAATAATGCTTCTATGAACATTCATGTACAGGTTCGTGGGGACATGTGTTTTCTTGGGCACATAGCTGCGAACGGAGACATGAGTCACATAGTAACTCTATATTTAATTGTTTGAGGAACGCCGCCAGATTGTTTCTCCAAAGTGGCTGCCCCAGTGTCCATCCCCACCACCAATGAGAGTTCTGATTTCTCCCCATCTTCACCAACACTTGTTACTGTCCATCTTTTGGGTTCTGGCCATCCCAGCAGGTGTATCCATTTATAGTCTAGGCATTCACAGTTCACACCACACCTCTGTGAAATCTCACGGGCTCCCACAGTAAGCACAGAAAAGGGCAGGGAAGAATTTCACATTTTTTTTTAAGGATTTTATTTCTTCATTTGAGAGAGAGAGCACAAACAGCGGATGGGGGGGCAGAGGGAGAGGGAGAATCAGGCTCCCCGCTGAGCCAGGAGCCCCACATGCAGGCTCGATCCCAGGACCCAGATATCCTGACCTGACCAAAGGCAGACGCTTAACCATCCAAGAAACCCAGGTGCCCAAATTTTACATTTGACAGATGAGCAAACTGCAGGCCCAGAGACAATGAACAACCTGACTTGAAGATGATGGCACGTCACCTCAATCTCAAAGCAACCAAGGGCACAGGGCACCATTCCGAGCTCAGCTTCTCCTCTGGTCTAGAGACCAAGTGGACGCTTGAGGTTCCATGAGGGACCAGGAAGGAATCGGTCATTTAGTTTGGCCCCACTGTGAGGTTTACTTAGATTTCAGCACTTACCCATCATGCACACCAGTCCACCGGTCTAAAATGTGCCACTCCTATGAAAGAGCCATCCTCCTCGACAAACAAGCATACGTCTTCAGTTCCACCAGCTAACAGGATTTATAACGCTCTCTTATGTTTTTCTAAAAATAGCAAATCCCCTCCCCAAGTCCAGAGATGGTCAGCGATACCTTAATGCAGATTAAGCCAATGCTGCCATGGCTGGCTCATCCTCAGAGGACAGGCTCTGACGGGCTTCCTCAGCGTGGGGCCTGGGCCTGGCACCTCTCTGAGGACCACACAACCAGCCATGGGGCACATCTGGAAACGGAGCAGGGGCTGGGTGGTGGGAACAAGGGGGTTGCAGGGATTTTAGTCACAGACTCCAAAGGCCAGAGTGACAGAGAAAAAGCCCCGCACTGAGTAGAAGTCAGGGCCTCTCCTTGTTACCTGCTGTGCAATCCTGGGCAAATTTCTCAACCTCTCTGAGCCTCGGGCTTCTCACTTATAAAAGAGTGATAAAACACCTGTACCACCAAAACTCACAAAGCAGCTACAAGAAGTAAATAAAGTTGTTATAGTCATGGGGGGCGGTGTAGGGGAGTATTTCCATGTAATAGTATTTTTTTCCTTTAAAAATGAGTCATCAGGACTAATAATTATTTATAATTTCACAGCAGGAATGCAGTAAAAGTTAAAACCTAACATAATAAAGAGCAAAAGCTTTACAAACGGGCATGTTCCTAACCTAGCAATTCTACTTCTAAGAATTAATCCCGAGGCGTAATGATACAAACTAGTGAGGGTGAGGGGTATAGAAATGTTCATCATAGCATATGGAAAACTCTATTGCTCAAAATCATCATTGCCCCTTCCCATGGGGGAATGATACTTTTTACCCCAACAACATCAGGCCCTGCCATACGGTTGGCTTTAGTCAATGAAATGTGAGGGGGAAGAGAACTACCCTGCGATCCAGCAATTGCACTACTAGGCATTTACCCAAAGGATAGAAAATACTGATTCAAAGGGATACATGTTTATAGCAGCATTATCTACAATAACCAAACTATGGAGAGAGCCCAGATGTCCATCAACTGATGAATGATACAGAAGATGTGGTATATATATTACTCATCCATCAAAAAAAGTGAAATCTTGCCATTTGCAATGACATGGAGGGAGCTAGAGTGTATTATGCTAAGTGAAATAAGTCAGTCAAGAGAAAGACAAATACCATACAATCTCACTCATATGTGAAATTTAAGAAAGAAAACAGATGAACATAAGGGAAGGGGGAAAAGAAAAAAGGAGAGCGGAAAACAAGCCATAAGAGACTCTTAACGATAGAGAACAAACTGAGGGATGCTGGAGGGAGGGGGGTGGGGGATGGGCTAGATGGGGGATGGGGATTAAGGAGGACACTTGTGATGAGCACTGGGTGCTGTATGTAAGTGATGAATCCCTGAATTCTACTCCAGAAACCAATATTGCACAGTATGTTAACTACCTAAAATTTAAAAGAATGAAAGAAAGAAAGGAAGGAAGGAAGGAAGGATGGATGGATGGTGAGGGCGATTGACAAGTGGTACAGGCAGTTTCCACTTCTGAGCAGAAGCTTAACCATCATGTTGTTTCATCATCTTTTCTCTCTCCATCACGAGACCAGCAATGTCCCACACGGGCTGCTCTGTCAGCCTGGGTCCCAGGGGGACAAGGGTAGAGAGCAGAGCCATAGCCAACACTCGATGGTCATGTAACTTGAGCAAGAGAAAACCTACATTATTGTAAGCCAAAAGATTTAGGGGGCCATTTGTTACCAGAGCATAGCCTAGCTGACTGATACACAGCCATGTTCCTACTAATGTAAAGTGGCAAACAACCTAAACGACCAACGAAATGACATAACATGTATATATACTAACAACACACTATATGTTATAAGATATATACAATGTTTATGTTATATGTGTGCTATATACAACATGTATTCATATATAAATATGTGTATATCTTACTAGATATGTGTGTGTGTATATATGTATCTCTATAATACGATGCCAATAAAATGTTCACATTTAGTGCATAGCTAAAAAAATGTTCACCAGCATAGAAAAACATTCCCAACATGCTATTAACTTAAAAAAGCGGAGTACAAAATAGTATTACTGACCAAGGATTAGTCTCCAAAATACAAAAATATCTATAAATCAATAGGAAAAAGATAATCTACCCCCAAAAAAGGAACTGGACAAAGGAAACGGACATGCCAGTCACAACGGAGGAAACCAGAAAGGACAATAAATAAGTTGGAAAGGTGTTCAACCTCACTAGAATTCAGGAACGTACAAATTAAAAGCCCATGAGATACTGTTTTACATGCATCAGATACATGGATTAACACACTAACATCTGAGAACACAAGTGCTGGAGAGGCGTGGGGGAAAGGAACCTCTTACCCTCATGGTGGGGTGGAGCTCTGTTTCCGGGCTCACTCACATGGGTGTTGGCATTCTCCCCACCGGGCACCCTCACCATGAGGCAGCTGGCTTTCTCCAGGGCAAGAGACCCAAGAGAGGGCAAGAGAGAACCCCCAAGTTGGCTGCCGTAGTCTTTTTATAACCTAAGAAGGTGATTTCGCACTGTGCTGCTCTTTTCCATCTTGGAATCAAACCAGTAAGTCCAGTCCACACCCAAGGGCAGGGGATCACACAGGACGCAGGGATCACGGGGCACCGTGTCCGAGGCTGCCTTCCAAGGCACTCAAGAAAAACAGTGCTCGTTACAGCATTCTCTGTAATGGTAAGAAAAAACAGAAATGACCTAACTGGACATAACTTGGGAAATGGAGAAATGTGGTTTATTGAAACAGGGGAACTCTACACAGCAGTTAATAAGAGGGGGCAAAGAAGACCGTGAACCTTATCTACATATCACTGGGATTAACCTCAAAGGCAGTGTTGGACACGTTGTCAAAGGCCAAACTACAAAACGATATGAATAATAAGTAGATTTATGAGTATTTCTAACACATAAAAACTAATGTTTGTTTAAAGCTCTTACCACCCATGTGGCAAGAACCCAAAACATGATGGACACAACCCTACTCCCTCGGCAGAGGGGCGCCCTTGGGAAGGGGCAGGCAGAGAGAAGGAGAGGGGGCTTTGGCTGGTCTGTCATGTTTACAGGTCTTTACAGAACAATTAGTCAAAATGAAATGAAACTATGATCTTATTTTTTGCTAAAATATATACAATTTTTATTATATGTATGTACACAACATCTATAAAGTCTGGACACAGAGAACATTCTTTTATTCTTTTACAGATCAAAGATGATGTCATATCTATCTGCCTATGTTTCCACACACCACGGACACCTTTTTGTAGACAGAAAGGAGGCTCGAGGGCTACACAACGGAATGCTAACAAGGGTTATATGGGGCGGGGGGGGTGCTTACAATTTTATAAAGATTTTTTTTTCCCTTCGTTTTTCCGTGTTAGCCTATCTTACCAAAGTGATGCAGAATTTTGTGTGGGAAAAGGAATAATTTCGTCAAAGATTAAGTCAAGCACAAAAGCAAAATGGCCACAGTTGAATACCGGAGCACATGAGTTTTGAGAGCACAAAGGAATTCCAGTTTACAGGGGAAGGTTTGGGGAGAAAACACCTGCCTCTTCGGAAGACAAGACACAGGGCCCCTGGAAGCTCAGCCTAGGTGGTGGCCTGCCCCGGGGTGGCCCGGGGAAGTGGCACCTGAAGTCAGGACCCCGGGGAGCTGTGTGGGAGGCTGCAGGCTGCTCCCATCCCTGGAGGGAAGGGCTTCCTGCTGCCGGTGTTGGAGGCGAGAGGCTGCTGACAGCAACGTGCAGGCTCCTGGGCCCCTAGCACAGGACTGAATGTCTCCCCTGAGGGCTCACAGATTAGCAGGGGTCAAAAGGAGAACCGCCAAACCAATTCCCGGAACACAGGCTCCAGCAGCTACAATTAGTTATGACCACCTGATTTATGCCCCTCTCCACTTCCTGAGTCTACAGTGAAAACACATTACTTTTATCACAGGGGAACAAGTAACTTTAAAAAGAGAAATATCTTTGGGGTGCCTGGGTGGCTCAGTCATTAAGCGTCTGCCTTTGGCTCAGGTCATGAACCCAGGGTGCTGGGATTGAGTCCCACATAGAGCTCCCTGCTCAGCAGGGAGTCTGCTTCTCCCTCTCCCTCTCCCCCTGCTTGTGTTCCCTCTCTTGCTGTGTCTCTGTCAAACAAATAAATAAAATCTTAAAAAAAAGAGAGAGAAATATCTTTGTCTACATCCACAATGCCCGAGAGGCTGATGAAAGACCGAGCCCGGGGTGACCCAGTTCACGCAGGGACTCCGCGCCCCACGTGTCAGTCAGCACTCGCCACCCCCCCACCCCGAGCCCCTCCTGGCTGCCACCTGGCCGTCTCGGCCAGGTTAGTGAGAGTCCCCCATCCTCGACATCTGATCACCCGCAGCCCCTAACCGCGTTCCTCATCCCTGACCTTGGATGTATTATTAGTCCTTGGCCGGTGTGAGCAATGAGCCAACAAGACTCCTCCAACCCTCGAGGTCCCGATGAGTGACGTGCCATCCGCTGACCCCCAGCTCCTTGGCTGTCCTCCCCACTCGTCCATGCTGTGTTCTCCCCTCTGCTGCCACAGAGGTCACCCTCCTGCCCCCCGTCCTGAGCCTAGTCTCCCCACCGCTTAACACGGGTCAGGACGGTTCCTTCCTCAACAGCCCGCAGCCTGGCTGGGGAGCCCGGGGCCCCTCCCTGCACGCGACCCCCACCTGCCCGGGGAGGGGTGGGGGTCACAGAGGCAGTTCCCAAGAGACACTGGGGGCGGGGAGCAGGCAGCACAGTGGCTGGAGCAGGGAGGGCAGGCCAGGGCGATGGACCTTAAACACACGGCTGGGAAAAGGTCAGAGAACACGGCGACCCTCGTGCTGCCGTGAAGCCTCCCATGGAGTACACGGTCAGCGCGGAGGGGACCCGGAAGGAGAGAGAAGGAAGGCGTGGGGAAAAGCGGTGACAGGACAGGGCTTGGATCCCAGCGCGGCCTCAACTCTGTGTGACCTTGGATAAGTCACTTCCCCCAGAATCGTCCTCTGTATCTGCCACGGAAGTAGGAAGAGAGAGGACACGAGATAAGGAACCACTGTCCTGGCGAAACAAGCCCTTCTGCTCTCCTGTCTGTCCATCCATCCGTCCGTCCGTCTGGCAAGAGGGACACACATCTGTCTGGGAGGAGGGACACTCAGGACGCTCACCACGTGACATGGGAAGTCCACATACAGCAGCCTGTCTCCACGCACCGCCAGGCAAATCAACACTCAGAACTGAACTTCTGAGTTCAACGGGCTTTAGGAGACTTAAAACACTTTTAGAAAGCCCGTCACAGCTCCCTGGCAGCCTGCAATCTCTCAGGCTCGGTCAGCAGGATGACCGGGCGCCGTCACTGACCGACCCCAGAAGCCCAGGGTGCTCGGCCTCCGGCACCTGCCACCGCCCGTCGGCTGGGGAGTGGACCCCCACACGTCACCCTGCTCCCCAAAGCTGTGGTCCCACCAGGCTGCGGTCCCAAGCTCAGCCGCCTGGCCCAGAGCAAGCTCCCTGCCTGCCACCGCGCTCTGCCAAGTCACCGGTGGGGGGACGCTGTGGACACCCAAGGTCAGGACAAATGGCAGCCCCCCCACCACACCCCACACTGCCTTCCCTCTCAGCCAGGCTCACCTGCCCTTTCTGGCGGCCACAACAGCCCTTAGGGACAGCCGGGACAGACCGACCTGACCTCAGTGACCTCCAGTGAATCCACCGACAGGGATTTGTTCTATGAGCCAAAGAAGGTTAGCACTAGACCTTAGAGATTGCCCGGGTTAGTGTTTTCAGACACTTTGGCTACAGATATGAAAATGAAACTTCCCCCAGAACCTCGCTAAAATGCATCTCTGGGGCGTCGGGGGGGCCAGGAGAGCTGCTCGCCCCTCACTTCCACTCAGTTACTCCCCGGGGGCTGCTCCGCAGAGCGATGACCTACAGACCCCACACCCGCCCGGAGCGGGACTCACGCTGGGGCTCGGGGCCGGCAGCCCACGTGTGCGGCTGCTTACCGCACAGCCAGAAGCCAAGGGTGTGAAGTGACAACATGTGACACGGAGCTCCCTCACCAAGCGGGCACTTCACCAGCACAGGCAACGAGCTCAGCCAGGGGCCACCACGCACGGCCAGTGCGGCCAGGCAACCGACGGCAGCGTCCTTCCAAGTCCGCAGAGGATCAGATGGGGAGGGAGAAGCGGCTGGAGCCCCATGAGGGCCGTGAACCAAGAAGGAGACAGAAACGGTACAAACGGTGAACTCACCAAAGTCTGGGGACGTTCAGTGAAAGGCAAGCACAGCCTGGCCTGCAGAACACGCCTAAGAAGACCGGATGTCCATCTCAGCTTGGCCGCTGGCCGTGACACAACCTCAAAAAAGTTACTGGGAGTTCATTTCCTACCCTGGAACGTCACTTCTTACATCCACTCGGCCGGCAGACATTTCCTGAGTGTCTCCGGGTTCGGAAATGGTGCTCGGGGCCACAGAGGACACGAAGGAGCCCCGTGCTTGAGGACACAGGCGGGAGGAAACGCAGGAGGAGGGGTGCCAGGGAGGGGCGCCAGGGAGGGTCCTTGGGTGGGGGGGGGGCATATGCGAAGCTGAGGGGGCAGGACAGGCACGTGGCTCAGCAGATGGCACATGGCTCTCAATGGCACACAGTGGCGAAGAGTTGGGCAGGAGGCCAGGCAAGACCCACCTGGACACCAGGCAGTCCTCTGAGCTCGAGCTGTCCTCTGCAGACTGCTGGCAAGCCCTCGGAGCATGGGGCAGAGGGCATGTGGCTCAGAGAAGTCACTCTTGCAGCCGGGAGAACAGATGGATGCGTGAGATGGAAAGGGAGCCACCCGGGGAAGGGGGACAGCCCGGTTCACAGGAGAGTGGCAAGCATGGACCAAGATAATGACAAGACAGCAGGCCAGGGGGCCGTGGATGGGAGTCTGGTTCTCAAACTGCAGTTCATGTGCTTGGGAATGCTTACTTAAAATGCAAATTCCCAGGCCCTGGCCCAGCAGCATCTAACTCCAAAAGCCTGGCGTGGGGCCCAGGTACCTACAGTCTTGGGTAGAAGATCAGGATCCACATTTTGAGAAACACAACACGGACAGCAACCGCTAGTGCGTGAAGCAAGTTAATGTCTAGTGAGAACCTAGACCTGGCATGCAAGCGGCACTCGAGAAAAATCCCTCCAAATTTTCCACAGCTAGTCCTGGCTTGCCACCTCTTGAGTGTGCTAAGCACTTAAATACATCAGCACTCAAATTAATCCCTTACCGACCTGATTTAGGTGAGCACTGTAATTCCCACATGAATGGGAACTCAGCTATGGGCTGAGGTTTGTGTATCCCCCCAACATCCGTATGTTGATGCCCCAACCCCAGGACCTCAGAATGTGACTGCACTTGGGAACGGGTTCTTCACAGAAGTGACTGAAATGACCGGGTCCAATCTGACTGGTGTTCTCGTCCGAAGAGGAAATCAGGACACAGACACACATAGAGAGACGACCATGTGAGGACAGAGTCAGAAGGCGGCTGTCCACAAGCCAAGGAGAGAGGCCTCAGCAGGAAGGCTCAGAAGGCTCAGAAGGCCTCCAGACTTTAGCCTCCAGGACTGTGAGAAAACACTTCTGATGTGTAAGCTCCCCGTCAGAGAGAGGGACAGTTAAGGGACTTACCAGTAAGGGGCAGGGAGGGACAACATGGGACCCAAGTCCCCCACGCCTCTCCACAGCTAACGCTCCCAAGCACTATCCTTAACGGACTATGACTATTTCCTGTGAGAGCATTCTATGCCCAGTAAACATCCGCCTGAAGGTTCAAGATGGACCGTCTTGCCTCCTCATCAGAGGTGTCTACACGGGGAGCACCAAGCAGGCCTCACGGACCCCCGTTACAAGGCCCTCCTCACACACTCAGAGATCACCGGGCCACTCGGAAAAAGAAAACATGTCTGGCTCACCGCAAAACCGTACAAAGTCAAGTCTCTAGTTTAAAAGGAAAAAAAAAATCAAAAGGACCAAGATTTAAATAACAGGAAATGTTCTGAGGGCTGCAGACCAGGTGTGCAGGTGGAAGGAGAGAGTGAGCTACAGAGAAGGAGCCCGGGTCCTGGAACCCTGCACCGCTTGACACTGCCATGGCCTGCACCCCCTCAGACAGTTAGACCACGTCGTTTAGGAAAAATGCGACAAGTCCAAGGCCAAGATGACAGGACCGGCACCACTTCAAAGGCGCTTGGTTAGCTGGATCTTTAACTCTGAGCTCCTGGGTGTGGGCAGGGGTGGGGCCAAGGCGGCAGGGTGGTGGGAAGGGGGAATGTTCTGGAGGGAGAGCATGAAATGATGAGGAAGAGATTGGCCTCACTGGGCCAGAGGGGCCAGAGGGCTGCATCTGTTCTAAAGGCTCCGAGGGAGACTCCGTTTCCCTGCCTTTCCCAGCTTCGAACAGCCGCCTACATCTCTTGGCTGGTGGCCCCATCCTCCTCCGCAAAGCCAGCTGCAGCGCTGCCCTGCATCTCTCGGCCTGTTCTTAGTCACATTGCCATCAGACTGACTGCAGCTGGGGGAGGCTCCTCCCTCACAAGGACTCCGGGGTCTACCTGGAGAATCTGGATACAGTCCCTGAGCCAAGATTCCCAATCTTAATCACAATGCAAAGCCCTTTACCATGTAAGGTAGCAGAGTCTGTGACTGTGCTAGCTTACATGGGATCAGGGATGTGGACCCCTTTTGTGGGGGAGGGGGGGTAGGCCACTATCCTGCCTGCCATGAGACCATTAAGGGAAGGGATTCCATAAAGCTGGAGCCGTGGTTTCTAACTTCTGGGTGCACAGAAACCCCCAGAACAGCTCAAAGGCATTCTGAGGCTCACCCCTATTGTCCCTGATGCCGGAGAGGTGGGCTGGGGCCAGGAAGCTACATTTTAATCACCTTCCTCAACAGCCCCCCCACCCCAACAGGCCTGAACGTCTGGGGTATAGAGTGTTCAGGTGGGCAAGTCAACCAGATCTTGGACAACAAATTTCACTGAGCACCTGGTCCAAGCCAGGCACTGTTCCAGGCTGGAGCCAGACACACCTGAGTTCCAATGCATATTGTCACTTCCGAGCAGTGAACCCTCAGAGAAGTCGCTTGACCTCTCTGGGCCTGAGTGTCCTCGCTGTCCAACGGGATCCTTGCCATCACCTGCCTACTGCGAAGAGCGCCTGAGCCCACACACACAGCCAAGTGCACGGAGCGGCCCCTCGGCCACCCCTCTCCATGCCTCATGGGGCCACTGTTCTAGAGGTACACGAACAGCTGTGGACAGAAATGGCCTCAACTTACGTCTTTTTATGCTTACTAAATCTTACAGGCCACTACAAATGCAGCTTCTGATACATCAGTCAGGAAATGAAAAGTGACGGGTCTGGTGTTAACCATAAATCACCCACTTGTGAATACATATATAGTAAGTCATTAGCGTTACCGCCATCTGCAGAGAATGCTACCCAGAGAATTCAGTCCCGTACAACTGGGCTCTGAATAACACCATTCTCTAGAGGAACAAGACAAGGCTCTTGGCCAAAATTAGGTCCTGGCTGAAGGTGAGAGTACTTACACCCACAGATGACTGGCAAATTGGTTCCTGTTTGGTCTTAAAAGTACTTCAGAAGAAAAACCAATGGAGCCCTGACATTAAGAAACTAACATGAACACAGCACTCTAATACAAACTAGCCCATACAATCCTCATGACAGCCTTACCATGTCAGCACAACTTACACGTGTGGAAACTGAGGCTCGGAGCAGCTAAGTGACTTGTGTGGGGCTCACGGGGCCAAGAAACGGGGCCGAGGTCTACCCCCTCCACTAGCCATCGCGAGAGATCGAGAGAAGCAGCGGCACGGTCCGTCCAATGGCAGGCCCACAACAGCTACCTGGGCAGCTGCTTTATACGTTCCAGGGTTACAGAACCAATATCCACGAAATGCACCTTTTGAAATTCTAACATAATCTAGAATACCGCCAAGTATTTCTCCAACTCTTAGCCGTGGCTGCAAGTCACAGAGTAATGGGAAGGTGAAGCTGGATTCCAAGTAGACTCAGATGACAGGAGCCCTTCCACATGCTGGATGGGGTGCTGGGGCCCCAGGGAAGATGAGCCCCAGCGCGTGCCCCGGACGGGCTCCCCTCCTCAGGGACGCCGCAGCAGAGAGCCTCTGGCACCATCTCCCTCTAAGATATGGGGTCCACAGGTCAAAGTAGGGAGCAGCCCCATGTGCTCTGGCCACCCGGACAGAAAGCTCACTCTAGCTTGGCCAAAGGGAAGGACAGCAAAAACAAAGAGCCGGAGGCCAGAAGGACACGCCGATGTGTTTGCCGGATGGCGACAGTCCAAGCCAGCTGGAACGTGGGGTGGATCCGGCGGGGGGTACACAGTGGCCGGTGGCCCAGGCTGAGAGCCCAGAGCATCGTTAGCAAGCACCAGCCAACTTCAAAGTGCACGGGAGGGGGAAGGGGGGGGCAGCGTTCTCTAAGACAGAATATGTGTCAAGTGACAGTGCCCCAATTCTCCCCAAAGGGAGAAACGCCATGTCTCGTATATTTATCAGTGCTGCTGCTGAGAAGGGAAGAGAATCCCTCACGCAGGGCACCACGGGCTTCAAGCCAGCCTCGCACTGTCCCCTTGAGTCACGGAAGACGGGCTAACACACAGGGGAGGGCACTGAGGCTTGGGGCGGAGGGGAAGGTAGACCCCCAGGTCGGCTCACTCCTGGCCCAGGTGTCCGGCCAACACGACCGGACCCCAACGCCCCACCCCCAGAGGGTGGCCTGCCAAGGTTTTGGAGGTCAAGGAAAAGAGTGTCAAAGGTCAAGGTGTCGAAAGTAGGATCAACCAGAGGGTTCCCACCACCTGCTTTAAGAGCCTGAGGATGACGAAGATGACACACCAGCCTCCTTCAACACACACTGAAAGCAACCTCCCACCTTCCCCGGGACGACTGGGGCTGGCCAGGCAGCATCTGCTCGTGGCCCCGTGGCCAGTGGCCCGTGAGGCAGGGAGACCCCCTCCGTGTTTACTTTGAGAAGCAACTCCAAGAAAACATGGCTAAGTTAATTAAACTTTATACCCCCAGGCCAGACTGGGAGTGCACCTGTCCCTCCCTTCTGGAATTATCCGCCCCCCCCCCACCGCCTTCCGATGCACTCAGCGGGCACCTAGCGGGCATCACGCCGATGGGGACACGTGGCGGCCCACAGCACACCTGAGCCCTCAATGTCACGGCCCTCCGCCTCCTCCAGGGCCTCAGGGTCCGCCGAAGAGTCAGACCGCTCTGTGGAGGGTAAAACAACCTAGTTCCTACAGAGTTTAAAAATCCGCAAGTGCCGCATCATCTCCCAACCATCGCCCCCCACAGAGCGGGAAGAGGCCAGTCCGGGTCTCATTCCGCAAGGCCCTGGATCGCAGCCCCACGGAGCCACTAATTAGCCCGATGGAGAGTAGGAGCATGGGGCAGGGACAGTGAGCCAGCAGGTGGCACCTAACAGAGGCTTCCGGGCCCTCCTCCCGGCTAAGAGAGCAGAGGCTGAATATGCACCTGCAGTTTTGGATCCTGACATCCTAAAAGCACGTACCGTGTTAGGAAGCTTCTCTGCAGGGACACCCCAAAAGAGACATCATGGTGGTTCTGGGCCCAGCATTAGGAACTGAGAGGCCTGGGCAGCTGGAGTCTGGAGGAGGAGGGGTGCTGGGACCAGCTCTGAGCGGGCCTCTGCGGAAGCGGGTGCGGGAAAAGGCCGGGAGGCGTGGGTCCCGGGGGCCTCCCTGGGACACAGCACCATCTCTGCCCGGCAGTCAGGAGCCCACGGCAATCCTGGCACGGCTATCCTAGGGCCCTGAGACCTGAATCCCAACGTCTGTAAATCCCGCCCCTGTAAAATAATTATGGCCCCGGAGGCTGGGGCTCCGGAGTAAGCAAAATTAAATGAAGGCTGGAGAGCATGTCTGTGAACTGAAAGCCCTAAGAAGATGTGATGATGGCAGCTGGTGGGTTCAATCCCAACAACCCCCCACCCCCAACCAAAACGGAGCAACGGAGCAACAGAGCAGGTAGGTCCTCGCTGGCCAGGAGCCAAGACGACAAAGAACAGCACCTTCACCGAAGGTCAGTGAAGACAGACAAAGCAGAACCAGGAGCAGCTCCTTCACCTGTCCTCGGCGCTCTTATTCTGGTTTCCCCAAAAGGCAGCCTGAAACCCAGCAAGGTCAATCAGGAATCCCCAAAATTAATGCGGTGATTTCTGAGAAGTGCTGCAGGGCTATGTTACCCCCAGAGCCCCAGAGCCCCAGAGCCCCAGAGCGGCTGTCCCTGAAGAGAGGAAACTGAGGCACAGGGGACATGGCTTGCTTCCCAAGGTCATGAAACAGGTAGCCTGGCTGGACTGGGCCCTCCCTCCAGAGAGCTCCGCCCCTGCCCCAGAGAGGCAGTCACTCCGGGAGCCAGGCCCCAGAAGAATTCCCCAGAAACAGACCACTCAAGACAGAGCACCGCTGTCATGGCAACCAAAGTCTTCACAACTTTGGCATTTCCACAACCTTTGATTGATCCAGTTCTCAAAATTTACATTACAATGAAACAGTATTTGCATTTAACTTATTTTAATTGGCTTTTACATAACTAAACGTCTGGGTTTCACCCTTAATAACAACAGAGTGAGTTGGGGCGCCTGGGTGGCTCAGTCGTTAAGCGGCTGCCTTCGGCTCAGGGCATGGTCCCAGGGTCCTGGGATCGATTCCCACATCGGGCTCCCTGCTCAGCGGGAAGCCTGCTTCTCCCTCTCCCACTCCCCCTGCTTGTGTTCCCTCTCTCGCTGTGTCTCTCTCTCTGTCAAATAAATAAATAAAATCTTAAAAAAAATAATAATAATAACAGGGTGAGTGAGTTTTTCATAGGGGGACCCTTAAGACAGCACAAAGAAAGCTAGTAATTTAGCGTTGTCCTGTTTGGAAAAATTCTTCACTGACTTTCTAGAAGTGCATTTTTGCTTAATTCTCCTTTTTTTTTTTCCCTGAGAAGACAGTAGGACCTTTGGCAGGTTGGAGTTCATCCTTTAGACTATGCTGGCATCACATTGAGAGGTTAATCTGATTAGAATGCTTTGCTTGGTAGTTCAAGGCGTGTGGAGCAGTAACCATGGAAGCACAGGTGAGTTCCTCTCATCCCTGCCATAGAGCAGACACGGTGGTAACTGTGTGTTGAATGAATGAATCAGGGCTAATTCTCATGGCCTGATATAAAGTGCCACTTAGAATGGTGCCAGTCACTTGAGCTTTTACTATTTTCACTCTAAGTGAGGTGCGGTTCAAGCCCGGAGAAGGCGGTACGTTTCTGGGGCTGTAAGAATAAGGGGTGCAAGTGTGGGGGGCTCACCTGGGAGCCTTCACCTGCAGCTACCTCAGTCACTCCCCACCAATTCCACTGAACAGTCATCTATGGCAAGGGGCAGTCACAGCCCCAACGTGAAGCCTAACAGGGAAGAGAGAGATGAACGGGAACGTGTTTGGTCTCCACTCTCCAGGGGATTCTGTCTGCTGGGAAGAAAGACTCATTTTTTCATGCCATTCCCTCTAAAAGACGCTCTGATAATGACCGTACAGTACAGATGTGCAGGGCACAGGCAGGGGAAAAGGCATCAACTGGCTCAAGAAGCCCTGTTTGCTTCTCGAAGCTTCTTGAAGGATGTGTGGGTGCTCGCCAAGTTGTAGGGGGAGGCTTCCTCTCATCAAATGATGAGAGTCAAGGTGAGTGTTCTCTTTCCCATAACCCAAGAGCCGAGACCCAAGACAGGGAGCGCCCTGCAGCCCAGGACCAGTTCCACTTAGCAGGCAAACGTCAGACATGAAAAAAATCCCTTGAGAGTCTTCCACCCCCAGTCCCTGCCCCACCTGCTCCGGCCCCACCTGCTCCCACCCCTCTGGTCCCAGCAAAGGTGACCAGACAGCTGGCTGTAAATGGGGAGTAGGTTTAAGGGGAGCTGCTTGCTAAACACATACTCTGATTTGAGCCAAGCTTGACTGTCTGTATTTGAACAAGCGTTTTTAATCTGACCAGTAAGTTTCCAGGCTGCCCGACACACAATCAGCCAGTGATTCCCCTGCCTGCAGACTTAGAAAGATGGAGGAGATCCGACAGTCCCAGAGATGGGTGAGCAGATTCAAATTTCCATTTCTTTTGTGAGTCTCGGACAATATGGTTCTCCGGGCCTCTTCTGTGGGCTGACACCTTGCAGGAGGGAAATGAGAACCACAGGTTGACCCCAGACTGGGAGAAGAAAAAGAGGAGAAGACTCAGAATTTAGTTTCCATGGCGGGGCGGGGGGGAGGGGGAGCATAAAGACCCAGCAAGGAGACCCGCCCTGGTAGACCACTATGTGTCAGAGGCTGCAGGATATGACTATAAAAAGATTGATGATGATGATGATGACAGTAATAGTCTTTCCACGAATACAGCACTTTAGAGTTTATAAGAGGTCTAATGGCTATTTCTTACGACAATCCAGGGAGGGAGGGTTTTATAATTCCCATTTCAGATGAAGAATGGGATGCTCCAGCACAGTGCTCCAGGAGACCCAAGGGACCTGCATGGGGAAGCCATGGTGGGTGCTGTTTACACCTCGGGAAGGGGAGCAAGATAGGGACCAAGTCCATGCAGGTACCTTTTTTCCTTTTGAAAAGAATAGTCGGTTCACTATCCATTAGAACAGAAGAGACATCAAGAAGAGACATCTCTAGGGGCCCCTCGGGTGGCTCAGTTGGTTAAGCATCCGACTCTTGATTTCAGCTCAGGTCTTGATCTCAGGGGTGTGAGTTCAAGCCCCATGTTGGGCTCCATGCTGGGCGCAGAGCCTACTTTAAAAAAAACAAAACAAAACAAGAAGAGACATCTCCAGTCTGGGGTCACCTTCTGCAGCTCAATGAGGCAGGAAGTCTCCTCGAGGCCCAGAACACTGGGGGCCTGAGGGTTGTTTTCTTATTCAGATGACAGCATCCTATGCCGCCGTGACCGCTGGTCCGATCACCGCATACGCAAAGGCTTGAGTCTGCTGCTTCCTCGACCTCACCAACATCTAGTGTGGCCACCAGCTCTGCCCTGTGCCCACTGGCAGCCTATTCAGGCTGTGACAAGCCCACTTGAGGTCCCCGCCAGATAACAAGCTTGTGCAAAGCGGGCCATCCAGTGGTGAGGTTGCAGTAGCTCTTTGCTTACTACAAACCTGCAGAAGGCAGGACAAAGAGGCCGTGCCTTTCTCTGCAGAAGTGACCACAAGGAAGCATTTGGCAGGAGACAGAGAGAGGCAGGGATGCCCGCCACGAGCCTCCAGCTGCTGATCCTGTGGGAGGCTGTCTGTGGCTCCGTGGCTGCTGGTGGGAGCCAGGAGCTGGGAGCAGATCGGCCTGGGGCCCCTCCTTGGCTTCATGCTGTCTCGTTATGGGTCACAACCATAACATAAGCTCGGCAAGGGCGGGGCCCCCAACATCCCACTCACTGTTGGTCCCCAGGGCCCAGAGCCCAGCCTGGCGTAGGATACATAAGGGTTGAATTAATTTGCCGAATTGTACAGAGTAATCGTCATTCACACTAAAGAGAGCATCCCTAGCTTTATTAGAAGATTTTGTTCTAGTTGTTGTTTCGGGTAGGTGTTCCCTTGATGCATTTTTTTTGTGTTTTTTTTTAGTGTTTCTGGCAAGAAAGGCAGGGACACACAGCATTAATAATTAGACAAACAGAAAGGAGGGCAAAATTATGTCAGAAATCACCTAAGTCCATAAAACATATGACCTTTGTTTAGAAAAATTTAATTCACACGCACAATTTCAGAAATAGAAGTCAGGCTTACTCCTTTTCCAGGACAACTGGGATACCCAGGAAACCACAGGGACACGCCCAGTCTCCATGGAAACCTACCTGTTTCCAGTGATTGGAGGGCTTCCTTCCTGCCTCCATGTGGAATCCTACAATAAACTGAGGACCCAGCTTTCAAAAATAATTTCTGAACACTGTAGCCATACTAATTTTTTTTTAAATATGGGTTCCTTATGGTTAAGATCCTGAAATAGCTTACCAGATGTGTGCGGAATTTTGCTGACAATTATTTTCTTGCTCAGGATCAGAAATATGGACCGCAGACTATAAAGCTGTGATTTTTTAAAAAAATTTCAAATCCAGGAAACTATAAGCAGACACTGAGCTAGTAGTAAAGGGAACCTCTGGTTTTTCACATTATATAGCCCAGACACCAGTATCTCTCCCTCATTCACCCCAAAATTAATCCTTCCTATTAGCCAAGTTCTCTGATGACTGGCCTCAACCTCATAACCTTCCACTGCTGACTCAGTATCCTGGACTCAGACAGATCGAACCTCTGAAAAAAAAACAGCCTAAGAAGCCTCTGGAGCGATGCCACCAAAAGTCAGGCATGGCCCTAACAAGGGCTGAGAGGGTCCTGCTTCCCAGCCAGTAAATAAAGACAGTCAACCCAACGTCAACCCAACACCAACCCAACGTCAACCCAATGTCAACCCAACACCAACCCAACGTCAACCCAATGTCAACCCAACACCAACCCAACGTCAACCCAATGTCAACCCAACACCAACCCAACGTCAACCCAATGTCAACCCAACATCAACCCGACTCCAACCCAACATGAACCCAAGTCAACGCAACACGAACCCAAGTCAACGCAAGGTCCAAGGCAGGAGCAGCACAGGGAGTGGGGAAGGATCACCTCCAACTGGAAGATGATGGAAGACCAGCAGTTTTACTCTTGGGCCAGCATGAAGCAAGGTCAGGGATGGGGAAATAGAAAAAGTTATTTTCAAAAAGGGAGCTGAAAAGCAGCCTGACCAACAAACAGCAAGGAGATTATCCCTGGAAGAAGGCCACTGTGCTCAACACCTGGTGATGAGAAAAGCAAAGGAAAAGCAATGGAAGCCGAGACCAGGCACAGGTGGCGCAAGGACACCGACCACCTCATTCAAATACCCCAGATAAACCCAGGGGGAGCCACAAAGGCTCTTCTAGGTAAAGGAACAAAGTGAACACCCAAATTTAAGCAAGTAAAAAAGAAGAAACATATTCTCGACCATAAACAGACTCCACCCTTGCCATGTTGAAATGGTGAATTTCTAGGAAGGCTTAGAACATTTTTCTTCATATCCAGATAATAAAGTTACTCAGGATTGAATTTAGATGAGATTAGCAAATTCTAATGATGCATTATGATAAATTTCCATTAATTCAAATCATCACAACTATGGAATTCGTGGGTTCCAGACAGTCTGACTATAAAAAGAAAGTTTGCTAAGCAAATAATAGGGTAAACAAGGTTATCAGAGGAATGTGTCCTTGGGGTTCCTTTTAAAACCTTTTTTTTTTCCTAATTGCAAGAATAATACATACCCATTGGTGAAAATTCAGAGTGTAGAGAAATATGAAAAAGCAAGAAGGAGAAACCACTCATGATCCCATCAGACTCAACCACTGTTAAAAGTTCAGTGTATGCCCAGGGCGCCTGGGTGGCTCAGTTGGTTGAACGACTGCCTTCGGCTCAGGTCATGATCCTGGAGTCCCAGGATCGAGTCCCGCATCGGGCTCCCTGCTCAGCGGGGAGTCTGCTTCTCCCTCTCCCACTCCCCGTTTGTGTTCCCTCTCTCGCTGTGTCTTTCTCTGTCAAATAAATAAATAAAATCTTTAAAAAAAAAAAAAAAAGTTCAGTGTATGCCCTTCTCATCTATTTTCTCTGGCCTTTTTCCCCTCGCAAACATAACTGGAATGAAACTGTCCATATAGTTCTATACCTTGCTCCCCAGCCCCATATTTAGGAGAAATGCTTAAATTGCTTATTTTCAACCCCTTTAGCAAAAATCTAGCAGCCTATGACCATAAATGTGCTCATTTCAAAGAATTCTCTAAGATTTTTTAAATTAATTAATTAATTTATTTATTGAGAGGCGGACAGAGAGAGAGAGAGAGAGAAAGCACTGGGGGAGGGGCAGAGAGACAGGGAGAGAATCTGCCCTGAACACAGAGCCCAAAGCAGGGCTCGATCTCAGGACCCTGGGATCATGACCCGAGCCAAAACCAAGAGCTGGGCACTTAACCAACTGAGCCACTCAGGTGCCCCTCAAAGAATTCTTAATAATTCATTAACTCAATTAATTCAGGAGTTTGCATTAATACATACTTTTGTCCAAAAATAACACAATTCCTTGTCTTCTATAATACTCCCTAATTGTCCCTTGGGCACCTGGGTGGCTCAGTTGGTTAAGCGACTGCCTTCGGCTCAGGTCATGATCCTGGAGTCCCGGGATCGAGTCCCGCATCGGCCTCCCTGCTCGGCAGGGAGTCTGCTTCTCCCTCTGACCCTCCCCCCTCTCATGTGCTCTCTCTCATTCTCTCTCTCTCAAATAAATAAATAAAATCTTTAAAAAAAAAAATACTCCCTAACTGTCCCTAATTCACAGTTAGTCAAAACAAAAAGTTCAGTCTATCAGTTTCGTGATAATCAGCGGTAAGGGCCTCCCAGAAAGAACAGAGATGCACCATTACAAAGATGAGGACTGTATCCTCTGCACTGGTTCTCCCTGGGCGTGTCCTCTGAAAGCGACAGTCAACAGCTTCTAAATCAGGCACCGGATCTAGAGCCTAAGAACTTAGCTATACTTCTGTGCTCCCACCGACATTGCTCACCTCCTTTGTACCAGGACCCAGTTCATCTCAGCTTCCTTCACACACAGCACCGGTCCTGGGACAGGAAGTTACAGGGACGTGCTGAATGGATGGAACACACAGAGCTCACCTCCCCAACTTCAGTATCCTCTGACACTTCCCCTGCCTTCTCATCTGTGCTCCACAGATTTGTCCCTCCACAGGACCAGCTTCTTCTGAATTAGGGTGCCGGCTCCTGAGATGGCACTTGCTAAGGTGTCTGTGCTTTCTAAGACGTTCCTTTCTTTTTTTTTTTTTGCAGTCAGTTTAGCTAGGAAAATTCTCTCTGTGCTTTACGTTGGGTATGCCCTACGACTCAAGTTTACATTTTTTTTTAAAGATTTTATTTATTTATTTGACAGAAAGAGACACAGCGAGAGATGGAGAAGGAGAAGCAGGCTCCCCGCTGAGCAGGGAGCCCGATGTGGGGCTCGATCCCAGGACCCTGGGATCATGACCTGAGCCGAAGGCAGACACTTAACCGACTGAGCCACCCAGGTG
>NC_138378.1:116654815-116675182 GCF_054177405.1 Leptonychotes weddellii
TGGTGATGATAGTGATGATGGTGAGGAGGAGGGGGATGGTGATGGTGGTGATGACGGGGAGGATGGTGGTGATGACAGTGATGGTGGTGATGACGGGGACAGTGATGGTCAGAATGATAATGTGGGAAGCCAGCATGTGGCCCAGCACAAAGCACAGGGGAAAGGAGCAATGGGCCACAGTGAGATCTTCACGCTGCTTGCGGTGGCCTGGCCGAGAAGACCTGGAATTCCTCACCCCTGCTATAACTCCCCTCCCCCTACCTCCTCCAGTGATAGCGAAAATCATTCCCAAATGCATAAGCTTTCACTTTATAGCTAGCTCTGAAAACAATCAGCCAGGCCATTTTGTTTTGAGGGCAGATAATAGCATATCACCAAGAACATATGCTAATAAAAGCAGCAATTCTTTATCCCATCTTCAGAGAGAGAGAAGAGGGACAAACACTCCCCAGAGAATAAGAATGGATCATAAGTGCCAAAGGTCCAGCATGAAAGAAGGCCAAGCCTCGACATCTGTCCGAGGCCTCTTCGTACCTTCACTTACTGAAACGAAAGACACCCAAAGAAGGCAAAGCAACCACCATATTTTGTCTCCCACCCTTGGAAGCTGAGCCAGACTGTCCAGGCTGCGTCACCAAGCATGGGATTGGCACTGCATGACTGAGGATTTTTAATAAAGCCTTATTCCTGCCACTGCCGCCCCACGCTTTGGAGAGGGCTGAGAGAGAGAGAGAGAGCGCGCACCACCAGTCCTGCCCACCCACAGCCCTGCCTTGGGCCCACGGTTGGGGCATAGGCTTTTCTAGACATCCCACGCTCATTCTGGCAGGAGTGACTCTCCAGCCCCACATGTAAATACAGAAAATTGTACGATGTTGGAAATGATTCATTTTTAAACCCAGGTGATTGATTTTGAGAGGTTCTCACTTCCCTCCAAAAATGGATTGTAGCACAGCAAAGAGAAAGGATGGGAGTGACAGGGAAGGGTGGGGAGCTGTCGTCAATTCTGCTTTCTGAAAATGTCTGTTAAATGCACAGGAAGGAAGCAGAGACTTGAGCATTTTGCTGCTGGAGGGGGAAAACAGTGCTATGATCCGTACACACCGCTGCAGAGAATTGTAATCCTGCTGGTGTTCCCCAGAGTCCCCGGGGCCCATTAGCACACAAGCCAATTCAATAAAGGCTTCCGGGCCCCCTGGGAGACAGGGGATCAAGAGGTCAGGGCCTCACTGAGTCTGAGAAATAACCTACCTAGATCTGAGGAATGACCTAACCTAGATCTCTTTGTCACCACGGCTGTGTCAGCGACCCTCACAGAGGCTTCTGAGAAGACATGAGCTGGGCAATCCAAAATGGCAGCTCCCTAACCTCCAAGTCATGGCCCCCACCAGCTCCCTTCTAGGAGCCTTCACACACATTCACAGGCTCTCACATCAAATGCTTCGCTACTACAGGGTGGGTCAAAAGATGCCTAATAAACCTGAATATGAAAAGAAATCCTTAGCGGCAGAGGAGGCACGCCACCCAAGAACGTTTAAATAGCAACAACGGCCACCACTTAGCACGGACATGTGACCAGCCCAAGACTCCACGGCTCTAGGTCCACGTTCCATGTGATAGTCCACCGTGGCCCCGGAACCCCTTCATAAACGTGAGCAAACTCGGGCTCAGAAAGTGTCACCCAGCTAATAAATGACAGAGCAGAGCCTGACTCAAACCCAGGTCTGCTGGACCCCAACATCTGCGATCTTCCGAAAGAAACAAGACACTCTTGCTGTCGACCAAGAAAGTTCTCCGCCTCGGTGGGAGACAGAGACCATTTGTGTTTTCTGTTTGGTTTTGTTTTTTACCTCTACAGGAGTGTTTCTTTTTTGTTGTTCTTGGTTTTTTTTTTAATTTTATTAGTTAACAGACAGTGGAGAGAGACCATTTGTGACCTGGTGGTCAGACCCAGATCTACCTGCCTATGCTGCGTATACAATTTCTGTGACTCAATTTGCAATCTGTAAAATGGGGTCTCCTCCTCTGCTTTTCCTTGAAGAACAAAAATAACCCAAGAAGGGAAGTTCTGAAATGCACAAGCCAGGCAAGTGCACTCCCCTCCCGGGGCCTCTGTCTGTCTACCTCCCAGGAGACCTCTCTGCTCCCACGCACACTTACGTCACTCCTACATGGTCAGCTGTGGGCCAAGTACTGGGGCAAATGAAGACGCGCCATATTCCGCCTGTGCCCTACAAGGAATTTCCATGGCTCGGAGACCATACAAGAAAAACTGAACATTACTCTGAGAAAAGCCCCAGAAGGGCAGATCCCGACTACCAAACGGGTAGGAGAGAACGAACCCTGACTTAATTCTTATAAGGTTCTTCTACTTCTTGCCCACGGCTTGGCTGAGTTGGTGTGCTCTGGGCATCCTGGACTTTTTCGTTTAAAAAATTAGTTTGACCCCTTTGGCCTCACTCTGTACTTTCAATTCGAACCCCCTGCTGGATACTCAGGAGCTGACTGACGAGAGAAATGGGGGGAAGCAACTTCACTGAGCGCAGCCAACAGGCCCTATAGGTACCCCAGGCGCCCAGCGCTGCGCTAGGGGAGGGATGGGGGCCAGAAGGATGCACTCACTGCGTCAAAGAGCTGGCCAGCCCTCAGGCAGGCAAGCACCCAGCCTCTTTGATCAGCCTGAGGGAGCAATCAATTCTCACTGGAAAACTCCAGGAAAGCCTCAAGGAGGAGGCCCTGGAGCCAAATCTACAAATGAGAGTCGGGAAGAAAAGGCAAATCTAGAGACAGAAAGCCCATTAGTGGTTGCCTTGGGGTGGGGGCGGGGACAAAGAGTGACAATAAATGGGCCGGAGGGAGCTTTCTGGGGTGATGCAAAGGTTCTAAAACTGGACTGTGGTGACAGTTGCACAATTCTGTAAATTTACTGAAAAGTACTGGATTGTGCATTTGAAATGGGTACACTCCACGGTATATAAGTAATATCTCAATAAAGCTGTTAGTTAAAAAGATTTTTTTTCCAAGGATGAGTAGGAGTTTAGCAGATAAAGAAGTCTGGATGGGAAAGAAGAAAGGCAGGTGCTGTGGCAACCCAGCTACCCTGACCCTCCTAGTCCCACCTCCCCCCAGACACCTGCACCCCTCCCAGCACAGCTGAGAAGGTTAGTTCCCAGAGAAGGTTAGTTCCCTGCCCGCCCTAGCCCAGGGGGAGGAGCTTCCCTGGAGCACTTGTCAAGCTCTGAGGGCTCCTCTGAGGGTCTCCCCAGTCCCCAGCCCAAGCTGGGCTCCGGCAGGGAGGAAGCCTGTGTCGGGCTTTCAGAGTCCTGCTTGGAGCAAGGCGCCCAGCAGGTGTTCAGAAGAACACTTACTGGGCAAGAACATGAACTTGGGGCCGGGGGTGGCTGGGGGGCCAGAGTGCAGAGTGAGAGGACAAAATCTGTTTTCCATAGTAACCTGACGACAGCAATGACTCAAGTGGAAGCGGGGCTCCAGGATAAGGGATGAGAAAGCTCTGCTGTGTGGGAACAGGAGCCTTGGGGTCGTCGGAGAGGAGAGGCGAGGGCAACAGAGGACTGACCGATTCCGGATTTCCGGACAGACGAAGAAAGGGAAAGAGCCCAGAAACACTCCTGAGGTTTCTAGCTGGAATGAACGAGTAGGCGAGAGGCATTCATTACAACAGGTAGAGGGACCCGCTTGGAGGTGGAAGGAAGTTCTGGGCTCCGCTTTGATGTGGAGCAGCGTGGAGCCTGCACGCTGGGTCTGAGCATGGGGAGAGCTCAGGTTTGCTCACCTGCCAATGCACAGACGTGAGCCCAGGTGAAAGGAGAGCACTTAGACTGTGCCTGACTAAGGGACCTCCCTGGCCGAAAGAGGCTCGGGGAAGATTTGAGGCAGATACCGAGGCAATCGAGGGAGACTTCCACGAGAACCGTGCACCCCCCCGAAGCCTTCTTCCTGTCTGCAGAATCATGGCAGCTTTATCCACGGAGTACAAATTGAACTATCCTGAGTGTTTCTTAGCCAAGAGTCACAGACCCATCACTCGCTCCTGAGAAACTTCTCGTCGAGTGAGGCAGGTGGGACTGACGCCAGCACCCCGACCCGTCTCCTGGCTTGCTGCCAACCTGAGCCGCACCTCAAGAGCTGAAGAGCAACAGATATCCAGAAAACACAGCTGCTGGATTAGCAGGGGTGGGGCGCGCTTGGCTTATAAAGGTAAATGAAGGGGCGCCTGGGTGGCTCAGTCGGTTAAGCTTCTGCCTTCGGCTCAGGTCGTGATCTCGGGGTCCTGGGATCGAGCCCCGTATTGGGCTCCCTGCTCAGCAGGAAGCCTGCTTCTCCCTCTCCCTCTGCTCCTCACCCCCGCTCATGCGCACTCTCACTCTCTCAAATAAGTAAGTAAAATCTTTAAAAAAAAAAAAAAAAAAAAAGGTAAATGAAAAGAGCCCCAAGAAGACATCTCTGCGCACCTGCAGCCAGCAGGGGAGGGCTGCAACAGGAGGAGCCTGGGACCTCTCCGAAAGTGTCTTTAGTTAGTCATGCCTCATAAATGCAGAGATATGAAGCTTTGCCTCTGAAATTCAATTGTACTTGAAAGGACATGGCCAAGGCAGGGCTCTCTTAAAGGATTTACTGTGCTTTCCTGATGATAAAAAAAAAAAATGTCTTTAGACTTGCACCTTGCTCATCAGTGCCTAAGAAATGTTCACCAGTCAAACCGTATTGATTAACGGAAGTTACATTAAAACCCACGCCACTAGATTCCAACCCTTTTTTTTTTTTTTTTGGTGGAAAGTGATTTGAAAGAAATATTTTTCCCCATGGTGCAAGAGTCACCGAGACAGCCCCTACCTAAGCCTGCTTTGCCATCTCCATATACCATTACCTGTCATTCCCTGATTAGAAACTCAACCCAAAGGGAAGAGGACAAGAGCCACATGAGATGCACAGCCTTACGTGTGGGCATGAAAACACCAAAGAAACCCAATGAGACCGTGGGAGAATGGTGAATCCCACAGCAGAGAGAGCGCCATTAAGGTTTATAACTGCCCTCCTTCCACAAACACAATGACATCTGACCAACTAGCAAAATACTCATAATCCCCCATCAAGCCCGGGCTGGCGACTCGCAAATTGGAAGCATTATCCCATAACAAACAAGCTTGGTTTAGGGCTTGCTGGCATGCTAAATTCTAACACAAACCTGATCCTGATCTAGATAAAATTTCAGCTGCAAAATAGCTTACTCTGTGTTGCCAAATAACTCTGGGGCTCCTTAGTAGTCTCCAGGATTAACACTGGTCCCTAAGTGACCTGGGCACTTTACCACTTATGAGTGGCTGGCTATACAAAGGCCCAGGACAAGCTGGGGGAAAGGACCACAGGCATAAGGGGGAGACCGACTGCCTAATACACAAACGCTTAATAGGGTATTTTTATGGGAAAAGGCAACCCTTGGAACTGTGCACATGGAGCCCCAAAGGCAGTGGGTCTGAGGCCCCTGGAAAGCACTACTGCTTTACCAGATCAAACTCCAGAGCAGCCCCAGGTAGAGAGAGAGCTCAGTAAGGAGGAGGCCCCGGATGGGGACTGTGCGTGAAGGCGAGTCCACTCCTTGTCACTCAACAGCTTGTATTTCTAATTCTGCACAGCCCAGTGGCCAAAAAGGGGCATTAAGATAAAATTCTGAAGGAATTAGTCCAAGCTCCTTTATATCTCTTAGAGTTTCCCTCTAGAGGGCTTATTGGAAATGAATGGATCACCGGCTAGGGTTTGGGCAAATCTCTGTTCTTCTGGCGGTTTGACCTATTGTTTCTCCATAAGTCCGCGCTTCCAGGCATCTGATTCCCAATGCCAGGTGCCCCAAATTATTATCGCACGTTGACGTCTATTTTTCACCTTACAAAAAGCATCCAAGTGGAACCCAAAGGAAGCAGGCAAGGCTAAAAACGCACCACATCCCACGGCAAGTGAGAGGCAGAGCCCCTGGGCCTTCCCTCCAGCACATTATCCAATAAAGCCTCAAGAGCTCAGTAATTACAGGCGCTCTCAAAAGTGAAACAGAAATAGATCTAGGGCCGAAACACTGGTTTGCTTGAGACAAAGGGCTGGTTTTAAGCAGCAAAATACAAAACAGCCACCCCAACAACAAACAGCCCAGCTTTTGGTCTGTCTTCTGAGCTGAGAAAGCCAGCCTGATTTTTTTTTTTTTTTCTTCAGTATTATTCAATCTGATTATGGGGAAGAGAGTAGGATTGAGATGAAAAGCCCTTTTCTCCTCCAGGATATAAAATCATTTTATGCAACAGAAAAAGCAGGTTGCATTCTAAGTGTGCCCCTGACACCAAATCAGATGAAAACTTAGCTCATCCAAGTCCCCTGGCCTGCCATCACCACTGAGACCTCAGCATTCGGGGCTGGCAGAAGACAGACCAAGCAAGAGCTTTCTGCTCCCGTTTCATAAAAGCCTGCAAAGGATTCCAGCTTCCCTGAGCACACCCACCGGGAGCAGGTGATCCTGGGAAACACATCCCATACCTACGCACAGCCCAGCTGATGATCCCCATGGCCCCCGAGCCCATTCCATGCCGATGCTCCATTTTGAGAGCGTCATGCACCATGAGGTCGGCTGCTCCCTTCGTGAAAGGTTATTTGTTTTTCCGACTGGGAAGGGTCCTGAGAGGAAGAAAGAAACCACAGCGATGGAGGGAAGGAATCCCCAGCTCTGGCAGAAGGCAGCAGGGCAGCCGGGGCCAGCTGGCCCTGCCGGGTCTAGCAAGCGCTATGCTGCGGTTGGCAGGACTCTCCCTGAGAGTGAATCGTGGTTGGAGGGTGTGCACGTTCACTGCAGTTCAATGTTACGTAGTAGTAGGCTTCAAACTAAATATTTTAAAAATTAAGGGGCAGGACTAGGAGGAAGGATCCCACGCGCCCTCGGCCTCCTGCGTAAGGCTGATCCAGGAGAGACGCGGTTGGATGGGTGGGGGGAGGGGTCGGAGGGTGTCCAACGCCGAGGCCCAAGGCAGCACTTGCGGTCCTGGCAAACACCCTCCTCTAGGGGGACTCGGTGTTGTCCGGGAGTAAAGGAGATGGCCTTCAGCTTGACCAGGCCCGGCCGGGATGCCCTGGGAGCCCGAGGTCCGTCTCTGCGGGGAGCGCCACCTTCACGCCCTGGCTGTCAGACTCTGCAAGCCGCAAGCCCCGGGGACTAGGCACTTGTTGAACAAAAAGGCTCCCGACTCCAGCAGCCGCCGCAGTTGGCCAGGAGAGGGACCCCCAGCTCGGGCGCGGGAGCCTTCGCGGCTGGGCGCTGCGCGCTCCTGCACACTCGCGGCGGCGCCGCCCGGGAGGTGCGGCGAGCAGGCAGCGCACCCGGCAGCCTAAACTTTCTCGAATCTCGGTGCTTCGCAGTTAAGTTAGGGCCGTGAGAGAGGCACAAAACACGCGCGGGGGGGGGGGGGAGGCAGGGGATGTAATAGCCCCACCACGACAAAGGGAAAAAAGGATTAAAAAATGAGAGACACTAATTGACACTAATTCAATTAACTTAGCACCTACTATGTGCCAAGCACCAGGCCAAGAGCTATCTTTAGTGCGTTCTCATTTTAAATGTCACTGCAGACCCCTAGGGAGGAACTGTCCCCATTTGATAGAGAAGCAAACCTCAACCAGAGAAGGTGGCGTGTCTGGCCCAGGTCGCAGTGCGGGTCACGGCGAGGCCAGGGCTCCTAACTCCGGAGCAGGGCTCTGTCCGTCGCCCCTCGGCCTAGTAAGGAGGGAGCAGATGGCCGCCGCGCCAGCCCCCAACCCTGGAGGGAGCGCACCTGCCACCCACGTGGGCCTCGCGGACCTGCCCCCCAGCGGGGCTAGCCCAGGCTGCCCCAGAGGCCCGCGCTAGCTCCTTTGGATCCCAGCTGTCCCCGGAGCCCCTGGAGCTCCGCACTGCGCCGGCCGGCGGGAGACAGAGGGCTCCGCACACAGGGCTGGACCGCCCACGCCCACCCGCCACCCGCCCCGCCACTCGTCCCCACCAGCAACTGCGCCCGGACACACAATTCCACAAACGCAACCCCAAAATGTGCACACCCACTGTACACACGGATCCCCACGAGGACACGCCATTCCAGGGACACACCACCGTCCTCGGTCACCCACAACTCCACCACGCAAACACAGGCACCCCCAACACACACACACGCGCGCACTCTCCGCAGACAGCAGCCCCCCGGTTGCCCTACCTGCTCCGGCGCAGGACGCGGTCCGCCGGCTTCCCGAGCCCAAGTTCGGCGCGGCTGGCGCTGGGGCGGGAGCGGGCCGCTGCCCGGGACTAGCGCGCCGAGGCCGGGAAGGGTGGCTAGGAGCGCGGGCCTCCGTGCGCCCGCAGCCTCCGCGCCGGCCCTGCGCTCATCGCCTCCCAGAAAAACAAAAGGAAGCCGGCAGCGAGGGAGGGAGCGAGCTGGAGGCGCCCGCCCGTCCACCGGTCCACCCGTCCGCCGCCTGCAGTCGCCGCGGCCAGCCTGCCAGCGCCGGGAAGGAAGGGACTCGAAGGCGGGACCCGGAGGCGGGGGCCGGGGGCGGGGCGTGCGGCCGGGGCTGGCGCTCAAGTTTCCTGCGGACCCGCCCCCGCAGGGCCACGCCCCCACACTTGGCCCCGCCCACCTACCCTGCTTGGGTCGCGCCCCTGTCCCTAGCCACGCCCCTTGCTGGCCCTTCGGTGCCGGGCCTCCGAGCCTTCCAAGCCGGGCCCCTCACTTGCTCCGTAGCGCACTCTCCGCCCGGTCTAGGCCCTGACCCGGTCCCAGTCCCGGGTGGATTTCGGCGCAGGAGCGAAGCCGAGCACCGGTTCCGCCTCCCTAACCCTTGGCCTCTGGCCTGCGGGTGTGGGAGAGGCGGGGAGGCGGCACCGGGAGGGGCCAGCTCCGCGCCCACTCCCCCGCCTCCCCAGTCCTCTGCAGGAAGTGAGGCCCGGGTGGCCCAGAAAGGGAAGAGGCCGGAGTCGCCCCAGGCCGTCTCCCAGGGCCCTCTGGCACCCTCACCGCCAGTCCCCTGAGCAGATACCACAGGCCTTCCCGCGCCTCCTTCTGGGAAGGAGCCGAGGACCGGGAGGAAGGACACCTGAGTTCCAGTTCTGCTTGCCTTTGCCAGTTCTGGGCGATTGGGGCAAGTCCCTGAGACTCCCGCGGGCTTGGTTTCCCCACCTATAAGATGGACGGGAGGAGGGGCAGGCTTCTTCGGGCCCCTCCCCCCCTGACATGCTGTGGGTCCTTAGTCTCTGCTGAGGAAGGGACTTGGTGGACATCTCGGTCCCAGGGACAGGCGGCCTGGGAGTCAGGGAGTGACAAACCTGTGTTTCCCATAGACTTCCTCTGTGCCCCTCCGAACGCACCTGCCTGAGAGGGAAGGAAAAAGGGACTGTGCTTCCCAGAGCCCCTCACCCCAGTAGCTCCTGAAAATCTGGGCCCTGGAAAAAGCAAATATATACACCCACCCACCACTACCACCACCACCCACCCCAAGCCTCCCCGAAGAAAGGTAACCACAGAAACAGCCCTGATTGTGGAGCTGGGCGATAGCGTTAGCCTGAGACAGCCTGTCTTTCCGGCGTCTCTAGGGGAAAACTCAAATCTTCCTGCAAATCCTCCTCCCCAAAAACACCGGGAGTGAACTCCCACTACACAGGAGGCTGCTGAGAGGAATGCTGGTGGGCGGCTTGGCGGGGGAATAGCTGGGCTGGCAGGCCAGGTGGTCTGAGAGCCCAGACCCCTCTCTCAGCAAGCAAATGGCAAAACCAACCCCGGAGGGAGTTAGTCTCCTAGGCAGCCCTGCTGTGGGGATTAAATGCAATAATGACTGTGAGCGTCAGCGGTATGGGGCTGAGGTGATGTCACACGGAGCGGCTCTGGTACCCAGGCCAGCATCTTTCCTTCTCAGCAGACCAGGGGCCAGGGTCACTGAGCAGCTTCCCTGTCGTCTGTCTGCACAGAGGGTGGGGTTACAGGGGACAAGCCCCCAGCCACGTGTCAAGCCCAGGCCCCTCGGCCTGGGTGACTGCAGATACTGGGTTAACTGGCGTAGGTTATGTTCTGCTGTGGTCACACATGAGACCCACCTCTCACTCAGGCTGCGGTCCGGTGCTAGGTCGGAGGGCACAGGGAAGACTCCTCACAGACGCTCAGGAACTCCAGCCTCTTCCATCTCGAGATTCTTCCTTCAGGGCTTCCCAGGACATCGCTGGCCCCTTGACTTCCAGCCAGCAACAAGGGAGGAGACAGTGCTGGGGGGGGAGGGGGGTCAAAGGGGGGGAAAGGGGTCATTGGGAGCCAGGCCTGGAGGAGGCACACATCACATGGGTCCATATTTAGGGACCAGAATTAGTCACGTGGTGCTACCTGGCTGCAAGGGGTCCAGGAATTACAGCCTTCCTCTGGGCCCGGGGGAAAACCATCGTGTTGGTGGGCACGCCACGATGTCTCTGCCACGGATTCAGAGCACAGGTCTCCCCAGCTCAGTCACAGGACAACAGATAGACATCCACATAGAGCATGATAATCACCGTCATCGAGGACTGAGCTCTAGCTAGCTGTGACCCCCTGCAAAATCAGCTTGTGGGGAGAGGAACGGCTCACAGAGCAGATGACAGTGTCAGTGGGCTTTGAAAGATGAAGAGGAGGGGAAAGTACGGGAGACCCAGGGTGAGGCTGGTGGAGGGTAAGGAAGCTCAGGGAGAGTACAGAGGCGGACTGAGGCAGTCCTGGACCCCGCCTACCAGTGGACCTCGGGGCCTTTGCCTGCGCAGTCCTCTCCCACTCATCTGGAACCTGCCTATCCCTCAGGGAGGGCTCAGTTCCAATTTCACCTAGCCCTCTGACATCTCAGCTCTTGGGCGCTTCTCCCTTCCCTGAACTTCTTTTTTTTTTTAGATTTTATTTATTTATTCATGAGAGACAGAGAGAGAGAGAGGCAGAGGGAGAAGCAGGCTCCCAAGGAGCAGGGAGCCCGATGCGGGACTCGATCCCAGGACCCTGGGATCATGACCTGAGCCGAAGGCAGACGCCTAACCATCTGAGCCACCCAGGCGCCCCTTCCCTGAACTTCTAAAGGAGGAGTGTCTCCCTCAGGTGAGATACAACCTGATCTCTTCCTTTTGTTCTTGCAGGGCATGTAGTAGTTACTCAATAAGTACTCTTGAATTTAATAACCTAGAGCAAAGCAAAAAGCAAATTCAGGGTAGGGTATTCTGTTAGTTTCCTGGGGCCGCCGTAACAAAGTACCACAGGCAGGCTGGCTCAAACCAAGACATTTATTGTCTCAGAGTTCTGGAGGCTGGGAAGTCCAAGATCAACGTGTCAGCAAGTTTGGTTCCTTCTGAGGGACCTGAGGGGGAATCTGTTCAGGTTTCGACCCCTGATTTCTGTCAGGTGCTTCTTGGATTATAGATGGCTGTCTTCTCCCTATGTCTTCCTTCATCTTTCCTCTGTGTGTGTCTGCCTCTGTGCCCAAATTTCCCCTTTGCATAAGGACACCAGTCATATTGGATTAGAGCCCATTCTAATGACCTTGATCATGTGCAAAGACACTGTTTCCAAATAGGGTCGTCTTCACAGGTACCAGAGATTAGGACTTCAACATCTTTATGGGGGAACAATCCAACACATAACAGGTGGCCTGCTGTATATACAATTTGTCTTCCATAACGTGGCTGTAAACACTTTAAGTCAGGAATGAGTCTCATTATTCTTAATAATAACTGACTTAGGGCACCTGGGTGGCTCAGTCGGTGAAGCATCTGCCTTCGGCTCAGGTCATGATCTCAGGGTCCTGGGATCGAGCCCCGCATCAGGCTTCCTGCTCAGCGGGGAGTCTGCTTCTCCCTCTCCCACTCCCCCTGCTTGTGCTCTCTCTCTCTCTCTGTCTCACTCTCTCTCTCTCAAAATAAATAAATAAAATCTTTTAAAAAATAATAATAATCATATCTGACTTCATTTTATGACCTTACTCTTTTTGAAGCAGTTGTACATACGCTATTTCCAATGAGATTATCCCCATGTCTTACAGACGAGAACACTTACACCTGGAGAAAGGAAGTGACCAAGGACATGTATTAGCATCAGTGACAGCCAGGTCAAAAAACCGGATTCAATATCACTGCGCTGGGCCCACACAGGCTTTGGAAAAAGTCCTATTTAAAAAAACAATTATTTGTAGTCCTTTGATGAACTTGAGTGTGTATCCTACTGAGGAGGCTCTTTCCAATAAACCTGGTTCTAGCTCACAGACCCCTGCTCCTGAATGCTTGAGGAAGTGAAGGCCCACTTGTCTCCAGGTCCTCTTTTGACTCTGGTCCTCTGTGTTATTGTAACTACAGAAGGGAGAAGTGTGGCGGCTGGGAATGGAGGGGGCCATGCTCCCTTAGGCTGGATGCAGCATGTCTGGCTGCCCACCCTCCCCCTGACCCCAGAAGCTCAAATCAGAGGAAACAGAGAACTTGCTGGTGACGCCAATAGCGAGACTCGCTGGGATCGCTGGATCCTGCCTCCGGTCAGTATGGATCAGAGGTGGGGAAATTGGATGATGAGGCCACCGTGCCTCTCCCTGAGGTCCACCAGTGTTCATGAAGGCCCCTGAAGCAGATGCTATGACCCAGGGCTTACCGAGGGAGTGTGACTCAGAGGCACATTCGGATAGATCTCCCTTCCCCCTTCCCTCTTGCAAGCTCCGAGGGATCAAGATTAAACTAGAGTGTCCCTTCTCCTAGAGTAACCCCCCTGCTATGGACTGAATCGTGTCCCTCCAAAAGTCATACATTGCAGCCCTAACACACCCAGTGTGCCTGGATTTGAGAGAGGGCCTTTAGGAAGTAATTAAGGTAAATGGGGTCATAAGGGTGGGATCCTCAACCAATAGGATTGGTGCCTTTATAAGAAGAGGAAGAGAGAATGAGATCTCTTCCTCTCTCCACAGAGGCCATGTGAGGACACAGCGAGAAGGCAGCCATGTGCAAGCTGGGAAAGGAGCCCTCACCAGATTCTGAATCTGCCAACACCTTGGGTCTTGGACTTCCAGCCTCCAGAGCTGTGAGAGATAAATGTCTGCTATAAGCCTCTCAGTCTCAGGATTTTGTGATGGCAGTGCAAGCTAAGACATGCCAATATATCTTCTCATCTGTTTCCCACCCCATCTGCCCAGGTGCCCCCCTCAAGTCTCAAGGCTGGGCCCGAGGACCCAGTCCTCAGGACCAGGGGCTTTCAGGACCTTGTTTTGTTCCTTGAGCAGTGCATCGCCCACTTGCCCCTGCTCCCCGAGGAAGAGGGTGAGGGTGTGGAGGGGAGCCTGGCTTGCTGGTGAGGGCTCAGGAGCTGGGCTGTCTCTCAACAACACCCAAGGCATGCTGCTGAGGTGCAGGGGAAAGTGAGTGGGGTTCCGGGGCAGGCAGGCCTAAAGGCAGGTCTGGCTCCAGCAGTCACGGGCATGGGGATCTTGGGAATAATTCCCTTCCTCCTTCTCTCCCCCCTCCTCCCTCCTTCTCCTTTAGCGGGCCCAGAACATTCCCTTCAGCAATCCCAACTGAGCCCTAATCCAGGGTTCCGATTTCCTAATTTGTAAAATGTGGATATTTGTGTCTCCCTTGGACTAAAAGGGGCAGTGCATGTAAAGGGCCTATGGCATGATAGATACTGGATAAGTGATTTGGACATTACCTTCAGCATCATCAGCAGCATTACCAAAGGCTGACCGACTCAGTACAAACGTATAGAGGAAAGCATCCCGTTGAATCTCAGGAGAGCCAGGTTCTAGTCCGAGTTCTGACAAGTTCTAGCTGTGTCACCTGAACAAGACACCTAACCTCTAGGAACTTGTTTCCTCAGGACAGCGCTGCCCACAGGTGACCAGGGCGAGGGGAGAGGGTCAGGTGCACCAAGGATTTGAGAAGTAGCTTGGGACCCTGTTGAAGCACCTGCTGGGGGCTTCTAGTGCTGATCTTGAAGTTGCGGCTCCATAAGGAGCACTCATGGTGCATCGGACTGGAGCCCCTGGGACAGGTGTACCTTGCTGGTTTGCACAGCTGGATGGACGGGGGCCTGTGTCCATGTCCCGCACGATGACCCAGGGTAGGTGGGGCACACCGCAGCAGCAACTTGCCAGGCCCCTGTATGTCAAGCCAAGCCCCCAGCCCGGGGAGCTGCACACCCAGGCCAACATCCTTTCCATGCTGGTGAACCATGAGGGAGCAGCCAAGAGTCTGTTTGGCTGCATCACACTCCTGCTCAAGCACAAAACCCAAAGCCAAACACAAACAGTGGCTTTGACCGCTTTTCCCAACCAGTCTGAACCAGAAAAGGCGGCTTGCCTTTCTAGCTCTGCTCCCGATGGCTTCTCTTCTGGGAAATAGAGCTCTTGGAGCCTGAGAAATTGGTACATTCCCTGAGCAGGACAGTAGGTGAGTGTCTGCCCGAAACAGTTCAGCAGCTAATGTGGAGTAGAAGTCTCTCATTTCACCTTCTAGCCAACTGTCCACATTCCAACAGAAAGAAAATGTGACCCACATATGCAGGCACATTTTTAAGTGTAAAAAGACACAGGCAAAATTCATTTTAAGGATACATGTTTTAATTCAACATAGAGGAAATGTTCTTACTTCAACATGTAATCACTCTAAAAATTATGAATAAGGTATTTTGCATTCTTTTTTTCATATTAAGTCTTTGACATTCAGTGTGTGCTCTATATTTATAGCACATCTCAGTTCGGGCTAGCACAATTCAAGTGCTTAACAGCCGTATGTGACCAGTGGCTGTCATCTAGATGGGGCAGATATAGCGCAATGGATCCCCATCTACAGTGTACATAGGAATCCCCTGAGGAGCTTGCAAAAACACAGATCGCTAAGCCCCACCCCCAGAGTTAATGGTTCACAAAGTCTGGGGTGTTGCCTGAGAGTTTGCATTTCTAACAAATTACCAGTGATGATAATGCTGCTGGTCAGGAGTCCACACTTTGAGAACCACTGGCCTAGGCACTCTTCTGAGGCAGATGAAATGTGCTTTATAATTTACATCTGGGAAAGCTATACCATTACAACAAAGCTACAGTAATCAAGAGAGTATGGTACTGGCATAAGGATATATATATATATGGAATAAAACTGAAAGTCCAGAAAAAACCCTGACATTTGTAATCAATTGCTTTTTGACAAGTGTGCCAAAACAATTCAGTGGGAGAAAGAATAGTCTTTCCAACAAGTGATGTTGGAAACAACTGGATGGTCAGAGATGGTCACCTGTAGAAGAATGAAGTTGGACCCCTACCTCACACCATTTACAAAAGTTTAACTCCAAATGGATCAAAGGCCTAAACATAAGACTAAAGACTAAAGCTATAAAGCCTTAGAAGAAAACACAAGCATAAATCTTTGGGACCTTGGGTCAGGCAACGGCTTCTTAGGTATGACAGCAAATGCACAGGCAATCAAAGGAAAAGTTGACAAAATTTAAAACTTTGGTGCTTCAAAGGGCATCATCAAGAAAATGAAAAGACGGGGCGCCTGGGTGGCTCAGTCGTTAAGCGTCTGCCTTCGGCTCAGGTCATGATCCCAGGGTCCTGGGATCGAGCCCGCATCGGGCTCCCTGCTCGGTGGGGAGCCTGCTTCTCCCTCTCCCATTCCCCCTGCTTGTGTTCCTGCTGTCGCTATCTCTCTCTGTCAAATAAATAAATAAAAATATTAAAAAAAAAAAAAGAAAATGAAAAGACAACCCACAGAAAGGGAGAAGATATTTGCAAACTGTATATCTAATACGGAATGTCTATGGCATGTATATACTGAACTCTTACAACTCAACAATAAAAAGACAAATGACCCAATTTAAAAATGGAAAGGGATTTGGCTAGACATCTCTCTAAGGAAGATATACACAGGCCAAAAAGCACATGAAAAGATGACCGACACTATTAGTTATCAGGGAAATACAAAGCAAAAACTCTATGAGATTACTTCACACACACTAGCGTTTTTATAATCAAAAAGAGGAACAGTAAGTGTCGGTGGGGATTTGGAGAAGCTGGAACCCACCCACGTTCATTGCCAGTGGTAATACAAAATGGTGTGCTAGCTGTGGAGAAGTCTGGCAGTTCTTCCAAAAGTTAAACATAAGAGTTTACCGCATGACAGGGCAGTTAGACTCCCAGGTGTCTATCCGAGAGAATGGAAAATATATATCCACCCCACAACTTGGGCATGGACGTTGATAGCAGCACTCCTCATAATTGCTACAAAGTAATGAAGGGGATGTGGGGAAAGAGACATCGCAGCCACTGAGGGGAGAACGTAAATGGCAACAGTCCCTTTGGAGAACAATTCGCCAATATCTGGCAAAGATTGAGAGACAAATACCCTTCAACCCAGCAATTGCCCCTCCAGTTACCCACCCCAAGAAAACTTCTGTGCATATATAAGCCAAAAAGCCATGTGGGAGAACACATAGCAACATAGGAGGAGTGAAAAGCAGCCTCAATGTCCTGCACGGGGGGAAGGAGTGAACAAAGCACCTTATATTCATACGACAGTTTACTATAAATGGTAGTAAAATCCATCAACTAGATATGTCTGATTCAACATGGAGAGATCTTCAAAAAAAAGCATTGAATTCAAAAAAAGGAATGGAAACAGAATGGTATGTGTATGCGACAATACAATGTACATTCGTATAAATGTATACAAATATAGCAAAAGTATCAACGTGGACTGAAAGACAGCCCACGGATTGCTGTTAATGATTGCTTCTGGAACAGGGCGAGATGAGAAAGAGAGTACAGCGCTAATCGACTGTACCTGACATGCATTATTTCTAAAAATATGAAGCCAATCTGTTTCGATAGCAACTCCATTGCAGAAATGTATGTGTATGATATACTAGTCTCTATATTTATCTGTGTTTTACAATATTTCCCATAAAAAGAAAAGTAATACGAAGAGTATCCCTTGTCCCTCGTTTTGTCTGTTGTGAAGTCTGGATTCTAATTTATGGTAATGCCCAGCGAATGTAAAAGGCAGAGTGCCAGGAACCCCAACCTTTGGGAACATAGCCCTCAAACCAAGTAGAGGGAAGAGTTCTTGCCATGGAGGAGAAGGTTGCTGTGCAGCCCAGGTCCTGAATTCCGTAGAAGCCTCAGCCTTAGTTGGTAAAATGAGGCAGAGGCATGGAAACCAGTGAGCCGTCCTCAGAGCGGAGAAATGCCAGTAGCTCAGAAGGATGTTAAATTTCACATCTTTGGAGCAGGGTCAGTGAGGTCACCGTGAAACTCAAAATAAGGAAGGGTCAGGACACAGGGAGGCATTGCCAAAGTCAGGGTGTGGAAAGACAGCCCACCAAGGGTCAGCTGGAGAGACGGGTAGACAACGCATCTGACACCACAGCTTCCCAGGTGGGAGGGAACCCTGTACAGAAGGAAAGCAGGAGGGACAGAACTTCAGGACCCACAGAGCCGGGCATCTGCCCTGTCAACGGCATGAGGCTTCCAGGCAGGTACAGGCTGCTCCCACGCAGCTAAGTAACCCCTGAGGACATGGTGTCACCGCTGCGGTGACATGCTTCCAGGATTCCCCATCAGAGCCGAGACACGTACCCCTCAGCTGCTGGGAGTGGTGGCTGCTCGTGGCTCTTGGCTGATTCCTCCCTGGAAATTGCCATTGAGTGAAAAGAGCTGCCTGGCCTCAGGTTCCCTGCTCCCCAGGTCCAGTCCCCATCTAATAACTGGTAACTTGGGGACCTAGCCCAGGACATCTCTGAAGGTCTACCTTGGCCTCAGAGCTCCCTGTGGGGACGGCTGAGCCTCCGGGGCCGTTGCCCTTACCCTGTGGTCCTTCCTTCCTGCAGAGGTGTGTGCCCAAGGGCACTGCCTAATAAACCTCTGGTTCGAAAATCTCATCTCCAAATCTGTTTCCTAGGGAACAATCTAAGATATGGGATATCTAACAACAGTTAAGACAATATTACAGTGTGTTTAGGAGCCTCTCTTTGAGGCTGCATGTAATATATCTATAGTCACTTCTGCATTAGAATCAGCTGCAAATCATAAAGGCCCCCAAAATATTGGCTTCAGCAAGATAGACATTTAGTTCTTTCTCGTTTTAAGAGCAGCCCAGGGCAAAACTATTCTATAGGACAAAACGCAGGAAGGTGGTACCTGAGGCAGATGTATGGAGGGTCAGGGGAGCAGGGATGGAATGTAGAGGGGTGCAGAAAACTTTGGGGAGTGATGGAAATATTCTACATCTTGATTTGGATGGTGGTTGCACGGGCATACATTTGTCAAGCCCCAATGAATGGTACACTTAACATGGGTGCATTTTAAGTAAATTGTAACTCAATAAACTTGATTTAAAAAAAAAAATTTTTAAGTAGTCCAGAGACAGGAAGTCTGGGATTAAAATGGTCCCAGATGACAGGGACCCAGTCTTCTTTCCTTGTGTTCCTCCTCCTTCCATGATCTTTGGTCTCAAGGTCACCTCATGGCTCAGAATGACTGCAAAAGCTCCAGCATTTATAACCTTGTTCAAGCAGAAGAAAAAAGAAAAGGGAAAAGGGTCATCCCCTCCTTCTAAAGAGAAGGCAACTGCCCCGCAGTGCTTCTGCTCACGTCTCATTGGCCAGAACTTAGTCATATGGCTACACCTTTCAATAAGGAAGCTGGAAAACGTGTAGTCCTTAAATGGGGTCTTTGCAGTTCCAAATAAATTGGAGATCCTGTTGTTAAGGAACAGGAGGAGAATCACTGTTGGGCTGATTTTCACAATATCTTAGATTTCCATGATGAAGTGGCTGAAATAAAAAAAATATATTTTGCATGCTTAAAAGGGAAAGGATCAAGCTAGAAAATTGACCATGTGGAGATCTGGGGGCTCTCCCAGTGAAGGCGCGAGATCCAAATGTCAGCATGGATCTGTATCTCTACCACAGAGACAGGTTTAGGATCTGCAAAGATCAAACATCCAAAGTAAAAATCACTTTATTTTCTTAGTATACTCATGGTTTCCTAGGGCTGGAGGCAGTGATCAGAGTACAGTGCGGGGTTATCTGCTAAAGGCGATGGGTTTCTTTTTGGGGCGATGAACATGTTCTAAAATTGGTCGTGGTGATGGCTGCACAGCTCTGTGAATTATATCTCAATAAAGCTGTTATTAAAAAAAAAAAAAGCTTTTATGGGCGCCTGGGTGGCTCAGATGGTTAAGCGTCTGCCTTCGGCTCAGGTCATGATCCCAGGGTCCTGGGATCGAGCCCCGCATCGGGCTCCCTGCTCGGCGGGGAGTCTGCTTCTCCCTCTGACCCTCCCCCCTCTCGTGTGCTCTCTCTCTCAAATAAATAAATAAAATCTTTAAAAAAAAAAATCACTGGGGCGCCTGGGTGGCTCAGTCGTTAAGCGTCTGCCTTCGGCTCAGGTCATGATCCCAGGGTCCTGGGATCGAGTCCCGCATCGGGCTCCCTGCTCTGCGGGGAGCCTGCTTCTCCCTCTCCCACTCCCCCTGCTTGTGTTCCCTCTCTCCTGTTTCTCTCTCTGTCAAATAAATAAATAAAATCTTTAAAAAAAAAAAAAAAGCTTTTATTTTCCTGTGTCCTCCTGGCGGTCACCTGAATAGCATTCCTGCCTCCAGGCCTTCGCCCACGCTGTGCCCTCCGCCCGAGGCACATCCCACCCCTCCTCCACCGAGAAACACATTTAGCCTTTAGAAGCTCCTCAGGCGTCCTGAGCCACAGCACAGCCTTGGGCTGAAGGGAAGCGTGCACCCCTCCGTACACTTATCCCAGTTCCTCCCATTTCTGAACCCAAATGGGAAGAGAGGCTCTACACTCCAAAGCCATGGCTACGTGGAAAGCCCTGAGTCGCCCAGTCTGTACACAGGCCATTATCAATTCTCTCGGCCACTGTTAAATCTGTCCAGGGGACAAGAAGGCCACATGGCCATGACCTTGGGTAGATTAGACACACTTGTTCCCATTGCTTAAGAATGCAGGTTCGTACAAGAAGCAACAGCCTGTCTCTGTTTAAGTTTTTGATATTTTGTTCATCAGGGATTTTTTTTTTACATCAATGCTGAGTTTTAAAAAACATGACATTAAAATGGAATTGTCTTGAGGACTGAGTTTTTGGTACCCGTTTACATTTTGAGTGTAAGGTGAGGGCCTCACTCTCCTCACCCTGATCCTTGCTCTGTGGAAGCCTACCCTCTGCTTGTCCTGCTTCTCTGGAAGTCTGTCCCACAGCTGTCACAAGCTCAGTATCTGCCTGTCTCCACCACCAAACTGTGAGCTCCCTGGGGGCAGGACTTTTCTTATATATTCATTTCTATACGCAGGGCCTGGGCAGGCTATG
>NC_138378.1:116675682-116699809 GCF_054177405.1 Leptonychotes weddellii
TCTCTCATTCTCTCTCTCTCAAATAAATAAATAAAATCTTTAAAAAAAAAAAATCACTGGGGCGCCTGGGTGGCTCAGTCGTTAAGCGTCTGCCTTCGGCTCAGGTCATGATCCCAGGGTCCTGGGATCAAGCCCCGCATCTGGCTCCCTGCTCCGCGGGAAGCCTGCTTCTCCCTCTCCCACTCCCCCTGCTTGTGTTCCCTGTCTCACTGTGTCTCTCTCTGTCAAATAAATAAATAAAATCTTAAAAAAAAAAAAATCACAACATCGGGTGCCTGGGTGCTTCAGTTGGTTAAGTATCTGCCTTCAGCTCAGGTCACGATCCCAGGCTGCTGGGATCGAGTCCCGCATCAGGCTTCCTGCTCAGCAGGGTTCTACTTCTCCCTCTACCCCTCACCCCCCCTCTCATGCTCTCTCTCTCTCTCTCACGCTCTCTCTCTCAAATAAACAAATGAAATCTTTTAAAAAAAATCACAGTATCACAGGCTGCCATAACAAAATACCACAGCAGACACTTATTTCTCACAGTTTTGGGGCTGGAAGTCTGAGATCAAGTTGGTGGCAGATTTGGTTTGGGTGAGGAAGCTCTCCAGGGCTTGTAGAAGACAGTCTTCCCTCCGTGTCCTTGAGGCAAAGGGAGTAAGGACGCCAGTCCTATCCAATCAGGGCCCTACCCTCATGATCTCACTTAACTCTGATTACGCCCAGAAGGGCCCTTTCTCCTGGGGGAAAGCCACCTCGGAGTTGGGTTTCAACATAGGAATTAAGCGGGGACATTCAGTCCAGAACACCTGGGCCCTTGAAGCTCCCGGGCCTCCTGTGGCTTCCCTCTCTTTCCTGGCAACTATCCGTGCAGGATGCACCCTCACCTTGGGAAGCAGCTGAAGCCCCCTGCACCTGCAGGGCCTGCCCCCTGCTTCCCGGAGGATGCGCCCTGGGCCACGGGAGCTCCCTGCGGGGTGACCTGGATCGGCGGGAATGGGGAGACGCGGGCCTGCACAGATGTGTTTCCTTCTTTTCAATCTGGGCGCCTGCTGCGTCTCCTGGCTGCCCACTGGGGAAGCAGCCGTCAGCATGGTCACGGGCACAGTCACTGTCCCGCGTAACGGAATGGCATTCCCCTTTCCCTGCCTGCTTCTGGTATGTCCTCACCCTCGGAGCCCTGGGCTTTCGCTTTCCAAAGAAAGAAGCAGCTCTTTGACCTTTGCTTCATTTCTGCAGGGCTGGGGCTAAGACACATGCAGACCCAGGGGCCGGAGGGAGCTCAGGAGGTAGTGGTATTACCATGCTGTGTGCAAGAGAGCCACAGAGGAGGACAGATATGAGGGAGTCACCATCATTCCCACGCTGGATGGCCAACGTCTAAACTTCTTTCCTGATGGAACAGCCTCTTATGAGCTTGAGCCCCTGGGGTTGGTCTCTAACTACATAGAACAACGTAGCACAGCACGAGGGTGCTTAGGCAACTATTTCTCACAGTCCTGGAGGCTGGGAAGTCTGAAGTCATGGTGTTGGCAGATTTGGCTCTTGCTGAGGGCCCTCTTTCTGGCCGGCATATCAGGGATGGGGATCCAGGTCTCCTGGCCCCAAGGCAGCCACTCTTGGGTCCTCAGGCTGTAAGAACAGAAAGGGAGGTGATCGGAGGGAAGCAGGGGAGAGAAGAGGCGAGAAGCCCAGGCTCCTGGCTCAGGAGCTGGGTGGATGGCAGCACCGTTGGCTGGGAGAGGGCTCTAGAGGGGTGAGGGGTTAGGTAAGGGAGAGAAGGTCACGGCAAGAGATGGGGCATGCGCAAGATGCCCTGCCCATGGCTGGGTACATAGGAACGGGGCCTGGGGGAGGGGCAGCGGGGGTGGCAGTGGGAGGAGGTGGCTGAGGGTGGGGAGGAGCAGTGTGGGGCTAGCGGAAAGCAGAAAGCCAGTGGCCGGCGGAGCTGCCAGGCCCTTTCTCAACCCTCTTTCAGTTCATGAAAACATAGAGGAAGAAACCCTTCAAGCAGGCAGCTGCGCAGGGCGGGAGGGACAGCGGCACACAGCTCTCGGCAGGGATTTGCTAGAATCCTCTGCAGGAATCCTCCTTCCTGGCCAGACCCGCTTACGTTTGGGACCTGAACGCAAATGAGGACAAAGGATTTGTAATGGGTCTTTCTGTGTAAAGCATCTGGTTGGATGTTTAAAGGATAATTCAGATGTTTTCAGTGTGATGGACATATAACCTTTCAAGTCACCGCACAAAGGGGCATCCACACGTACTGCAGAAGCCCACAGAAACACTCCCCAAGCTCTCAGGGCTGGGGTCGCTTTGGTTCACTTATTCACTTATAGTTCACAAAAAGTTGGTTAAAGTGGAAAATTATTTTTTTTTTAAGATTTTATTTATTTATTTGACAGAGAGAGACACAGCAAGAGAGGGAACACAAGCAGGGGGAGTGGAAGAGGGAGAAGCAGGCTTCCCGCGGAGCTGGGAGCCCGATGCGGGGCTCGATCCCAGGACCCTGGGATCCTGACCTGAGCCGAAGGCAGACGCTTAACGACTGAGCCACCCAGGCGCCCCTGGAAAATTATTTTTAAAAACTCAAACATACCTTAAAATTTTTCTTTTTAAAATTTTTTTAAAAGACATATTTATTTGAGAGAGAAAGAGAGAGAACATGGAAGGGGCCAAGGGAGAGAAAGAGGATCTCCAGCAGACTCCCTGCTGAGCATGGAGCCCAAAGCGGGGCTCGATCTCCTGACCCTGAGATCATGACCTGAGCCGAAACCTAGAGTCAGATGCTTAACTGAGCCACCCAGATGCCCCTAAAATTTTTTTATTTTTAACTGCAATCCAACAAAAGCATATTCACCAGTCAACTTGGACACAGGGGCAAAGGCTTCTCTGAGCGGGGGTCCCATGGTTGGAGTAAGAGCGGACCCTCTCGCTCCAACAACCCCCCCACCGTACTCCTGACTCCTACTTATTACTTCTTTAAAATCTAAAGAGAGCTTAAGAACATTTGTGAAACAGCCGAAGTGCAAGCTCCACTTAGATTTTTTCCGTTTTTCTGTGATTCTTTCACAGAGGCCTTCCCTGTGTGTGCTCGTTACCTCTGGCCACGTAACAACTACTTCAGTACGTGGTGGACCGTACAGGTTGGCCCAGGGTTTCTCCTGAGGCTGGGCCAGCGGGTGGCCGGGCCTGCCCTCCAGAGAAGGACTGCCCAGGGCTACCGGATCGGCCTCCAAATCTGCTCACTCCCACGGTGGAGGCCGGTCTCTCCGAAGAGGCCGGGGTGTCCTCACGGTATGGACAGCTTCCTCCAGAACTCATGACCCAGGAGAATCAGGCAGAAGCCGCAATGCCTTTTACTTCACCTTGGAAGACACACAGTACCATGGCCACAGTTTCCTCGGGGTCTCGCAGAGCAGTCTTGACCCAGAGTGGGAGAGCCTCCACGAAGCTGTGAATACCAAGGAGCGACCGGCCCCGGGGCGGGGCAGCGTGGACACTGGCTGTCCCACCAAGCTTAATTTGACAGCAATATTTTTAAAGCAACTCACCCTTAATGAATCTTTTTCAAAGCATTTAATTTAGCGTTCATAGAGAAACTCTCTCTTTGAATTCCTACTTTATCATTTTATGTATATTGAATTACACAATGTCATTATAATAATAAGCGTAACGAACATAAATGGGTTTGGGAACATGATCGACTGACAGGTGGTCAGGTACCACCCGATGCAGCCGCCCAGGGACGCGGGCGCCCCGGGGAGAGCGGGAGGCGCTCTGGGCCTGGTCAGAGATGGAGAAACAGAGCCTAATGTGCCATCTGGTGTCCCCTGGAGCCCTTGAGAGGGTCGAAAAGTCTCTGAACCTAGGACCACTCTTTATTCCTTGGTGAACCTAGGGGTTGTACAAAGTATGTGTGTTTGGGCAAAAAAAAAAAGGTTAGTTCACTCCAAGAGGCGTTTCCAGAACCCTTGAAGATCCAGGCCCCGAAGGAGCTGAATTCTCCAGGGAAGGGGCTGTCCAGTGAGGGAAACAGGGCTACAGAGAGTATTTCCACCAGGTGCTCCCTGGGGCTGGGGCGGAGGGAAGCCTGGAGGTGTGAGACTCCAAGGGAGTGTATTAGTTTGCCTGGGGCCTCCATAACAAAACACCAGAGGAGGGGCGGGTGGTGGTGCTTAAACAACAGACATTTATTTTCTCACAGTCCGGGAGGCAGGAAATCCAAGGTCAAGTGTCAACAGGGCTATTCCCTGAGGCCTCTCTCCTGGGCTTGCAGCTGGCCCTCCCCTCCCTGTTCCACACGCGGCCTTCCCTCTGTGTGTTCTCTGTGTCCTAATCTCCTCTTATAAGGACACTAGTCTCCTTGGGTCAGAGCCCACTCATGTGACCTCATTTTACCCTAATTACCTCTTTAAAGGCCCAATCTCCGGGGCAGCTGCATTGCAAGGTGCTGGGGCTTTAGGGCTTCACCGTATGCATTTGGAGGGGACAGAATTCAACCCTCATGGGAGGGAAGGGCATCAAATCCAACCCGGGAGATCTGAGTGGGCTTCCAGAGCAGGCACTGCCCGAACCAGGTCCTGACAGATGGCTAGGAGTTTTCTTGGCGAACAGAGGGTGGGGATGCGGAGATGCGGTCTGTGTGGCCAGGAGGGGAGGAGGGATCTCAGCCATCAGCACGGAATATGGGCTCAAGCAGGAGAAGCCCTCCTTATTTTAGAACAGGCCCCTGGGCCCCCTCCACCCAGCCCTGCCTCTCGTCTCTCAGGGCTTCAGCTCCCACCTCTGTGGAGAGCGCTTGGGGAAGGGGTCCCCTCTCAGAACCCAGCACCTTGCACCAAGGCATGAACTAATACTCTTGCTGCTAACTGGGAGTAACTGGTGTGTAATTTGGCCTTGAGCGTGGAAAGTTAAATCAGCTGGGAAGAGTAAAAGGAAGTTGGAAAAACATTTTAACCCAGCCTCAACCACAGGAGTGATAAAGAGGTGATGAGGTCACTGAGACCTGAGGAAAATATGAATTGGCCAGACAGTCTGCGGAAAAAAGAGTAAAGCAGGGCCCTGTGAGCCCAGGGACGTGTGTGTGTGTGTGTGTGTGTGTGTGTGTGTGTGTAGGCCATCAGCCTGGCCGCGTGTATGGAGTCTGGCCCCACATGACAGTGTCTGTCACCCTTCAAAGAAACTTCGGTCTGTCTCCTCTTGCCTGCTTTGCTGAGGATGTTGGACTCCAGGGTCTGGGAAAGAAAAGGAGGGTTATAAGTGATCCTTCTCATGAGCTACACCTCACAACGGAAGCACTTGCAGGGAGAGAGACTACAGGCTCACACATGCACACACGCACACACGACGAGAATGGGTTCAGAGTCCTACGGGTCGACTCAGCCTCCGCTCATTCAGGTTCTCGACTCAGCCTCCGCTCATTCAGGTTCTCGCTGTGCTTCTAAGTGGGGCAGGGCGAAGACTGACTGTGGGCGGGACGGTGGGCTTCAAGCCGCAGGGGGAGATGCTCCCGGGCTGGGGGCACCTGCAGGGGCCGGGCCTTCCTGGCACGATGGCAGCCTCAGGGCCCGGAAAGGGTTATGCTGCCAGGGGGAGGCAGAGCCTGAGTCCGCCCGTAGAACAGGCTCAGGTCCTCAAAGGATGGATCCCTCCAAAGGTCTCCCAAGTGGAGTGTAGACCCACCTGGGGTGAGGGTACGGAACAGCCCGTGTGAGAAAAATACTTCCTCTCTGTCTGATTTGATTCGCCCTTTAAAATTTCTCTTTGGGGCATGTTTCATCATTTACATAACACAGTACAGGAACACTTGTGTGTAATACATAACTGAATAAAGGTGTACACAGCAGGGCGGGTGCTCAAAACCTCTTTTTTTTTCAAGTTTTTATTTTAATTCCACTTAGTTAACATAGAATGTTGTATTAGTTTCAGGTGTACAATATATAATTCAACACTTCCATATGTCCCCCGCTGCTCATCAGGACCAGGGCCCTCCTTCATCCCCATCACCTCTTTCCCCCATCCCCCCCCACCTCCCCTCCTGTAACCATCAGATTGTTCTCTATAATTGAAAATCTGTTTCTTGCTTGGACTTCCTAATTTTTTTTTCCTTTGCTTGTCTTTTTGTTTCTTAAATTCCACATGAGTGAAATCACGTGGTATTTGTCTTTCTCTGACGGATGTTTCACTTAGCATTGTACTCTCTAGCTCCATCCATGTTGTTGCAAATGGCAAGATATCATTCTTTTTGTAATGGCTGAGTAATATTCCATTGTATGTATACACCACATCTTCTTTATCCACTCACCGGTCGGTGGACACTTGGGCTGCTTCCATATCTTGGCTATTGTAGATAATGCTGCTATAAACATACGGATACATGTATCCTTTTGAATTAGTGTGGTTATTTATTTATTTATTTATTTGAGAGAGAAAGAGAGCGCGTGTGCACAAGAGAGAGCGAGAGAGAGAGATCGAGCATGAGTTGGGGGGGCAGAGGGAGAGGGAGAAGTAGGCTCCCTGCTCGGCAGGACTCAACCCCAGGACCCTGTCACCATGAGCTGAGCCGAAGGCGGATGCTTTAGTTTAACTAACTGAGTCACCCAGGAGCCCCTGAATTAGTGTTTTTTGTATTCTTTGGGTTCAAAACCTCTTTTTTCTTCTAAAGATTTATTTATTTATTTGAGAGAGAGAGCGAGCACGAGTCAGGAGAGGGACAGAGGGAGAGAATCTTCAAGCAGACTCTCCACGACCCTGAGATCATGACCTGAGCCGAAACCGAGTTGGAGGCTGAACCTACTGAGCTACACAGGTGTCCCCCAAAACCTCTTTACTGTAGGGGAGCGTGGTCACAGCCCCTCTAGCCCACACCCCCTGCCTGGCATTCAGGCTCTAAGATACCACCTCCCTTCTCCCATCTTCGGCAGCCTCTCAGGGACAAGCCCTCCCTCTGGGGCAGGAGCTGATGTGCTGGGAGGCCTCTGGCTCTGCCTTTTCCTGAGGTCAAGAAGGAGCCAATTAGAAACATCCTTCTGGTGTAAACAGAGGCCGAGCATGCATGTGAGCATGCGCGCGCGCGCACACACGCACACACACACACACACACACACACACACACACACACGCTTCCTACTCAGCCTGAGATGCCAGGTCTGCAAGCTCTAGATTGGGTGTCTTGGGCAGGGCTACCCTGATAAGGCTCCTGTGCTGGCCCCAGAAAGGGGATTGGCACCAGATAGGCCAGCTGGCATGGCTACAGGGCCCCGCTAACACTCGGCCCGTCTGCCAGGTGGAGCCAGGCAGCCCTCATGGGCTTGGTCCCTGGGCACCTTCCCCCTGGAGAAGTCCCCCCACCGCCCCCCATAGAGGCTCGGGATCCTGGAGCAGACCCTGACCCTCTCCCTTCACAGCTGCCGACTGAGGCCATGGAAGAAGAAAGACATGCCCAAGGTTACCCCACCTGCCGGCTGCTGAGCCTTGTACCGTGCCTGCCCTCCCCACCTCTCAAAGCCAGAGGACCTGGCTCACCTGCCAGGCCTTGCAGGGGGAGCAAAAACAGGCCAGCGCCTGAGCTACCTCCCACAGCAGGGGTGTGTGTGTGTATGAGAGAGAGAGAGAAAAACAGAAAGAAAGAAACCCCTCCCCCTCTACCACTTACACAGCTTCCATAGCCGGGCTTCTTGTTGGCCACACGCCCTCCTGATACCCAGGGAAGCACAAGGAACAACGTGAAAGGTGATAAAGTTGTTACTTGCACAGAATTTTGGCTTGAAGCCATGTCTCTCCACCCACCCACACACACACGCGCGCGCGCACACACACCCATGAGCTGAGTGTGGAGTGGAATTACCATCTAGGGCAGAGGAGGAGAAGGAAGGGCAGAGAGATGAAGCTGTGTGTGCAGAGCCCACCGACCCTTGTCTCCTGCTCCAAGTTCAGAGTCATCTCTCCTGCCCCCATGTTACATCTTAATAGCTTTTATTTTAGGGCCTGCTCTAGACCAGCATTCTCAAACTGTATGGTCTCAGGACCCCTCCACGCTCTTAAAAATTACCGAGGACCCCAAAGATGCTTTGTGTAGGGGAGTTATATTTATTGATATTTACTGGGTTAGGAATTAGAACAACAATTTCAGCAATATTTCTTATTGTTTCACTTTAAAATAGATCCATTACATGTTAGCATAATAACATTTTATTTTATTTATTTATTTTTTTTAAAGATTTTATTTATTTGACAGAGAGAGATACAGCGAGAGAGGGAACACAAGCAGCGGGAGTGGGAGAGGGAGAAGCAGGCTTCCCGCGGAGCAGGGAGCCCGATGCGGAGCTCGATCCCAGGACCCCGGGATCATGACCCGAGCTGAAGGCAGACGCCCAACGACTGAGCCACCCAGGCGCCCCAGCATAATAACATTTTAAATGAAAAAAAAAAACCCTATATTTTCAAAACAAAGCAATTTAGTGAGAAAAATGTCTTTGCGAATACCTTTAATGTTTGGCTTGATAGAGGACTCTGCATTTAAACTCCACTGCACATTCATGAGAGAATAAGAACAATAAAAGCAAAAAATGTCTTACTATTTTTATGGGAATAGTTTTGATCTGCAGACCCCTTGAGCCAGTCTTGGAGTTCCACAGTGGTGCCCCTGGACCAAATTTTGAGAACCGCTGCGCTGCGTTCTCTGTGGTATGGTTTGCTTCATACCTCATCTTCCTTCACCACATCTCCTTGATTCTAAGCTGCATCCCCCTGCCCCTGCCGTGATACTCTTTGTAAAATCCTAATCCTAATCCAGCTACATTTGGGTTGTCCCTCCCCCCATGCTCCTCTGCAATTGCAGGTGCATCTTCTAGTAGGTGGCCTCTTAGAGTCAGGGACACCGGGTCATAATGATCACTGACGGGGGGCCCTCTGCAGACAGCTCCCAGCACAACGGGCTGGCCCACGTTGGCTGGAACATAAAGGGAGCGAAGGCTCGACAGGCATGGGGGCAGGGGTGAGGCGGAGCCCCCGGACGGGTGAGGCCAGCCTGCAGTCTGCAGGAGGAGCACTCCAGCCCAGCCTCTGTTTACAGGCTCCTGGGGAAGCCGGGTGGGTCTCCTCTCTTCCTCCCAGGGCATGTGTACTTGCCTGGGGACAAGCTCTTGCTCTGTTTGTCTACGGGTCTGCCTCCCCACCTGGCTGTGGGCACCTGTGGGGGAGGGAGGGTATCTTTTCCATTTTTATAGCCTCGTTTCCCAAGCCCGAGACTCGGCACACAGCCAACCCTCAGCTGTCGGAGAAAGGGGACTGGCGGGTTCTGCCCCATCAGCTAGGGAAACCTTAGCTGGCAAAGGCCCATTCCTGGGAGCAGACGGAGGGCAGAGCCGGGGGGTGCCGTTAGGGTGGCCACGCAGGGCAGCTGTTGTGGGGCAAGGCCTGTGTAATTCTGCGCAGAAGGGGGTTCTGTTTTGGCAGCTACTCAGCACCCCGCAAGATAAGCTGTATGGTGCCATCAGGCAGGGAGCCTCGCTCCACACAAGAGGTGTTGTCTGGAGATCCTCATGAGGAAAGGCAGCTTGGGAAGATTATGGCCCCAGGATAGGCTCCTGGGACGTCCTCTGGTCAGTGGCGCCCCTCGACGGCGCCGATCCTGCCCTTCCCCGCCCTGGACACAACTCCCTGCCTGCTTATAGTTACGGGGAATTTTCTTCTGCTTGTTCTCTCTGGGGCCCCCAGGACAGGACCCATCGCAGCACCTGGCACCGGATACAGGGCTGGGAATTGAATATTTTAAGTACACCAGGAAGCGGGCAGGGGAAGGAGCAGCAAGGTGATTGAGCGGCTAAGTGAAGTTTTTAATCCGGACTGAGAACAGTGGGGCCCTCACTGACTCGTGTGGATTTTCCTATACGAGGTTTTCTTAAAATGGGGCCCATTGGGCATTCATAGCCAAGGCTGCTGGAATGCTCAGGAATTCTCACCAAATCGGAACAGGACGTCTGCAGAGGAGGTGAGCTGAATTCTTCCTCCAGAGCAGGGGAGCACACGAGGAAGGTTGCGGGGGTCCGGGGGGACAAGCCTTGGGGGCAAAGGACCATCCAGAGGCCTTTGGGGGATTGGGGCAGTTCCTCAGGGGGTGTCCTCGTGGAGATGCGAGCTGTGAGTAAGAAAATTCTAGAAAGCTCACAGGACTTTAATAAAGGTGGAAGGGAACAAGGCCAGAGATTAGGGCGAACTCCTCAGTCATTCCAAACTGCTGGGAACCCGGCAAAGAAAGGGGGGGCTGCCTTGTGGGTCTGGGTCCTCCTCCTCATTCCAGGCAGGCGTCAGAGTATGGAGGGTGAAGGAGGGAGGAGGTGTGAGAGGCACAGAAAAGAGCCCCATATACACATATTTTTCTACCACAATCCTGGAATAGTTTCTAAAAGCCCCATGTAAATGACTCACTTTTTTGGGCTAGGTCAATAAAGGTCTTTGTTTCTTTTTTTTTTCCCTTCTGTTTTTTGTTTGTTGGTTTTATTTTGTTTGTTTGTTTTTACAAAGAACACTGTATCTGAGAAACCTGGGCTTTTCAAATTGGGGTGTGAGTGCATTAGAGGGTGGACTTTGGGGCGCCAGGGAGCATACAGGTACCTGCTTAGATGTTGGGTTCTCCTGGGGGCATTCTTTGCTCACAGACTGGGAAGGAAAGCATAATTTTTATGTTAAAACAAGCATAGATGTTTTATGGAAGTGAAGGAAAATAACTGTGTATGTTTTGGATTAGAACTGGGAATCTTCAAGGACATTTCTGGTTTATAGGCAGGCCCCTTGGGATGCCCTAAGACGTTCACCCTCCAGAACACTCATTCTCAAACTTCTGCCACCGGGCGCTCTGGAATGAAAAGTTTGAGAGCTACTTTATTAAGTCCATTAAAAACCAAGACTTCGGGGCAGGGGTGGGGGTGGGGGGGGCATGGTGCCTGGGTGGCTCAGTCAGTTAAGCTTCTGCTTTTGGCTCAGGTCACGATCTCAGGGTCCTGGGATAGAGCCCCGTATTGGGCTCCCTGCTCAGTGGGGAGTCTGCTTCTCCCTCTGTCCCCCCCACTTGTGCACACAGTCTCTCTCTCAAATAAATAAATAAAATCTTAAAAAAAAAAAAAAAAGCAAGACCTCAGGCGCCTGGGTGGCTCAGTTGGTTGAGTGTTTGACTCTTGATTTTGGCTCCAGTCATGATCTTAGGGTCGTGGGATCGCACCCTGTGTCAGGCTCCGCGCTCAGCACAGAGTCTGCTTGTCCCTCTCCCTCTGCTCCTCCCCTTGTGTGCACTCTCTCTCTCTCAAATAAATAAGTAAAATCTTAAAAAAAGAAAAAAGATTTAAAACAAAAACAAAAACCAACCAAGACCTCATCATTGCCCTGTGCTTGATCAAGTTTAGAGCTGGCCAGTCTCAGGGCTTTGGGAACTGGCACTGGGAGGAACTCAGAGATCACCCTGGTGGTACAAGAAAGAACGCTGAGCCCCAGGAGACATGGCAAGTTGCCTGGGGAAACCGAGGTTGCTCCTGAGTCAGCATACCCACCCTGGACCCTTTCCTTGGAGAGTAAGGTCCCAAGCTGGCTACCTGGCAGACTGTTACTCGTGTTGAAGAACACACCCCTCCTCCCCACCCTGGGGCCTGCAGAACACCAGGAGTCCCTAGGGCCACCTCCCTGGGAGCTCAGAGGAGGTGGGGAGGAGACGGCCAAATCAGAGCAGGACGTCTGCAGAGGAGGTGGGCTGAATTCTTCCTCCAGAGCAGGGGAGCACGTGACGAAGGCTGAGGGACCTAGGGGGACAAGCCTCAGGGACAAAGGACCATCCAGAGGCCAGCCCCTTTGGCATTGGGTCAGGGGGTTGGGGCAGCCTCCTTGGGAGAAGTCCCACTTGCATTTGGACTTGGAGTTGCAGGTGTGAGTGAAGAACCTCAGACAGGATGCATGGGTCCTGGAGGTCAAGTCTGCCCTACCTCTGACTGGCTGCATGCTTTTGAGCAAGTCCCGGCCATGAGCTTCACAGTGTCCCCTGTGGTCTGAAGGCGAATCATCCCAAGGTCCCGCCCAACCCTGAAACCGTGGGCTCTGGACTCAAATCAGCCAGAACTGGGAAGGGCAGAGCAGGGTCCTGGGGGTGGTCAGCCTTAAGCCGACCCCAGGGAGTAACTGCATGGGGCGGGGGCCAGGGGCAGGAGTATTCTTGCCACAGGGAGGGACTCTGGATTGCCTGGCCTCCTGTCAGGGTTGTGTGCGGCTCAGGGCCCCTGTCTGCCTGTGGTCAGCTGAGTAACAGCCCCCAAAGGCATTTATGTCCTAATCCCAGGAATCTGTGAATGTTACCTTATACCAAAAAGGGTCTTCGCAGGTGTGGCTAAGGATCTGGGGATGAGGATATAATCCTGGATGATCAGAGTGGGCCCTAAACACAACCCCAAGTGGCCTTATGAGGGGGAGGCCGAGGGAGTTTTTTCCAGAGAGGAGAAGGTGGTGTGAAGACAGCGGAGAAAGATCTGAAGATGCCCCACTGCTGTCCTTGAAGGTGGAGGAAGGAGCCCTGGGACAAGAATGGAGCCCCAGAGAACCTAAAGGCAAGGAGACAGACACCTTGGTTTTAGCTCCATGAACCTGACTTCAGACTTCTGACCTCCAGAACTGTGAAGGAATAAATGCGGTGTTTGGGGTTTCGATATACTTTATTTTTAGAGCAGCTGTAGGTTCACAGCACCATTAGGAGGAAGGTACAGAGAGTTCCCCTATACCTCCCGCCCCCACACAGGCACAGCCTCCCCGTTAACAACAGCCCCCTCCAGAGTGGGACGTTTGTTACGGTTGGCGAACCTACAGTGACACGTCGTCATCAGCGTCACCCAAAGTCCACGGCTGACATCACGGTCTTCTCTTAGTGTGTGCGTTCTGTGGGTTTGGACCAATGCACAGGGGCATGTGTCCACCATTATCATATATACAGAGTAGTTTCCCGGCCCTAAAAACCCTCCGTGCTCTGCCTATCATCCCGCCCCTCTCCCCTCCATAACCTCGGGCAACCACTGATCTCCTTATTGTCTCCGTAGTTTTGCCTTTTCTAGAATGTCATGTAGCTAGAATCATACAGTATATAGCTTTTCCAGATTGGAATATTTCACTTAGGACCATACATTTAAGTTTCCTCCATGTCTTGGCACGGTTTGATCGCTCATTTCCTTTCAGTGCTGAATAAGAGTCCACTGTCTGGATGGACTGCAGTTTATTTATCCGCTCACCTGCTGAAGGACATCTTGGGTGCTTCCAAACGTTGGCAATTAGGAGGAAAACTGCTATACCCATCCACGTGCCTGTTTTTGTGTAGACAACGGCTTTCAACTCCTTTGGGAGATTCCCAAGGAGCATGATTGCTGGGTCATATGATGAGAATATGTTTAGTTTTATAAGAAATCACCAAACTGTCTGCAAAGTGGCTGCACCATTCTGCATTCCCCCCAGCGGTGAGCGAGCGTTCCCGGCGCTCCCCAGCCCCGCCAGCATGCATGTTCGCAGTGCTCTGGGCTTTAGCCACTCTAATCGGTGTGTACTGGTATCTTGTTATGGTTTTCATTTGTGATTCACTCATGACCTCTGACGTGGAGCATCTTTTCATCTGCTTATTTGCTATCTGTGTATCTTCTTTGGTGAGATGTCTGTTCAGGTCTTTGGCCCATTTTTTTAAAATCAAGTTGTTTGTTTATTGGTGAGTTTTAAGGGTTTTGTGTATTTTGGGTAACAGCCCTTTATCAAATATGTCTTTTGCAAATGTTTTCTCCCAGGCTGTGGCTTGTGTTCTCATCCTCTTGAATGTGCATTGTTTTAAGCCACCGAGTTTGTGTAGCTTGTCCCTGCAGCTGTGGGAGACAAATATATTATCCATGACAAAGTTATTCTCAAGCCTGATAAGCCATGACTAACCAGAGCCAAGGGGCCCCACTCAGGACACCGCTGGGCTCAAGAATGTATGGACCAGGGGCGCCTGGGTGGCTCAGTTGGTTAAGCATCTGCCTTCAGCTCAGGTCATGATCTCAGGGTCCTGGGATCCAGCCCCGCATCGGGCTCCCTGCTCTGTGGGGAGCCTGCTTCTACCTCTCCCTCTGCCTCTCCCCCTGCTTGTGCTCACTTGCGCTCTCTCTCTCTCAAATAAATAAATAAAATCTTTAAAAAAAAATGTATGGGCCAAGGAGACATGCAGAAGACAAAACCAAATAGGCATCAGGTGAGGACGATGCCAAGGGCTTTCCAACAAAGGCGAGGGTGTTGCGTGCCTCTGGAGCTGGTGGTGCTGGTGGACTGGGAAGGGCAGGGGACGCTCACTGGGAGGCTGTGGGCTCCCCTCCCCCACCCCTCCCCTCCCACCCTGGAAAGCACCTGACAACCGTCAGGCTTTGGAATCAGGTCGCAAGGGAGAGAGGACATGAAGCACAAATGCAGGGATCGGCAGCCTGGCTTCAAGAAGGGTTTGTAACGCACAAACAAGAGACTCTGAAAATAGAATAAAGAAAGTATATGACAAATGAGGGAAAGAAAATGAAAGGGAAAATAGGTTAGTCCTCAATTAGAGGAAAAGCAGATTAATTTCCTGATTTTTTTTAATCCCTCTTCTCTGCTTTCACTGAGGGCTAAAACATTAGCAGTCATGTATTTTGCAGAAATTATAAAGAAACCTAAAACAGAAAACCTCCATTAACTTGAGTCCAGACCAACCTTTCTCTCTCCCGATTCTAATGTCTGAAGCTTTCTCTTAACAAAAATTTTCTCAGTGGATTTGGCTTTAATCAGGAAACAAAAATAGCTTCAAGAAAAGGAATAAGCTTCCACGCAAGATTAACAAGAACCAAACCCCTCCCTGTGTCATGGGCTCAGAGAACACTCATTGAACCTGGCCCCAGGCCTCTAGACCCTCCACCTTCCCTTCCCTGCGGGGCCTGCAGGGGTGGCCTTCCTTTCAAAGTAGGCTGCATAGGTCACTCCCCTACTCAAAGATCTGCCATGACTCCCCATTGCCCCCAGAAGAAAGATGGTGTTCCCTGGACTCTGGCTCCTGTAGGAGCTCCTTCCTCCTTTCTCTGTTCAGAGCCCCCCCAGAGGTCTTCCTCCCCCAGATTGCTCACCTGCCCTCGTGCCTCCATGGCAGCTCATTCACTTAGATAACCGCGTATACGTCCGTCAGGCCTCTCAGGGATTGGAGTGGATGGCAGATGTGATTTACGGCTCCATCAGGCCTGGCCGTGACAACCTTCTTGCGCTCACCCTCTGTTCTCCTTTTCCCTCCTAGTGAGCTGGAGGGAGGCAGCCTGCAGGGTGACCTCAGGGAGCCACATGGCAAAAGGGTGGCTCTGCAAGATGGAAGCCGTCTGGGTCTCCAGTCTCTGCTTACTCTATCTGCCCAGGAGAGCTGCCCCCACCCGGCCCCCCCGACTCCCAAATCCAACTATCGCCTGAGCAACAGGGAAGATTTCTGTGTTGAGCTCCTGAGATGCATGAGGTCCTCTGCTAGACCAGCAGCATTTCCCTGCCCAGTGTCCCCCGGCATCACTCTGGACCCCACCTCTCTCATCTCCGATCAGAGAGAAGGAGATTCTGGGCCATTTACGTGCCAGATGTCTCTGGATTGACTCCCTCTCTGCTCATCTGGCCTCAGCATCTCTAGTCTCCTCACCGGTCTGCGGGCCTCACCCCAGCGCCCCCACCCCCACTTATCCTCCTGTTGCTGTCAGTATCGCCTCCCACACGCCCGGGGGGGCTGTCTCATGCCCCTCCTAAACCCCCACAGAGATGTCCATTGCCTTCGGGACCAACTCCAAACCTATGGCCATCGTCCTGGCCCCTCTGTGTTCTGCCCACTGCCCGCCTCCCCCCCCAACCCCCCCACTGGTGCCATTCCCGCGCCATCCTAGGCTCCAAACACTCTCCCTGGATGGCGGTCCCCTTCCCGCTTGGTTCCCCTGCCTCTATGCCCCTCCTCCCACACTCAAGCCTCAGTTTGGGGCTCTCACTCCAGAAGGGCTTCCCTAGCCACGCCAGGCTCCCCTAGCCCCGGGTTGACGCCCGCTCTGTCCCGGGGAGGCCATGACCTGTTTTCCTGAGTGGAGGGGATATGTGAGGGGTTCTGTCTGCCCAGCACCCAGCACACTTGTCCAGTCGGGGAGCTGTCCACCCTCTCCCTATGCCATGTGGTTCTGGGGGCCCATCTACCCAAGCACCTGTCCAGGACCTGACCCATCACAGTGGGATCCCGTGAGCCCATCAGGCCATCATAACTGTGGTCAAGGTGGGATTGGCTCCAACCCTTCACCTTTCCTACAGTCAGACCTTTTGCCACATGACACTGAAGTTTCTGCTCCCACATTAATCTTTCGGGTTTGACCATGGTCCATTTGAGCTGCTCTAATAGAAATACCACAGTCTGGGTGGCTTATAAACAATAGAAATTTATTTCTCACCATTCTGGAGGCTGGGACATCCAAAATCAAGGCACTAACAGACTTGGGTGTCTGGTAGGGGCCTGCCTCCTTGTTCTTAGATGGCCATCTTTCCTCCATACCTTCACAGAGATCATGGAAGGGGTCTCCTTTATCAGGGCATTGATCCCAGTCATGGGGCTCCACCTTCAGGACCTCAGCACCTCCCAAAGGCCCCACCTCCTCACACCATCAACCTGAACAGGGGAGGGGGGACACATGCAGGCCATTGCACCCCGGGACTAGGTGGGAGAGAAAAGGTGCCAGTTCTGAGCCTTGGCTTGAGGCCTTGCATGTTTCCACTCAAGCTCTTGCACTTCCCCTCCCATCAGCACAAAAAGAGCTTCCCCGGGTGCCCACTGCCCCCTCAGCCCCGCCAGAGTGGACACACGGGGAGCGAGCCTGCACCCACTGCTCAGGGGCAAGCTGAATGCAAAGACCTAAGAGAACCCAGCCTGGATCAGCTAAGCCCCAGCAAACACCGCAGCCACTGAATTTTGTGGACGTCTGCTTAGGACCAAAGCTAACTGTACAACCCTTCTTAAGAGATTGCCCACATGCTTGCTGAAAGGGACAGTTCTTTTCTCTTTCTGGTTTGGTTCAGGGCTGGGAGCGGCCATCATTCCTCCTAAGTCTGGGGTACATCTGAAGCAGGAGAGCATGAGGTTGACGTGCCAAGGGCAGCGGAGATAAGCAGAACAGAGAAGTGGAGGAGACAGAGCCCAGACAGGATCATTTAAGGTCTGCATCAGCGCCGGCACTCCCCAGCCATGCGGGCCAAAGATGATTCATTTTGGAATGGTCTAGATTTCTTCCTTAGGCAACTGAAAGGCTCTTGGTTGTTTGGTTTTGTTTTGTTTTTTTTTTTTTTTAAGATTTATTTATTTATTTGAGAGAGGGGGGTGGGAAAGGGCAGAGGGAGAGGGAGAGAGAAAATCTCAAGCAGACTCCCTGCTGAGTGCAGAGCCTGACATGCGGCTCGATCTCACGACCCTGAGATCATGACCTGAGCTGAAACCAAGAGTTAGATGCTTAACTGACTGAGTCATCCAGGTGTCCTGGAAGGCTCCTGGTTCTTAAGACATTTCTTGTCTCCCTGTGTCCTTAGCTTCTCAAGGACAATGACTTAGCTTAATTCACCTGTCTCCAAAGCACAGCACTGTGCCTGCCATAGGGCTCGGGCTGAATCAGTATTTCTGAGTTTTCTACAATAAGTGTCCAATCAGAAAGAATTGTCCAGCGTTGTCTGCTTTAACCAGAAAAGCCACAGGATCCTACAATTGATGGTTGAAGAGTATTTTCTGGAAAAATCCAGGACACAATAGGTGGGTGGAGACCTCAGTCCGGTCTCCCAATTCTCATTCCAGTCCACTTTGCTTTCTAGGATTCTATGGCTTTTAAGCAATAAACTCAAAGCCTGCATACCCCACGCAGCGCCGTCCCTCAAGGCTTTACTACAAAATCAACACAAATGTCCCAGGGCAATTTGGGAGTGGTGGGGGTGATGGCAAAGGGGCGAGAGAATGGGCAGCCGTTCGGAGCAGACCCACCGATGGGCTTGCTTTGTGCTCACCGGTGTGTGATCTTGGAGGGGACCTTTGGTTCCGGTCTGACACGGGTTTGTTTTTTTCTGGTGGTTTAAGAAACAGGAATCACTGAACAGCTTAGCAGTTGAGACCTGTTGTTTCTGTGCTGATACAACATGGGGTGGTCATAGGAATCTTCCCACCTCACCACTGGGCTGGCGACATCCACAAAGACAACTGGGGACATCTTCCTCTCAGATCAGCTTTAGGAGAGAGAATGGGGGATGCTGCTGGGGGGCGCCTGCTGGTGGTGACCACGGTCACTTTCTTGCTGTCCACCTTTCCCTCCTGTGGAAACTCCATCAGGATCGAGACCTCGGCCTCGTCTAGGGTGCCCAAAGGTACCAGCTGGCCTGGGACTGTCCCGATGTCAGCATTAAAAGTCTTGAGTCCTGCAGAATCCCTCTGTCCCAGACAAACCAAGGTGGTTGATTGCTTTGGTCAACCCAGGACACATATACGGTACACGCTCTGCAAATATTTATTGAACGAGTAAATAAATTCCACTTAGTTTCAGATGATTAACAAACTCCTGTTAGACAGATACATAACAATGTGGTCTGTTTCTTGTTTGAGGTGCAGTTTGCAAAGCTCCTTTGTGTTAACCATTTTGACCTAACCCTCCTGCTCCTGGAGGCCAATGGGGGGATGGAGAGGTAGACGTTAGGTATTGCTTATAAGTCAAGGTCATCGATGCCGGCGTCCTAGCTCAGAGAAGCTAAAGGGCAATGCATTGCTCCAGGACCACAGCCTTCCCTGGGGTGCCATTACCCCAGGCCAGCCTGGCGGTGGCGGCCCCAAGGATGAGGGTGGCGCCTTGGCCTTGCAGAGAGTCTCACCACCCCAGCCCTTGCTCTCCTTGTGTGGAGCTGCTTCTTCCAGAGCCCACTTGGCACCTGGTGTCCTTTTTAATAAGAAGACCCATGTGTTACCCTCACCCGCCGACATTTCTTGAAAGCATTTTGGGTGAGGGGACGTGGGGAGCAGGTCCCAGAGACGATGGCAGCCCAGCACAAAGGAGGGGAGCCCACAGGGGGTTCGAAGGTGCCGAAGGAGGGGGGCCGGAGCTCACATCGCACAAGCATGAGCTCACGTTCACCAGCCACACGGACTCGTGCACCAGGGAGCAGTGTGTTTCGGCTCCGATGCCAGGAGAATTCGAAGCGGCTACGTTTGCTTGCTGTGTCAAGGCCCTGGCTGGGCACAGAAACAGTGCGGGACCTTGAGCTATTTCTGCGTGAGGTTCAAAAACAAGCAGAGGGCAGACCCAGAGCACGAGGACAAGGTGGTCCCCAAAATGCTCTGCAGCAGAACTTTGTCTTCCGGGCTGCACGCCTCCCTCAGAGCCTCCTTCAGGCCCTGGGAGCTCATGTGGCTCCCTCCTTCCCTCCCTGCACTGTCAGCCCACAATATCCCCGAGCGACGAGTCCTCAGTAAGACTCCAGTTATATTGTGTGTCACTGGATGTAATCTTGTCACTGTTGTTTGTGGGGTTGGCTTGTTCGTTGCTTGGGGCCGTATCTGACAAGATATGGTGCTAGGAGGGTACAAAGTCGTGCCCACCAAATATAAGTGGCTGGTGGCAGAGATGCTGGTAACAAGCATGGTGTGGGGAGTGTGGAGAGGGTGAGGAGATGATGGGTGAGGCGACAATAAGGGACAATGATGTTCACTGCAGATGGAGTCAGACAAGGCTGCTCTGGGTTTTGCAGGTCTGGGTCTGTGATGACAAGTCCAGGAAAGGCTCTAGCACATTTATGTACCCCAGCTTTGCAATCAAAGACGCTCTCCACCCCACGGCCTGGCTCAGTCCATCCCCTGTCAAATGCTGCTCGTGATCAGAAAAGCAAAACTCTAGGAGGAATGCATTTTCTCTCTGGGCCTTTGGAAAGACAGAGGGAGGAAGAATAACTTGGGAGCAGCACCCCCGGGTGCTTCCTGCCTTGGCCAGGTTGGGGGCTGGAAGGCATGAAGGAGACTGAGTGCCTCGCAGCGTGCACGGCCGGAGCCCCTGGGAGAGGCTGCGTATCAGAACCTTCCCCGCATTTGTTTCCTGGAAACAGCCCCTCCCATGGGTGGGGGTGGGGGGCTCGCCTTTGAACACAGAGTGTGCTCACCCTCCGGAGAGCTGTACTTGGGATTGCTGGCTGGGTGCTGAGCTGCCACGAAGCGTGTCTCTGAGAGGCACCGTCGGACAAGCCAGGGCTGTGGAACGCAGCATGCTGGGCGCCATGGTGGCCTTGCGCCCCACACCTGGGACGACCATGTGGCCCCAGGCCCAGCATGGAGAGCTAGGACAAACCGTATAGGCAAGGACAGTGGACCCCCAGGATGGGGTGCTAGGGGCGGGAGAGGGAAGAGGAGCAGGACGGCCTCCTCTGCCTCTTCATGGGGCCCAGGGCACCCGCCTGGGTTGCCCTAAAAACCACGAGGCCATCACCAGCACCCCAGGCAGCCCACTTGCCCACTGGGTCCGTCCCACCTGGACTCCACTGTGTCCCTGCCCACTGGGAGCCCGCCTTGGTACTGCCCCCCACCCCGGGTTCTCAGAATGACACTGCAGGTCCCGACTTCCATCTGGGAACCCCAATATGGGGCTCTGGTTCCACCCTCAGCTTCAGGGAACGGAAGGAGCCAGGAGGCAGGCAGCGGGAGTCACTTATGACAGGTGCCCCAGACAGGGTGTGGGGCCCAGGCTTGAGTGGTGACCGGCTGAGTAGAGTAAGGATGGGCCAGTCTCAAGGGTGGCAAGAGACAACGCTGGGGATCCCCCTTGGCCGGGAACTATTACAAGGCCCCAGAGAGTTAACAACCCCCGGTGAATTCCAGAAGCGCCCCACACAAGGGGTCTGGTGTCGCCTGGTTTTCTGCCCCTTTTCCCCACACTCCCTTCGGCCCTCAGGGTCCCCCATGATGACGGCCACCCCCTGATGGGGGATTTTCAGCATCAAGCCTATTACGTTCCCTTTCTGTCCTGTTGGTCTGTCTCTTCTCGATCAGATTTCTGTCTCAGAGCAAAGCTATAACCAACTAATGGGTCTGTGATGGTTAGCTTGGCTGGGCCATGGTGCCCAGGTATTTGGTCAGACATTATTCTGGATGTTTCTGTGAGGGGAACTTTGTGTGAGGTGGACATTTATTTATTTATTTATTTATTTATTTTTTATTATTATTTTTTTATTCTTATGTTAATCCCCATACATTACATCATTAGTTCTAGAGGTGGACATTTAAATCAGTGAACTAACCCTAACCTTAACCCTAACCCAAGCCTTCCCCAGGCTGCCGTGAAATGGGCCCAGTTGGATTATCAGCAGACCTCCTCCAGCTACACGAGGATAAAGGGGAAAGGGGTGCTCTGCCAGGCCGCCTCCCACTCCCATCCCTCACAGGCCATTAAAGAGGGGGTCACCCTGGGTGTGCCCTCCCTCCATCGTGCCTCTCCCCTCCCAGGCCCCTTTTCCAGCACCCTCCCAAGTCTGGTGCTCTCTGCCCTTCCCACGGGGGCTCCATCCCTCCGCGTAGACGGGAAGACCGTTTCTGGGCCAACTGGAGGCTTTGGACTTTGGCCAGAGGTGGATGGTGGAGTCGGCTCTGCCGCCGTAGGGCCAGCCTTACAGCGGGAGAAGCGGGCTCCGGTCCCATGATGTGGGTACTGGCGGGTGCTTCCAGCTGACAGTGTCACCTCCTGCTGGGGAGCCGTGGTGGCTCAGTCACCAGTTACCAGGGGACACAATCAGCTGGCTGGGGCAAGGGTGAATTTCTTTTCCTTAGAAGCAAAACAATGCAGTAGCATATGCAGAAGGACCTGTCCCTCATGGTGACCGCTCTGGCCTGCACCTGTGCCCCAAAACAGCGGCTCGGTGCCCTGGGAGGGCCCACTCCGCCGGGCCGACCAGCTGGGACCAGCTCCGCACAGCGTCCTCCCCACACTGTCCTCCCCACGGCACTCCCGCAACCCTGCCCGCTCCCACCGCGGGAGGACTCTGCCTTCAGCGCCCCCGCCTCCCCGACACAACCCTCCCTCCCCAAGGACCCCTGGCCAGAGTTAGAGCCAGACAGCCCTGGACTGAATCCTGCTTCTTCTGCTTCTCGGAGTCACCGAAGATTCCTTAGCTTGCTCAACCTCCATTTTCTCATCGGTAAAGTGGGCTGATAGTAAGGAGGCCTCGGCCGGTGGAAGTCCCCCTACCCCCAGGTGGCAGGTGTGTAGTAGGTGACGGTCACCGAGCAGACTCCAGGCTCTGCGGCGGTGACAGAGGGAAGGGCCAGTTTGGGTTCCAACAGCCGTGGCTCTGAGTCCCGCTCCACCGCCCGCTGCCTGCCTTCTCTGGGCCTCCACTTCTTTCCCTGCAGGTGATGTCCCGGGGTGGCCTTGGGGACACCAGGGGATGCCAGGAGCCAGCGAGCTCTGGGGAAGGCTTAAATTAACGGGACTCTGGCACATTCCAGAGAGCCTCCTGATGGTTCCCTCAGAATTTAGCTAATGCTCCGAGCCCACATCCTCTCAGGCTTCGGAACCGAAGAGGTCCAGGAGGTGCCCCCCCTCCCAGAAGAGCATCTGAACCCCTGACTCAGGAGTGCTGTCTGCCAGTTTTTCTTGCTGCCTGGGGAGGGGGTCCAGCAGAGGAGAAATGGCTGCAAGATGGGGGGGGGCCCGGGGGCAGGGCAGACATAGAGTATGACTTGGGGGTCTCCTGCCAGGGCGGTCATGATGAGTGTGGGGGGTCGGGGCAGAGGTCGGGAGCAGGGGCACGCAGCCCCCAACCTCTCCACCAGCCCAGCCCCCTCGCTCCACCCCCGGGCTCCATGGGACCGCAGATCGTGTATACGGGCCAAGTGTCCACCAGGAGCTCGACACACACATGCACGTGCACACACACACACACACACACACCACACTCACCACACACACACCATATGCACCCCCACACATACGCAGAGACACATACACACAGAGCCCAGCAAACAGCTCCCCCTCGGAGAAGTTTCCAAGGAAGACAAGCGTTGCCCCACATCTTTCTGCGTCTGCTCGGCGCCCCCGGCCTGGCCAGCATTAGGGCTGTGTCCGTAGGTGGCTAGTGGACTCAGGGCTCGCCCACCCAGCCTGGCCGTGACTCATCGCATTGCAGTTAGCAATGGTCCTGCCAAATAAGGGAGAGGAAAGCCATCCTTGGAGCCGCAGAGTGGGCTTTGCCAAGCACGGGGCCAGGGGGCGGTCAAGAGGCCACCTGGAGCCCACCCCCTGACCTGAAGGCGCACTGGGCTGGGCCGGCCGAGGGCTCATCAGGCTTCGGGGGCTCTGTGAATGCCCCCTCCTGCTGAGCTGGGAAAGAGCCCCGAAAGCAGACCTTTTGGAATAGGTTCAAATGCAGGGCTGGCCCCCGGGCGGGAGGAGGAAGGCTGCTATCAGGCCAGGGTGTTCACCCGAAGGCCATTACAGATGCCAGGATCACAGGCAGGAAGGGGTTCACCTGGGGTGGGCTAGGGTGCCAGGATCACAGGCAGGCCACGCAGGAGGGATGCAGCTGGGGACAGAAAGCGCTGGGAGTGGAGCGGGAAGCAGCCTGGGAGATCTGGGCTCTGCCGGCCACTACAAGGTGACCCTGCCTCTCTGGGGAGCACTCACACCCCAGTTGCCCGTAAGAGTGAAGACTGCCATCCCCAAGGCCAGGTTCAAGTCCAGCCTGGCACCCCTAGATGCCGCCCCCTGGGCACTGAGATCTGATGCCCACCTGTATCCTCACCTGGGATTACAGACGAAACAGGGCTCAGGGCCGCCTCCCCCTACAGCTCTGTCCACGTTCTCCTTCCTTTTTCTAGATGCCCCCTTCTCGGGGGGGCTTTCTGATCTCCCCCCACTTCCACCTCCTCATCTGCTCTGCATCACCCTGCCCCATCCTTGGCTTTACAGTTACTGTCGCCTTCTGGAATGATCTTGGGTAAGCCATCTAGCAGAGCCCTCGACGCCTGCCAGGGCCTCAGGAAACATCTGTGGGGATAAAAATGAATAAAAAAAAAAATGCGTGAGAACACGAAGAGCAACTGTAGAGTCCCTTCCTGGGTCTGGAAGCC
>NC_138378.1:116700309-116716667 GCF_054177405.1 Leptonychotes weddellii
TGGCACATAATAGGTGCCCATCAATAGTAATTAACAGAACAAAGGGCATAGTTGAAAGTGTTGACTCAGCAGAGTATTTAGTATATAAAAGGCACTCAGTAGATGCCTTGGCTGGTGTCCTATGCATAGGGTTGCCAGATTTAGCAAATAAAAATACAGGGTGTTCGTGCATTATTTGGGACCTATACAAAACAGTTATTTGGGGCTTATCTGAAATGCCAGTTGAACGGAGCATCCTCTGTTTTATCTGGCCACTCTAGCCATGCAGCCCCCCGCTGACCTCTGCATCCTTGCTTTTTCCTCCTTGTCCCCAGTGACCCAGGGGCCAGTGACCCAGTGCGCGGAGAAGACCTGACGTTTCCCACCTGGGGCAACCTCTCCAGAAGACCAGCAGCATCCTTTCTCGGAGGAGGTGCTGGGAGTCGCTGCTGTGTGGAGCAGCTCTCTCCGCAGCTTGGGGTCGTCATAGCCTTCTCCCCCCAAAACCCGCTAGGCTTCTGTCCCACGGCCGTGCCAGCCTTGTTGCCTGCTTGAAACGTGGGGTGCAAGCTGTGCTCCCTTCGAGCTGAACACAGGCTGTGCTGGAGCCGAATTCCTTATAGGGGAATGTCCCCAACATCTCACTCTCTCCCTGCTGTCACCGTCACGGCAGGGGGCGGGGGGTGAGGTCTCCAGACCATCAAGGGTGACGTGCTTCTCTGCTAAGGACAAACAGCCAGACTTCATCTCCCTCCAAGAGTCCCTCCCGCCCCCTGTACAAGGGCTTCGCTGTGACTGGGGCTTTCGTGTTGGGGCCCGCAAACCCTCCACAGTCCCCCCAGACCTCTGAAGGCCGTGCAGGGAGACTCTGGAAGATCCAGCTCAAGCCCACTGCACCAGACCCTCCGTGTAAACCAGTGAAGTCAGCAGAGGCCTGAGCCCCATGCAGACTTCTAATCGGAGTCTCCGAGGCCCGGGCTGGAATGTCCCGGGGGCTGTCACACACGCTCAAGTTTGAGAACCTCCCTCCAGGCAGGTGAGTGGCAGCAGGGAAGGTGATGGGAGGCGAGCGGGGGATCTGTGGGACTTGCAGGCCCCACCGCAGCAAGCACAGGCCTTCAACCCTCAGCTCCTTTCAGCCGTGCGCGGTCAGCGACCCCGTACTGAGCATCCTCCCCATGTGAAAAGTGCTGCTGAGTCCCGCCCTCCAGCTCAGACACAGGGAAACCCCTGGGCACCACCGTCTACTCTATTTCTTAAGCCAAAAACAAGATTCCTCTCTGTTCTCGACTCCCCATGTCAGCAAATCTCATTGACTCCACCTCAGAGCACAAGGTAGATCTGACCAGCTTTCCATCTGTCCCACCAACAGCCTGGCTCGACCTGCCATCACCTTTTCCCTGGACCATGGCAGAAACACAGTGTTCTCCCGGCTTCTACTCTTTTCCATTCCAACCAGTTCTCCACACAGCAGCCTGGAGGGTTGTTCCAGAAACCCTTCTTTATTCATGGTAGCCCCAAAGTGGACATTACCTGTGTTCTTCAAAGGGTTAATGGTTAAATAAACCATGCTATATCCTTTCAGCAATACATAGACATGAATTCTTGAAACACACAGCCATGCAGTTAGAACTCAAGGAAGTTGTGCTGAGTGAAAGAAGCCAATCTCAAAAGGATACCCACTCCATGATTCCAGTTCTGTGGCCATCGTGAAACAACATAATCACAGAAGTGGAAAACAGAGTTGTGTTTTCGAGATGGGAGAGGAGAGGATGCGTGTGACTACAAAGGGCTGACGTGGGGAGCCTTGGGGGATGGTGCCGTTAGGGATCTTGATGGTGGTCGTGGTTATACGAGGCTGCGCATGGGCACTATTACATGGACCTCCACACACATGCACACGCAAATGAGCGAGTGAGCGGTCAACTTGGAACGAGCCCTCTGGATTGCACAATGAGAGTTTCTTGGCTCTGGTCAAGCAGGATGGTTGTGTCAGAAGTTAAGACTGGCGGGTGTGGGAGGGGGTGCCTGGGACATACCGGTACATTTCTGTCCAATAGACACATGTCTTGTTATCCTGCCCCCATCACCCCAAACCTTCCATATATTCCAGCTTTGTGGCTCCTGTTAAGGAGGGCCTCTCCACGGAGGTGACATTGAGACCTGAGGGATAGGCTTTTTGGTGTTGCGTTGTAGAAGTTCTTTATGTTTTTTGGATATCAACCCCTTATCAGACATATCGTTGGCAAGTATCTTCCCCCATTCACTAGGTTGCCTTTTTGTTTTGTTGATGGGTTCCTCCACTGTGCAAAAGCTTTTTATTTTGGTGTAGTCCCAATAGTTTCTTTTTGCTTTTGTCTCCCTTGCCTGAGGAGACAGATCCATAAATATGTTGCTAAGGTCTATGTCCCAGAGATTACTGCCTTTGTTTGCTTTTAGGAGTTTTACGGTTTCAGTTTTCTCACATTTAGGTCTTTGATGCATTTTGAGTTTATTTTTGTGTATGGTGTAAGCAAGCGGTCCAGTTTCATTCTTTTGCACGGAGCTGTCCGGTTTTTGTTTTCTGTTTGTTTGTTTGTTTTAGCACCGTTTATTGAAGAAACTGTCTTTTCTCCATTGTGCATTCTTGCCTGCTTTGTTGCACGGTCCCTGACCATCAAGCACAGGTTTATTTCTGGACTCTCTATCCTGTTCGATAGCCCAGCCCAGCTGTGATCAGCCTTGTCCGTACCCCGGGGACTGTGCAAGGTCCATGGGATACTTCTCCCGAGGGTCCTGCCCCGAATCAGGTTGTGGGAAAGCCCATCTGTGTCCAGAGAGCAAGTGAGGATGCATTCACCCCAGCGGCTGGGAGCTTCCCTGTTATGTCAGCACATGTGGAGGGCAGAGCCCAGAGACCTGCGGAGAAACAACCAGAACCCCTCTAACCAGGCCGGAAAATGACTATGCCTGGGCTTTCTGTAGGTGAGCCGTTACATCTCCTTGATGGATCCACGAAGCGGTTCATCCCTTTAGCACTCATTCTTGTGTTTGCATTTGTATTATGAAATATTTCAAATAGAGACCAGCATAGCAAATGGACTTGATCCCGTAAGTCAGTTAGCAAGACTGTGCAGACGAGTCCGTTGGAACCCAGAGAGGGGACAGAGCCCCCCACCTTCCATTCTTCTCCCCTTTTCTCTTCTATTCTCTGCCTCCCTGCCCCTCCCCCCACCCTCCAGCCCTGGAGCCAGGCTCTCCAGGTGGGTCTGAGCCTACAGGGGCTGGGGTCCTAGGTGCTTTCCCGCCACCAGTGGGGCGCTGACTGGGGTCTTCTCCACCCCATCCCCCTCCTGGTCTCTGTGTTTAGTTACTGGGGGCAAGGAGTTTCCCCTTCTCCATCGTTCGGGGCCCCAGCCGGTAGAAGAGATCACGTGGGGATGGAGGCTGCACTAGACCTGCAGAATCTTCCAAGAGGCAATCCTGGGCTTGTTCTCTAGCTGGAGGCATCTAGGGTTACTTGGGGCTAATTGCATAAATGAAGAAACCGAGGCCCAGAGGGGGCCAGGTGACCCAGTGGGGCTATCGCGCACCAAGGCCTTTGCCCCAGGCGAGCTCCCGGGAGAGGGGCCTGCTCAGGGGGGTTTGCAGACAAACAGAGGTGAAAGGCGACAGGGGGAGCCTGGCTGGAGGGAAACGTGGGGCTCCATCAGAAGGCAGCAGATTAGGGACCGGGCTGAGTGTTGGAGGGGCAGGCTGGGGGCTCCAGGGCAGCTCAGGGACGCGGGGGCTCTTGTCTGTGGCTTGGAGGCAGTGACCCTGTGGGGTGAGCACTGAGGGAACGATGGGAGCGACAGCCCAGCCCAGCGCCAGCACCTAATAGGGGCTCACTCCGAGGTCACTGTCACTGCTGTCTTGCCGCTGTGTCTGAGAACCTGGGCGTCACTCCCACAGCCTCCCTCACCTCCCCACCCTGTCCCGGCCTGGCCCAGCCTTGCTTTTCTCTCCCTAATCAGTCGGCTGGGGAGAAGTCATTTCCTGCAAACATTGTCCTCACGTCACTCCACTCCACTGATCAATGGAAAGAATGAAAGCAATAAGCGACGTTTATTAAGCACCTATTATCTGCTGGGCACCATGATGACTGCTGCGTAGCCGGGAGGGGCTGAGACAACCCTCCCTCCCACACCAGCTCCTGCCCCTTTGAGGCCAGGGCCCGAGGGTCCTTCCCTCCGGAAGGGTGTCTGGGTCCACGTGTCTGCCTGGCTTGGTGTCGCTCTGTTCGTGGCCTCGTACACGTCCGTGCCCCCCACAGGCAGCTTTCCTGTCCATAGAACAAGAGGCTCGGAGGAGCAAGTTCTCCCCGGGGCCCCTGGGGCCCTGCACGTTCTGAGGACCAGAATAATGACGGTCACACAAGTGCTTCACGGGCCTGTGGGAGCCCTGGTTTCATGGCCTCCATTGATGTAGATGCATATTTTTAACATCCTCCGGTGCCCTCAATTTGTTTTCTCATTTTTCATCCTTATTTCAGTTGCCCCTTGGGACTTGGAACCTAATTTTAGCGAAGGTCAGATGCAGTTTCTTGGGGCCACCCCTTTCTCGACACCCACCTTCACAGTGCAAGGCAGCAACAGATGCTTTGGGCTGTGTCTGCGGCCTGGCTCCACGGTGGGGGGCTCGGGGCTTCTGATGTGGACGGTGTGGGGCCCCATGGCTGGTAGGAGTTACCCAGCTGGTGCCAGGCTGAGTCTTGGCTGGTGCAGGTTGGCCTGGGTGTCCTTCAGAAGGGCCCAGAGCTGCGAGAGGCCTCAGCAGTCTCTGCTTCCACCTTCCCACTCCCAGTAGGGGAAACTAGGCACAGAAAAGGACTCGTGTGAACAGCTGAAGATGCAGCTTCATCTGACTGTCAAATCCCACGAGTCAACGTCAAGAAGAGTGAAAGGGAATGGGGTCACTCCCCAGACATGCATCACAGCATCACACCCCAACATCCACAGCGAACTGAACACTCCATTTAATAATTGGTAGAAAAGGGGCGCCTGGGTGGCTCAGTCGGTTAAGCATCCGCCTTTAGCTCAGGTCATGATCCCGGGGTCCTGGGATCGAGTCCCGCATCGGGCTCCCTGCTCAGTAGGATGTCTGCTTCTCCCTCTCCCTCTGCCCCTTCCCCCACCCCCGCTCATGCGCTCTCTCTCTCTCTCTCTCTCAAATAAATAAATAAAATCTTAAAAAAAAAATAACTGGGAGAAATAGCAAGTCCCTGTATTTTCTCCAGACTCCGGCTGGCTTGAGCTGGGCCGGGAGTGATGACCCGTGCTGACACGCTTGGCTGCACAGGCGTGGGGCCAATCCGTGGCTGGTAAATGCTACACATGAATGTGAGTGTTTCTTAGAAATACAAGGTTGAGTCAGAAGTGCCCTTGGTTGACCTCTGTGCCCAAAGAACAGGCTCCCTGAATGATGCGAAGACACTTGGGGGGAGGTTGGGGGCTGGCCGTGGGGGTGAGTTTTGAGGGCCCGGGTCTCAGCGAGGGGCCAGTTGGGCTTGAATGTAGATTTGCTCGCTTACGATCTAGCCCCCCACCCCCAGTCCTACCCCACCGCCAGGGGGCCGTGAGAATTAACAGCTCACAGCCCCGAAGGTCCCAGGCACCGGTCATGGCCCCGGCGGTCGTTGGCCTGCTCGGGGCCTGTAGACCAGGTCTTCTACCTTCTGCCCCACTGTGGGGGCTGCCTGCCCCTCATGGCCTCCACCTCATTCCTTCCGAATAGCCAGCAGCAGTGGTTCATGCCCTGTCGTGATCATGAGGAATAGGCAATGTTTGCAAATAATGATTAATCTCCAAGGCCACGGCTCAGGAAAATGAAAACTGCAGATACCGGGCTGGGCTTTTAATTATGGGAGACATTGAAGAGGGAGGAGGCAGCCATTCCTGGGAAACACTCCTGGCTTGGGGACCCCCCTCCCACCCCAGGAGACTTGTGGTATGAGGGGTTTGCTGGGATCCACAGAGGCAGGAACCTGGCTGCCTGGCCCAGCCTTGAAGACAGTGCTCAGAGACCTAAGGGACAGGAGGGTGGGGCAGTCAGGCTGAGCCCTGCCCCCCCAGCCCCAGGCCCGGACTTTCTCAAACACTGCCTCATCTGAACCTCCTCTGAACCTCCCCTGAACCAGGGGGCTGAGGGGGGAGGGCCTGAGGGTGGGGACAGCTTGTGTATTACTCTGTCCAGATCTGGACACAACGGGAAGATAGGTGCTTCAGGATGGCTCGGGGGACCGGGACACACAGAACGAAATGGGCTCAGAGGGAGGCCTGTGGCTGCAGAGCCTCAGCTGTTCCACGGCAGGAGCTCCCAGCCTCTCTCCCCAGGCTGTCAGCGGCCCCCTGCCCGCCTCTCAGTGCCCCCCTCCCTCCCACCGGGACATGCTGACCCAGGTCCCCAGGTTCTTCTCAGTGTGCTCTTCCCTGCAAGACCTCTGCTCAGCCCTGGGTTTCCCAGCTGTAGATTCTCTAATGTGTGTGTGCGCACGCATGGGTGAACGTGTGTGTATGTGGGTGAATGTGTGTGTACACGTGTGTGTGCATCAGTCGTCTTTTCCAGCACCTTCCAGCCGGGCAGATGGACTCACCCCAGAGCGGACAAGGCCCTGCACAGAGGGACTCCCCAGGGAGGAGATGTGGCCAGCTGTATTTGACATGAGGACACTAAGGCTCAGGGAGGTAAGGGAACCTGCCGCAGGCCCCCAGGCCCTCCCCACGATGCTGCCCTGGGCACCTCCTGTCCTGGGTTGTAGGTCAAGTGCACATGAGTGCATGTGTTGTCTGCACTGTTCTCAGCTGGGCCGGGACAGATGTCTGCTGGGGTGTGAAAGGGGCATTGTGAGGCCGAGGGCCTGTGTGTGAGCTGAGGGGTCCCCAAGGGGGCTATGCTTCAGTGTGGGCTCTGTGCCCCTTTTAACCACTTTCCCCCGAGAAAGCAGGCCTCCTCAGGGCAGGGCTGATGCCTGAGACTGCCCCCCGCCAAGCTTCCTGCAACTAGCACACAGTAGGGCCTCGTCTGCTTTGGAGTGAGTCCAGGCACGGGGTGCCCACCCCTCTCTGCCAGCACTGCGAGCCCAGCCCACCTCTGACTCACCCCTGTGCGCTGGGATCCCCTTGCTCCCCCTGCAGGAAGCAGGGCACTCAGTAGATGGTTGAGGAATGGCTCTGAAGACGGAAGCAGGGGCCCAAGGACTCCCAGAGACATCCCTGTCTCGAGGGGCCCCCTCACAGGCACACACACCATGACGGGAGGAGGGCGTGATGGAAAATTCCGCCTGTGACTTCGCGTCCCTGAGTGCCCTCCCCCCGGCACGCCGGCCACTTCCCAGCTCAGCCAGCCGCCTAAGTGCTCGGAGCAGTGAAAACCTTTTAGAGCTTCTGGGACCTTTCCTTGGCTATTTTTTTTTTCCTTCCATTTGAAAGAGAATTGAGTAGATGTTGAAAATGCAGGCTGAGTACCTTGGGGTGGGGTGGGCTGGAAGGCACGGTGTCCCCCGCCTCTGAAGGGTCACCTGAGACTCTGCGTGGAGCTGGGTTGCAGAGGAGGGGACTTGGTGGGACTTTGTAGGAGCCAACCAGAAAGGACAGCTCATTTTGGGGACCAAAATGTCTCATCAGGCCATTCTACCGACCGGCAAACTGTCCCCTCAGTGGGGGGCTGTAGCAAGATCTGGCGCCGAGGCCTCTGTGGGGCCTACGGTAGGAGCCGTGCTCCTTCCCGCCTTGCCTAGCACCAAGCCTCCTGTGGGTCCAGGCCCTTTGACCTTCCTCTGTGTGGTGGGGGGATGGGAGGGGCTGACCCTCAGGCCTCTTGGGCTCAGGACGGATTAGGGAGCTTTAGGAAAACCAACGCTATCAACGCAGCCCGTGGAGGGAGGGCGTCAGGGTGGACAGGGTCGTCACCGGCATTACTGACCCAGCTACAGATGTCCGTGGGTAATCGGAGGGACCTGTCCAAGATGGCGAAACTTCTGGATGGCTCTGCCTCCAGTTCTGGGACGCCCTGGGCAAGGCACCGCCCACCTGAGCTTCAGTTCCTCCCCAGCTCAGAGTGAGGGTAGGACCAGGACCCCGCCCGTCGGGGATGCCACAGTGCTCACCCGCTCTGTGCTCAGACGGAGGCAGGAGGAAGGAGCTCTTCCTTCTGTGGAGGGGGCAGGGCGCATGGCTCTCGGGCCGGGCCTTCGTTGCCTGACCCGGCACCCGGGTATGGCTGCACCCCAAGGAGCCAGGGGAGGGGCAGCCGGTGAATGAGGGTGTGCGGGGCCACACTCTGTCCATCCTGCGGGGCTGGCCTGATGTAGACCGTGCTTGGCTGCGGCCGGGGTTCCTGGCTGAAGGAACTGTCTCCCGTCCAGTGACTGGCCTCACGCTTCTCCCAGGACACCACAGGACACTGCAGTGGCAGGAGCAGGGGCCAGAGGGCCTGAGAGACCATCGACCTCTCTGGGCCCTGCCTCTAGAGGGGTGCCTCCCGAAGGTCAGACACGAGCTGTCTGGCAGTTGAAGCCCAGACAGGTTGGCTTCCTCTATCCCAAGGTTCTGCCAAGTGCCCCTCAGCGTGTCCTTGAGCAGGCGGCAAGGGAGCACGAGTCGGGGTGGGGTCACAGGGCGGAGCACTCCTCGTGCGGGCCCACGGCGGAGCCCCTTCGGCTGACGAGGGTGGACAGCCCCGCACCCGAGGGCAGCTGGAGCTCACCCCTCCCGCCGCGGCCCGGCGTGGGGCCCAGCTCCAGCATCGGGCCCGGGAAGGCCCGCGGGGGCCTGAGTGTCTCCAAAGATCTGTGCATGATGCCAACGGGGACAGGACCCTGCCACCCCCTACCCCCATCTCCTCCGACACACCACCGTTAGGAAGGAGAAAGCTGAAGAGAACCAGCCGTGCCTGCTCTTACGTCCCACGGGGCCCCCGAGCCTCACGCTCCTTCCCCTCGGCTGCAGGAGATACCGCGTCCTCTCCAGGGGGACCATTCCCTGCGCAGGCCCGGGCGGGCTGGCAACATTATCTACAAAGAGAATTGTCTATGTATTTGGGGAATAAAACTAGAAAGCCCTTGATTTGATAAATGTCACCCACCGGGGGCGTTTTCAGAAATGCATGCAGCAACCCAGCGACAATCGATGGCAAAGGAAGCTGGCATCACACTGCCCTGTAAATAACGGCTTCGTACTTTTCCAGGGCGCTCCTGGGGATCCGTCCTAGAGCCACGCGTGACTCCCCCGTGTGAGTCACGTCAGCCCTCTACCTGAGCTCAGACAGGAGTCCCGCGTTCCACAGGATCCTTCCGATGCCTGTGAACGTCATGCTCTCTGGACTGGGACATACCTTCTACCACAGACAGGGTCCCGGGCTCCATTACACCCCCAACACGCTTGGCCTGCAACTGGAGGGGCTCCCTTCCTCCTTTCCCCAGCACCCCCTGGATCTAGAACATCTGTCTGATGGTCCATCGGTGCAATGGGTACCATGAGTTAGACGTGGCTGGAAAGAAGACCTGGCACCTGGCAATGTGTGGCTGACTCGGTTGGGAGTCCTGGAGCTCTGCATCTGGATGAAGATGGGTCCCCAGGGGTGAGGGTTGGAGGTGAGCGAAGGTGGGTCCCCAGTGGTGAGGGGTGGGGGTGGGCGAAGGTGGGTCCCCAGTGGTGAGGGGTGGGGGCACATCAGGATCAGTTGAACCATATCCATATCTTTAGATAGAGCTGTCCCTGGAGAATGCCCAGTGGGGATCTGCTCATATGCCTGTGTGGGACTCCTGGATAGTTGTGGGGAGCAGGTGGCCAGAGCTGCAGGGGAGCCCTGGAAGGATGGAGGAGAGGGAAGAGTGGAAGGGAGGACAGCGGGCAGGGAAGTGCCCATCTGGTGCTGGAAAAGGCTAGACTGGGAACAATCCACCTGAAGCAGAGGGCAGGGGGTAGCTGACTATCTGGGAAGAGGCCCCCTCTTCCCCTTTCCCACCCCCCAATTCTACAGAGTGGGCTGTGATCTCTGATTTAGGCTGAACCCCTTCAAATCATCAAGGATATAGTAGAAACCATGATGGCCTTCATTTCAGACCACGTAATTTAGAATCCAAACAGGGTGCTTTGGGGCATGGAAAAGGCACTCTTGATTGTGGTCCTGAGTGACAGATATACACCAGACTGGTCAAGACGCCAGGTACGTACCCACCCTGTTCCAGAAGACCTGGGCTAGCAAGGGCTCAGCATTTGCCAGCTGTGTACCCCTGAGGATGGCACCTGATCTCTCTGGGCCTCAGTCTTCTCATCTATGAAATGGGTACAGTAAGACATAACCCATGGGGATGTCTGAGGGCAAGTTGAGAGAGCAGATGTGGCTTCACTTTGCAAACTCCACAGAACTAACCAGAAGGCACAAGTCACTGTCATGTCCTCATGACCAGGTGCTCCCGGATGGGAAGGATAGAAAGTGATTATGGGATGATTTTCCTAGTCTTTTAGGAACAGTCCTGGGATGACAGGGAAGACCATATCTGAGGACAGTGAGTTGCCGAGAAGCTCCTTAGAAAATTCCCAATCCCAAAACAAGGATGTCCAGCGATGCCTCGCGTTTCCCTGAGGAGCCCTGTCCCGCCATCATCTCCTGGGATGTTCCCGACAGGGAATGGGAGGGTGGCAGCACTGGGGCCGGGCTCCAGACCGCTAGAGCCGCTCAAGGCCCACTGCCTCCTGCCCGCACCTCCATTTCCGCTGGGAATTCCTGAGCAATTCCTACAAGCCAGGCACCGACTCCACACCTTGGCCATGACCCATTTGACCCTCACCCCAAGATGGGCTGCCATCTTCCTCATTTCCAGAAGGAATGAAGGCCCCCCAAATTGGATCCCCAGCCCCAGGGTCCAATGGGGATTAGAAACCTTTTCTGCCTACTCTGCAGCCCACAGCCTCCCTCTAGGATGTTCCTGGGAAAGTGGACAGGGGCTGGCCTGGAGCCCAGCTGACGGGAAGTAGCCAGAGGGACGCGCACATGGGTCTGTGTTTCCTGAGAGGTTGATAAAATGATGTCTGCAGGCAGGCCTGCCGGCGTGCCCGAGAATCCAGTCCTGCCCTGGTGACCCCTGGTGACACCTGCCCAGGTGGCTGCCTGGAGGGGTGTGGCTCAGTCTCTCTGAGTCTCCCTGACTCTCCTGTAGGAAGAGTCCCCGCTCCCATCCCCCATCCTGCTCTTCCCACTGGCTCCTGAGCTCAGCCCACTGGGGGAGGCCCACAGCTGGGAACAGGGGCTGCCATGCTCGCTGGGGGCGGGGTGGGGGGACCAGCTCCAGTGAGAAGCGTGGCTTCAGTCTTTTCACACCCTTCCTGTTCTTGCTGGAACCCCAGCTTCTCCTTGAGGCCTGTGAACATGGAGGACCCTGTGCACATGTGCTCAGCCCCCTTTATCCTGCTCACACTTTCTTTCATCAATAAGCTTGCTCAGGTTCATGTCTGCTGTTCAGGTTCTGCCCCACCCCCCACAAGGTGAGCCCCCAGATGACAGGGAGCCAGGCCTGGCATTTTGTAGGAACCTGAAGACTCCGGTCTGCGGCCTCTGCAGAGCTTTGGCCCTTGGCAGCCCGTCAGCACCCCTTCTCGGCCTCAGAGGCCTTGACTCTACCTCTAACGTCTGCCCACGCACAGTCTGCCCACACACACACCTGACCCTGAGCTCCCACTGCCCTTTGCCCTTGCAGCTTCCTGGACTGAGCATGGTCCTATTTGTTGAGCGTGCAAAATGCCACCTCAATTACCCCCATTCGAGCTCCATGCCAGGAAGGCGTTATCATTACCCGCTCTGGGCAGAGGAAAACCCCGGCAGAGCTGCGATACGGATTCCTCCCCAGGGTCCTGACTCTTACTGCAGCGTCCCCTCAGGCTGTGCACCCTCACGGCTGCGGAGAGAGCTCAGCACCCCGAGACAGCCCTTCCAGCACTGGGGTGCCCTGACTTGCAAAAAGTGCTTCCTCGGTTTGAGCAAAATCCAGCTGTTCCTCCAGAGATTGAGGACAGTGCTCCTGACCTCCTCCAGCATCCCTTCTCCAGCTTAAAATTTTCCTAGGCCCTTCGGCTTGTTCCCTTGTGACCTGGTTTTCTGTCCGGCAGGCCTGAGGGGCAGAAATAAGAGGGGGTTTCTGGTCTGGGTTTTTAGAAAGGGGGCCTGGAGACTTCGGTAAAATTGCTCATGACAGTAGAGACAGTGCCTCGGTCCCTGCAGCCAAATGTGTGATGTGTAAAATTTAAATATCCATGTTGGGGAGGGTTTCTTTTGAGCTGGGTGCTGACTTGAGGGGGTGTGGACATACATGAGAACCCCCCCCCCGCAGAGTAACCTGCAACAGAGGAAGGGTGAGCCGAGAGGTGGGGAGAGAACTCTGAAGCATCCTCTGGGTGCCTGGATGCAGCCATACCTGCATACACATCGTAAGCATCTACATTCCTATTGGTGTCTGCTTTTTTTGTTAAAGCCAGTTTGAAATGGTTTTCTGTCACTTGCAATCCAAAGCTCTCTGACTGCCACAGCTTTGTGAACACAAAGTATTTGATAGTGGCATCTTAAAAACTGGGTTCCTGGGCGCCTGGGTGGCTCAGTCAATTAAGCATCTGCCTTCGGCTCAGGTCATGATCCCGGGGTCCTGGGATCGAGCCCCGCATCGGGCTCCCTGCTCAGCGGAGACTCTGCTTCTCCCTCTCCCTCTGCCACTCTCTCTGCTCATTCTCTCTCTCTCTCTCTCAAATAAATAAATAAAATCTTAAAAAAAAAAAAACTGGGTTCCTAACAAAGCCTAAGCTTAGAGTCATAATAAAATGATTATAATCACATATATTACAATTCATACTGATCAATAACATAATTATAAAATAAGTTAAGCCATCAATCCAGAGTCATAGGAAAGGTCTGAGACCATGTCTATCCATGTGCTTGGGAATAGTTAATGTTAATTTGGAAAGAAAGAAGCTAACATCTAGTAAGTACTCCCATTCTCTGTTCCACGCACTGTGCTAGGCCCTTTTGCATGCTTTATTCCATCTTCCCAACAGGGCTAGGAGACAGTGTTACTTAGGATAGCTCTAGATGCTGTAGCCCAGAATATATAACGGCTTGACAACAGAGGTCTACTTTTTACTTGAGGTAGATGTTCAGAGACCCCAACTCCTTCCATCTTGAGGCTCCACCAGCCACGCGGGCCTCAATGTCCTCTGCTTTCAGCTGACAGAGGACAACAGACCTGGGAGAGCGCATCCTTACTTCTCAGAATCCCTGACACAGGAATTTCACCCATCATGTGCACTCATGTTCCCTCAGCTAGGACCGACTCACGTGACCACAAGGAACTGCAGGGAGGCCAGGAAGCAGACCCGAGAAGGGGATCTGGGGAACAGTGGGGTGTCATCTGCTCTAAGATGAATAACAAGGGGCTCCCATGGCTGGTAAGGGACTGAAACAGAATTTGGACTCAGGTCTGTGTGAGCCCACATCCCACTCCCTTGTCCTTTCTCCATGCTGCCTGAATCCGTGATTGGTAGGACACTAAGTGGCCTAACAGTGGGGCTAACAGCCCCTTAGGGAAAACCCCAAATCCTGGCAGAATAATTCCAGATGGAACAAGAGGCCACAGCCGGGCTGGTCAGTGGGTGCTGCGTGGAGGAAGGGTCGGGTGGCAGGATGCTCAGCTGAGGCAGGACCTAAACACCGAGCAGGTGCCCTCGCGGGACTCCAGCGATAACCTCGGTCTCACGTCTTTGAATTATTCGAGAGAGAGGATGCAGGAACGAGGGCAGGCCCTGGTTTTTGCGTGAGTGCAGCTCTTTTTGGGGAGGGAACCGCCTGTTGGTGGTTAGACCCCCACTTCCTCAGCAAGGTCCCGGCCGCAAACAGGTCATGTCAAAGAGGAACGTGGAGCTGGCCCCACTCAGACCCTGGAGGCTCTGCTAACAAGAGGGGTGAAAATAGGGCGCCTGGGTGGCTCAGTTGGTTAAGCGACTGCCTTCAGCTCAGGTCATGATCCTGAAGTCCCGGGATCGAGTCCCGCATCTGGCTACCTGCTCAGCAGGGAGTCTGCTTCTCCCTCTCCCGCTCCCCCCTCTTGTGCTCTTTCTCTCTCTCACTCTCTCTCTCAAATAAATAAATAAAATCTTTAAAAAAAAAAAAAAAGAGGGGTGAAAATACCCTCCCCAGCAGGTCCCTGAATAGCTCCCCCCCACCAGCCCTCCAGCTCCCCAGAGTCCCCACCCTTCCTTTGTGTTCATACTTCCCCTCCAGGCCTGCAGTCACAGCCTTGGGCTTCCTGGCGGAGCCTGGAGAAGGGGACCCTGGAGCCCACACCTCAGGGGCAGCGTGGCGCCCAGAGGAGGCCTGGCTCCCGGCCCAGCCCTGCTTCCTGCTGTCCAGGATCCTAGGGGTCTCCTCCCGTCTCTGAGGGCATCTGTCGAAAAGGAAAAAGACCACGTGATTCCAGCCCAAGCAGCCTGGGGGGGCCAAGCTAGGGGGGTGCCTGGCTCCCGCCTGAGCCCCAATATCCGGTGCGTCATGGTTCTGATTGCTGTGGTGTAAACACTCCCACCAAGTCACCGCATTTGAACAACCAGCTCGCAGAACTCCCCGTCTCACACTGGGCTCCCTCCGCACCGTCGCCTCGCCCGGAGGACACTTGAACCACTTCTCCTGGTCAGCACAGAACACAGCTAGAAGGAAGCTTCCCGGCTGTCAAAACAGAAAGTCGCAAAGCCTATGCCCTAAAGCTGAGAGCCCATTAAGGACAAAAAAAAGTAAAAGCTTTCCCGACAATGGAAGCCGAGGGGACAGACCACAGCATGGAGTCATTTAGGGGCAGAAAGTGCCCAGCTGAAAAGCAGACGGAAGGCTTAGCACAGCCAGTGACATCACCAGGTAATGCCTCTGGGATCCAGGAGGCAAGGTAAGGTGAGTTTAAGGAAAGAAGAGACAAGACGACTGGAAGATTCTGGAAGATGGTAGCGATGCCTCCACACTCGGGCTAGCAGAAGTCATGGGAGCACCTTCCAAGCGTACAGGCCCTGTGTCTTCAGCTCCCCGTCCTCCCCCATACTCACGGGAACGGGTCTTGATGGGCTTCCATTTATTAAGATCGGGGCCTTGACTGGATCTCACGGTTGGGAGGCAGTGATGGAATCTGATGGAGGGTGAGGGCTGTACCAGGCTGACGTCTCTCCTGGAGCCAGGAAAAAGCCAGTCGCAGGCTGGTCTGGTTGGGCGACGCCATCAGGAGCCTTGACTAGATGTCCTGCTCCAAGTCTGTGAGAGTTTTTGGTGGTCTGGGACAAAGCGAGAACCACGTTTGTAGGTTGTGGGTTTCCTAAAGCTAAGAGTGTCCACTGTGGAGTTCTGACCTTCATGCTGAGATGTGTAACCATGTCCAGTCCTTCATAAAATGATGGGAGAATGGAGGGCAGTTGCTGAGCTTTGTAAAAGTCCCCCCTTCTTGTAATGGGAAATTGGTGACTCTCTGTGGGTCTCGTGTGGCCGGGAAAGATGATGTTAGGGCCTGGGAGGTACAGAATCTGGAAATGATGGGTGTGGTTCAACTCCCTCATGTATAGACAGATGACTGAGGGGCAGAGGAGAGGGAGTAACTTGCCCTAGGTCCTATGGAGAACCCCTCGCAGTCTGAACTTGAGGTTCAAGAGTGTAGGGTCTCCTCCGGACTCTGGCTGTTCCAGATCCGAGAAGCCCTTGGTGCCATGGGCATTGTACCAGCTTCCACAGGCTGTGGTGACAAATCCCCACAAACGTAGTGGCTTAAAACAACACAAGTTTATTCTCGTTGAGTTCTGGAAGGCAGCAGTCTGCAATGGGTCGGCAGGGCGGTGTTCCTTCTGGAGGCTCTAGGGGAAAATCTGTTTCCTTGCCTTTCCAGCTTTTAGTGTTTGCCCTGGATCTTGACTCATGCTCTGCGTCACTCTGACCTCCGGATTCTGTCCTCACACCTCCTTCTCTGACTCTGAGCCTCCTGCCCCCCTCTCTTATTTATAAGGATTGTTGTGATTACTTTGGGGGATTTTTAAAGATTTTATTTATTATTTGAGAGAGAGAGAGCACACAAGCAGGGGGGAGGGGCAGAGAGAGAGGGAGAGGGAGACTCCCCGCTGAGCAGGGACCCTAATGCAGGGCTTGATCCCAGGACCCTGGGATCATGACCCAAGCTGAAGGCAGATGGTTACCTGACTGAGCCACCCAGGCACCCCTGTTTTGATTACTTTGGATGGACCTGGTAAGTCCAGGATACTCTTCCACTCTCAAGACCCTTAATTTAATCACATCTGCAAAGTCCATTATACCATGTCAGATAACATATTCACAGGTTTTAAGCATTTTTTTTT
>NC_138378.1:116717167-116747096 GCF_054177405.1 Leptonychotes weddellii
GATGATTTTATGGCCGATAAAGCCATTATCACGTCTAAGGAAATTATCAAGGATTCCTTGGTACCCTCTAATACCCAATTCACATTCCTATCTCACATCATCAATAACCGAAGTGCTCCTTCCGGTTGCTCTCTCGGGCACCACGTGCTTTTTAGCTTCTGTTACACCCTGTGTGTACAGGAACCGTAAAGTATTACTCTGTGAGCTAGCCAGAATTTGTGACTTCGCGTTCCGCTTAACTTTTTCCTGACTCCCCAAATAACCCATGTGCGTGGTAGAGAACTTGGGAAGACGAGTGGTACCACGAGGCAGAAAGAAAGGTCGCCATTCTCGCCTTCACTGCCTCCCAACTCTGAGTCACTTGGGCATGTCCCGTCTAGCCTCCTACGGATTTTTACTGCTCTCACTGCACAGGAGGAAGCGGGCGCAGAAAGCTACGTGGCTCTGCCCAGAGGTCACTCCCAGGGGAGACCGCCGAGCGGGGCTTCTGGCCCGCAGAGCCTCCTCTCTAGCCCTGGGGACCGGAGAGAGAAGGGCGCGCGACCAGACCCGGCGGCCCAAATCAGCTGGACAGGAGGCCGCCCGGCCCGGTTATCTGCGGTTCTTTCTCATTTCCCTTCGGCGCCCGTTTGACATCTGCTCCACGATTGGTTGGCCAGGGAGAGGCTCCGCCCCCGACTTCCGAGAGGCCGCACTCCTTTGGGCTCGAGCTCCCCCGCCCGCCCACCTGCGAGCCCCGCCCCCCTTCCGTGGCCCGCGCTCCGGCCGCCGGGCCCCTAGCAGCTGCACGTTTACGGGTCCCCGGCTGGCAAAGTGAGGTGGCCTCTAAGGGGCCGCTTCCCCATCCTCCTCCCCCGGGGCAGAGAAACCGGCCCGGGAGCTCAAGTGATTTTCTCAAAGCCACTGCTCACTCCAGCAGACACCCTGCTGGGGACTGTCTATTAACGCTAATGACGACTGCCCCTGGGCCCCTGGTCCAGGTGCTTGGCGCTTTCAATGCGGACAACTGTGTGGGGTATTTTTGACCCTGTTCTTCAGCTGAAGGAAGTAAGGCCAGGGAGGCAAGGAGACTGCCCAAGTTCGCACAGCTTAAACTTCACAGCTAGAACTTTTCTCCCCCAACTTTTTTTTAATTTATTTTTTTATTAGCTACAGAGGTAGAATTTAATGGTTCATCAATTGCATATAACACCCAGTGTTCATTCCATCAAGTGCCCTCCTTAATGCCCATCACCCAGTCACCCCATCCTCCCCACCCCCCTCCCCTCCAGCAACCCTCAGTTTGTTTTCTAGAGTTCAGTGTCTCTTACAGTTTGCCTCCCTCAATTATCTTATTTTATTTTTCCTTCCCTTCCCCTATGTTCATCTGTTTTCTTTAATTCCAATATGAGTGAAATCATATGGTATTTGTCTTTCTCTGACTGACTTATTTTGCTCAGCATAATACTCTCCAGTTCCATCACATTGTTGCAAATGGCAAGGTTTCATTCTTTTTGATGGCTGAGTAATATTCCATTGTAGGTATATACCACATCTTTTTTTTTAAGATTTTAAGATTTTTAGTTTTTTAAGATTTTTATTTATTCAAGGTTTATATTTTTATTTAAGATTTTTATTTATTCATTTGCACGAGAGAGAGAGATCACAAACAGGCGGGGGGTCAGAGGGAGAAGGAGAAGCAGACTCCCTGCTGAGCAGGGCACCTGACCCAGGGCACCTGACCTCGATCCCAGGGCCCCGGGACCATGACCAGGAGCCAAAGGCAGACACTTAACAGACTGAGCAACCCAGGCACCCCTACCACATCTTCTATCCATTCATCTGTCGATGGACATCTGGGCTCTTTCCGTATTTTGGCTATAGTGGACATTGCTGTTATAAACATTGGGGTGCATGCACACCTTTGAATCACTGTGCTTGTATGCTTTGGATAAATACCTAGTAGTGCAATTGCTGGGTCGTAGGGTAGCTCTATTTTTAACTTTTTGAGGAACCTCTGTACTGTTTTCCAGAGTGGCTATATCAGCTTGCATTCCCACCAGCAGTGTAAGAGGGTTCCCCCTTCTCCACATCCTCACCAACATTGGTTGTTTCCTGACTTGTTAATTTTAGCCATTCTCTCCCCTAGCTTTTTATTAGGAATATTTCAACAGACACAAAAATGAAAAAAATTCTCCAGTGTTCACCCACCACCTAGGATTCAACAGTCATTTCCATTTGCCATATTTTCTTTCTCCCCTTTGATGGGTGTATGAGACTTTTGTTTTCTCTGGATCATTTGAAAGTGGATTGCAGATGCTATGCCACTTTGACCCCAGGTTTTTCAATATATTTCGGCAGGTAGCTCCTGAAACTAAGGACATTCTCTAACAACCATGGTAGGATATTCACCCCTAAGAAAGCTAACATTAATTCCCTAATATTACCTAATATCTAGCCCATAATCAAATTTTCCCAGCCATTTCAAATATGTCTTTTAAGTTTGTCCGTTTTAAGTGCACACATTACATTTGGTTATTGTGTCTTTTTGTTCTCTTTTATTTAGAACAATTCTATTCCCCACCCCCACCCCCCCCGCCAACATTGACCTTTTGAAGTTCAGGCCGTTTTCTTGTAGAATGTCCCGGCCTCAGTGGGTCTTCATGGTGTCATTTAACTTGTTTTGCTAACCCCTGTATTTACTGCAAAATGCGAGTTTGATCTAAAGGCTTTATTAGACTTAGCTTTTTTTTTTTTTTATTGTGGTCAAATATACATAAGCCAAGATTTACCATTTGAACCATTTTCAAGGGGCAAACCAGTGCCTTTTAAGTACAGTACACCATTGTGCAACCATCAGTCACTGCCATCCATCTCCGGAACTTCTTCCTCATCCCGAACTGAAACTCTGTCCCCATTAAACGCTAGCTCCCCATCCCTCTTCCCATCGATCTCTCATAACCACCATCCTACTTTGTCTTTATGAACTTGACTAAGTACCCCAGATAAGTGGAATCTTACAAAATTTGTCCCTTTGTGACTGGCTTATTTCACTTAGCACAACTTTGCCAAGGCTCATCCATGTTGTGGCATGTGTCAGCCTTTCATTCATTTTTAAGGCTGAATAAGATTCCATCCTAGAGATATGCCAAATTCTGTGTATGAGATTTCCTTTCTACAATCCACCTGCCCCTTCTGTCCATGGCCACGTTCTTTTGTTTCCCAACCACTAGGCAGCAAGGTCAGCCCTTTTCAAAACTGTGCTCCACTCTGTGTGTGGTTCCAGAGCACCCCTTCCTCCTTCTGAACTTGATATTCCCCTTTCACATCTTCAGGATGCTCAGAACCCTCTGTTGGGGAAAATGCATCCAAGGGAAGCCGGAAAACTGAATACTCCATCCCAAGTGTGACTTGTTTGCTGTGGAACTTCTAGAGTGGAACAGTGGGCTGACGGAGGGGTTGGGTCAGCCACTTTCTGCCCTCCAGTCCTCTGACAACCACAGGAAACCTGACACAGGACCTTCCCTTCCACAGGTCTCTTGTGAAAACACCTCCTCACCACCCTGCCCTAGCTTACCTCAGGGCCCTATCTTGCCCTCCCTCTTTTGGGGCCTGACCACCAGGGCCTTCCCCAGCTGTCCTCGAAGCCCCTGCTCTGAGCATCTTGCTCCCAGGCCCGGCCCCTCCCCCGAAGGCTGCGTTTCTGCCCCATCCAGGCTAGGTCTTAAAGAGGATTTCCCAAGGGTTGACTTGAAAAAGAAAGAAAAGAATGTAAGGGCACAATTGTGCTTGCCCAGGATAAGTTTATTTCCTCATGACCAAGCTCAACTTCCTGTTGGCTTATTACTGGTCATTTCTCCTTAACAGCCTCCTTCCCTGGATAAGGGGGCCACATCATTGACTTCTTTCTAAGTAGTGGTGCGCGTGTGTATGTTTGGGGGGAGAGGGGACAGCAGCTTTGAATGGTATTCTGAACGGGCCCACCGAGAGCAACCTAAGCAAATAGGTTTTCAAGTAGGAGAAGGAGCCAGTCCTGCCATTTGTGAGGAGGGTGGGCTGGGAGGGGAAGGAAGGGGGCGCCAGGTCAGCGGAGAGGAATCCTGGGAGGCCACACTCAGCACTCATGCATTTGAGCTAAATAATAACTTCGGGAGGCGGAAAGACAAAGCCCAAGTAAATCAATCCTACACAGCGCTGATGATTCACTTGCTACAAGTTCAGTTGCTTTTAGACTAAGTGCGGTGGAGTGAAGGGACCAGCCCTGGATTCACGTCTGAATTCCAGCATCACTTCTTACTTACTAGATGACCTAGGACAAGCCGCTGGATATTTCTGTGCCTGTTGTTTTACTGATAAAATGGGCATGATAATTCCTACCGCACGGGGGTTCTTCTAAGGATTAAACAGAGTAGGATATTTAAAGCTCCTGAAAGGTGCTTTATGGAAGTCCAGTCCTTTCCATTTATTAGCCTAGCTGACCTCTCTCAGTCTCCTGAAATACAAAACTGAAGCTATTCCAATGTGGTTTTCCCCGTTTCCTACTTCAGTTCATTTTCAGGTCACTGGGTCATTATTCCGGCTCTCTCTTCTGTCTCCTCCCCACCACTGCCACAGTAGTCTTTGATGCAGGCGAGTGAAGCAGAAATGGTGCCTCCCATTCAAACCAAAGGGCCCCACAGCACCTCTGGCCATCACGAGTGGGGGGCAAGGCTTCCTCCAAGGAACTGAAGGAGTGACTCATGAGGAAGAGGGCCCAGCCCCGAGTGTCTCCACTCCACAAAGCCTCCCATGTCCCCAGGCCTAATTCCTACTCCCAGGAAGCATCAGGTCCCCTGACAGTCACGTGAGGCTGGGATCTGAGGCCTGCCAGGGTTGGTCACATCCATGCTCAAGTGGCGTGTCCTCCCGAGGCCATCTGCGCGGGTGTGGGCCTGGTCCGGGCTGGGACCTTGACTGCTTTCTCCATGCCCTGTGCCCTGTGTTGTGGAGCTGCCTCGTCATCCTCCCTGGCATTGTGCGCCCTGTTTGGAGAGGCCTCCTAGGCAGTCAGGTAGGGTGTGGGGGTGGGGAGGAAGGACGTAGCCCCAGTGAGCAGACATTGGTTGAATTACATGAATGAGGAAGACGAGGCATCATGGCAGAGAGGTCATGAGCCTGGTTTATGAATCCCAGCTGGACCAGGAAGCAGCTCCAGAGAACTCTCACCCTTGCCAACTTGGGTTAAACATGGCCTCGCACCAGATTCAAGCACAGCCTTGGCCCAGAAGACTGCAGAGAGGCTAGGGCACCTTGGGTCAAAAGCCCAGACTTTCTCTTATTTAGTGAGCAGGAGGATGTCTTTGCAATTCACTTTTTCATTGTTCCAAGGGTACTGGCATTTGCTAAAAAAGAGTGTCTCTTCTTAGGTTCAATGTTAGCTCTTCAAAATTTGTTTTCGTATTGATGGCTGTGACCAAGAAAAACACAGGCCCCAGATGGAGTCATTCCTATTAAGATCTCCAGGTCAGTAAACCAAGACTTAATACCTAACCTAATTGCAGTTTCAACGATCCGCCACCCCCCCCCACCCCCCGCAACCTGGGAATGTAACCTTTAATCAGTACACCTGGAAAATACTGGTCAGCACTAGGAAAGTTACAGATAGAGCCTTTCAGCTAGTTACCCTTAGGAGACCTTGCCTGAAACATTGGATTCTTTGCTAAAATTTTCTTTTTCTCACTTCCTTCCTAGCTTTAAAAATCCTTTTCTGCAGCTCCATAGTGCTCCCCTTTACTTGCTAGATGGCATGCTGCCTGATTCATGAATCAACTAAAAAAGCCAATTGGGGCGCCTGGGTGGTGCAGTCGGTTAAGCGATGGACTCTTGATTTCAGCTCAGGTCGTGATCTCAGGGTCGTGGGATCGAGCCCAGCATGGAGCACCATGATCAGTAGGGTGTCTGCTTGAGATTCTCTCTCTCATCTCTCCCTCTGCCTCTACCTTTGCTTGCATGGGCACAGTCTCTCTAAATAAATAAATTAATTAAATCTTTTTAAAAAAATAAAGCCAGGGCCTCAGGGTGGCTCCGTCGGTTGAGCAACGCCTTCGGCTCAGGTGATGATCCTGGAGTCCTGGGATCCAGCCCTGAGTTGGGCTCCATGGTCCGGGGGAGTCTGTTTCTCCCTCTCCCTCTGCCCTTCCCCCTGTTCGTGCTCTCTCTATGGCTCTCTCTCAAATAAATAAAAAAAATCTTTTTTAAAAGTTAAAAAAAAATAAAGCCAATTAGATCTTTGAAATTTACTCAGCTGAATTTTGTTCTTTAACACAGCAAATGAACTATTATTGCACTCAGGCATAAATCAGGGCCTTGTTCCAGGCAGCATCTTAACCCCAGGGAGCAGCTCCCTGCCTTGCTCCAGCCCCCTTAAGTTAAAACTCTGTAATTAGTTTCTGGGCAGCTCACTCAGTCCTGGACAGGAAATGGTTAAGCAGGAAGCTCTCCCACCCTCAGACCCCCATCCCTTACCTCCAAATAGATGGAGCTTTTTGATGTGGGTGTTAACCACAAAGTGACCCTAATTCTGTTCCTCCCAAGGAGGGTGGATACATTTTAAGCTCGGATCCCAATCAAGAAGTTGCTTTCTTGCCTCACAGCCTGGCAGAGTTCTACCTCCAGGGTGTGCAGACTCAGAGCTTCGGCCATCGAGAGGCCGGGGTCAGGCGGCCAGCACAGTGCCCAGCTGGGATGGGTGGTGTGCTTTTTGCTTAGGTAGCCCCCAAAATGATGTCGAAAAGTGGTGTGCCCCTTTGTACACACTAAATTGACATTGGATCTTTTTCATCATAAGTTTAAATCGTAGCAGGGGATGCAATTTCCACCATGTTGCCAATATTAGCATTTTTAAAGCTTGACCGGTGTGATTTTTAGAACCTCAAATCCACAGATTTCTGTATGCTTGTTATGCATTTATTTATTTATAGCGAAGGGAAATACTTTATTTTTTTAAATAGAAAACACCAAATTTAATAGCACTGATAAATTTATAGTTACTTTGTAAAGTCATGTATAAAATCTGAATTCATATTTAAAACACATAAATAATTCCTTATCCAAAAAGAAAAAAAAATAAAAATAAACCACAACTTGATTTATCTCAAAAGGCTTTAGGGTAAGAGAATTTCTTATGAGATTAAATTATTTTTTTTAGAATTTTTAAAATTTAAATTCCATTAACATATAGTATATTATTAGTTTCAAAGGTAGAGTTCAGGGATTCATCAGTTGCATACAACACCCAGTGCTCATTCCATCACGTGCCCTCCTTAGTGCCCATCCCCCAGTGACCCCATCCCCAGATGACCCCCTTCCCCTGCAACAACCCTCCGTTTGTTTCCTATGATTAAGAGTCTCTTATGTTATGCTTATTTTAAATTCTTGGTCTGTCCCTTCTAATCTCCAGTTTTTGATGGTATTTGGAATCTAGTTTGTTGTTTGTCTTTTGAAGTAGTTTTACTTTGGCCTGTGATCTCCTGTTCCCCTGGGGCAGTATCAGCTGCTGGGGAAGGGCCAGCCCTGAAGAGGTCTGAAGACGGTGGCCCACCACCTATCACTGAGCCAGGAGATTCCACCTTCACCTTCAGGAGAAGGAGCCCCCGCCCAAGGGGAGACCTTCCCACAGCAGAGGGGGTGGGGAGTGGACCAAGAGCCTGAGGCTGTTAAATTCCTATCTGGTGTCTCTCTCTCTCTTTCTCTCCTTCTCTCACTCTGCTCTCCCACCCTCTCTCCTTTCTCCTCTCTCTCTCTCTCTCCCTCTCTCCTCTCTTAAATTTTTGGTCTATTGCCTTTAAATATCCTTATAATCTCTCCAATTATAAAAATGATACATTTTGTATTATTACAAATTCAAGCAATATAAAAATGTATAAACAAAAGGTAAATGTTTCCCATAATAGCTAGCCCCAAAGATAATGTCAGAACTGGGTGCCTGGGTGGCTCAGTCGTTAAGCGTCTGCCTTCGGCTCGGGTCATAATCCCAGGGTCATGGGATCGAGCCCCGCATCAGGCTCCCTGCTCCGCGGGAAGCCTGCTTCTCCCTCTCCCACTCCCCTTGCTGTGTTCCTGCTCTTGCTATCTCTCTCTCTTTCTCTCTGTCAAATAAAAAAAAAAAAAAAGAGGGACGCCTGGGTGGCTCAGTCGGTTAAGCGTCTGCCTTCGGCTTAGGTCATGATCCCAGGGTCCTGGGATCGAGTCCCGCATCGGGCTCCCTGCTCCGCGGGGAGCCTGCTTCTCCCTCTGCCTCTGTCTCTCTCTCTGTCTCTCATGAATAAATAAATAAAATCTTAAAAAAAAAAAAGATAACATCAGAACTTTCCTTTTATATCCACACTGTTGTCTGGGATCCTCTTATACATACTGATTTTCTCACTTCATATGCCTGCACATCCCTCCACATTAGCACCTGGAAATGTGGTATTTGGTTAAGGGTACAAGTTCTAGACCCAGGATGCCTGGGCGTGAATCCCAGCTTCCCCACTTGCTAATGAGCGTGTTTCCCCCGTTGTGAAATGAGCCTAACAGTACCTAGAACCTACTTCATAGGATTATTGTGAGGATGAAGTGAATCGATACATGTAAGGCACTTAAGAAAGTTCCTGGGATGTCAAAAACACCAGATAAATATTCATGGCCATTACTGTTATTTTGTCTAACCAATCGCCTGTAATGAACATTTCGGTCATCTCCAATTTTTCACTATTATAAACAATGCTGCAGTGTACACCTCTGTATTTCTTGGAAGTAGAACTAGTCGGTCAAATGGTGTAACATTTAATATCTGGGGCGGTACCATAAAGCTACCTGTGAATATGTTGGCCAATTTACACTGACACTGAGTGGGAATGTCCGTCTGTCTATACATCAGTCTTGTATGGATGGAAACTAATATTTGCTTGTTGTCTTCATCTGAATTTATTTAATTATTAGTGAGATTGAATATGGACACATGGATATTTTTTTAATTTGTTTCAAGATTTTATTTATCAAATGAGAGAGAGAGTACGCATGCAAGTGGGGGGAGGGGCAGAGGGAAAGACAGAATCTCAAGCAGACTCCACGCTGAGCGTGGAGCCCGAAACAGGGCTCGATCTCATGACCCCGAGATCATGACCTGGGGCAAAATCAAGAGCCGGTAGCTTAACTGACTGAGCCACCCAAGCGCCTCGACACATGGATATTTATTGAATGTCCATTTATATTTCTCCTCCGAATTTCCTGATATTTGTCGCTACACTGATTGGGTTATTCATCATCTTCTTACTGGTTTACAGGAGCTCTATTTGTCTGGGATAGTACCTCTTCCTCTCTCATATATACAGCAGTTATATTTTCCTGGTTTTTCATGTATGTCTTTTTAAAAATGGGAACTTTTAAATTTTCAAATAGTTTAAGATACACAAGAAGTTGCAAAATTAGTAGAGTTCTGGTGTACCCTTCCCCCAGATTCCCTCAATATGTTACATAACCATAGTGGATTGTCAAAATCAGGAAATTGTCATTGGCACAATACCATTAAGTAAATTTTGAAGCTTATCTGGATTTCACCAATTACTTTCTTTCTTTTTTTTTTTAAGATTATACTTATTATGCATTTGAGAGAGAGAGAGCGCACAAGCTGGGGTGGGGGGGCAGAGGGAATGGACAAGCAGTCTGCCTGCTGAGCAAGGAGCCCACCATGGGGCTCCATCCCAGGACCCCGGGGGATCATGACTTGAGCCAAAGGCAGACGCTAAACCACCGTGGCGCCCCGGATTTCACCAGTTTCTACATACACTTCTGGGAGTAAACACTGTGTGTCCATGCTTCTTAGAAATTGGTCACACGTGTAGATTTAAGTAACTGTCACCAAATCAGGAGGCAGAACTGTTCCATCACCACAAAGAAAGTCCCTGTGTTACTCCTTAATAGTCCAAACTACCCCCATCCCTAACTCCTGGCAATCACCAGTCTGTCTCCATCACCATAATTTGTCACTTAGAGAATATTATATAAGTGGAATCATGCAGCGTGCAGCCCTTGGAGATTGGCTTTTTGCACTCAGCATAATGAGCTTGAGGTGAACCCATGTTGCTCAGTGTGTGAGTAGTATATCCCTTTTTATTTCTGAGTGGTGTCCCATGGTGTGGATGTGCCACCGTGTGTTTAACCCTTCCCCTGGTGTAGGACGTCTGAGTTATTTTCTGGGTTTTGGCTATTACAAATAAAGCTATGGTGAATACTCATATATAGATTTTTGTGTGAATATATGCTTTCATTTCTCTAGGATAAATACTCAAGAGTGTAATTGCTGGTTCATATGCTAAGTGTCTGTTGAACTTTATAAGAAACTGCCAAGCTGTTTTGGAGAGTGGTTGTACCGTTTACATTTTCACTAGCCAGGAATGTGAGTTCCAGGGGCTCCATGTCTTCACAAGCACTTGATATTGTTGGTAGTTTCCATGTTAGCATTCTAGTAGGTGTATAGTAATGTCTTAATGGAGCTTTAGTGGGCATTTCCCTCTTGGCTCATGATATTGAACTTCTTTGCATGTTGTGCTTACTTTCAATTCACACATCCTCTCCATCAAAGTGTCTGTTTGGGTCTTTTGCTCATTTTCTAGTTCAGTGGTCCTCAACTGGGCGTGATTTTGAACCGTCAGGGACATTTGGCAAAGTCTGGTGATGTTTTTGGTGGTTTCTTACTGTTGAGTTTAGAGAGTTCTTTATTATATTTTTGACGCAAATCCTTTGTCAGGCAGGTGGTTTGTAAATATTTTCTCCCCGTCTGTGGCTTGTTCATTTATCTTTTAATATCATTTATGATGTCTTTTACCATTCAGAGGTTTGTAAGTGTTTATGTGGTAAGGCTGTTAAAAATTTCCTTTTCTGATTTCTGGTTTTGCTGTCCTGCTAACACACCAGACAAAGATACATTTTCTTACAGAATATTGACGACTTACTTTGTACACTTGAATCTCTGATCTGCTGAATAAGGTTGAGCTCTACTCTACTTTTTAGTAGCTGAGCTCTCCTTTTTTTTTTTTTTTTAATATTTTATTTTTAAGTAAGCTCAACACCCAATGTGGAGCTTGAACACGTAACCCGAGATCTAGAGCCTCCTGTTCCACCAACTGAACCAGCCAGGCGCCCCTGAGCTCTGCTTTTTTAAATTGATAGGTCATTGTTCCAATACTGTTATTGAATAATCCACTTATCCTTTCTATAGTAATTTTAGTTGATAGGGATTTTTTGTTTGTTTTGTTTTTTAAGTAGTTATACTTAACCCAAAGTAGGGCTTGAACTCAGCACCTGGGGATGAAGAGTTGCATGCTCTACCGACTGAGCCAGCCAGCTGCACCTTTTTCTATTTTTTAAAAAGATTTTATTTATTTATTTATTTGAGACAGAGAGAGAGACAGAGCATGGGAAGGGGAGAGGAGGCAGAGGGAGAGAGAGAAACAGACTCCCCGCTGAGCAGGGAGCTGGATGCAGACCCCAATACCAGGACCCCGAGATCATGACCTAAGCCAAAGGCAGACACTTAACTGACTGAGCCACCCACGCGCCCCACAGCAGCCCCTTTTTCTATACTACTTTTAAATGTATCTTTATCCGGGCGCCTGGGTGGCTCAGTTGGTTAAGCGACTGCTTTCGGCTCAGGTCATGATCCTGGAGTCCCTGGATCGAGTCCCGCATCGGGCTCCCTGCTCGGCGGGGAGCCTGCTTCTCCCTCTGACCCTCCCCCCTCTCATGTGCTCTCTCTCTCTCATTCTCTCTGTCTCAAATAAATAAATAAAATCTTTTAAAAAAATGTATCTTTATCCTATAAAGTACAGTACTAAATTTCCATATGTATAATTTCTGAATTCTCAATTATGTGCCACTGATCAATTCCCATATTCTTTTAATTATTGCAGTTATGTAATTTATTTTTTATGTCTGCTAGGCCATGACTCTCTCATTTTTCTTCTTCCTTTTTTTTTTTTTTTTTTTTTAGGCTCCACACCCAGTGTGGGGCTTGAACTCAAGACCCTGAGATCAAGAGCTACACTCTATGGACTGAGCCAGCCAGATGCTCCTATTATTCTTTTATTCAAGTATTTCTGGACTATTCTTGCACAGTTATTTGTCAGATGAATCTTAACAATTTGTTTGTCAATTTCCAAATTAAAACAAACTAGAAACAACTACCAGAATTTTTAAATTATAATTGCATTTAATTTATAGATTATTTGGGGGAATATACTATCCTAAGTCCACCCGTTCATGAACATGATACACTTCTTCATTAAGGTTTTGTTCAATGACCACCGGTAAGTTTTATCATATTCTTCTTGTAGGTTTTGCACATTTCTCCGTGGATTTAATTCTCAGTATCTTCATAGCTGAGTGCTTATTCCTTCTTTGTGTTCCATGGCCATCCCAAACTGACCCCCCACTTAGAGCCCTCGGGGTAGCTCTCAGGGCCTGAGATGCCCTTTCTCCTGGTCTCTTTCACAGCTCACTCTTCTCACTCTGATCTCAGCAGAGTGTCACTGGTCTGGTCACTCTGACACACCACCCTATTGTAATGTTTTCCACAGCACTTGTTAGTCACTTGAATTTTTTCTTTTTTTAAAGATTTTATTTATTTATTTGTGAGAGAGAGAATGAGAGAGAGCACATGAGAGGGGGGAGGGTCAGAGGGAGAAGCAGACTCCCTGCCGAGCAGGGAGCCCGATGCGGGACTCTATCCAGGGACTCCGGGATCATGACCTGAGCCGAAGGCAGTCGCTTAACCAACTGAGCCACCCAGGCGCCCTTGAATTTTTTCTTATTTAGAATGTAAGCTTATGAGAGCGGGACCCAGCAAGCCGTTTACTGCTGCATTCCCAGCACAGGATCCCAGTATGTTCTTGACAAATACTCACTGAATGACAGGAAGGAGAATCTATGATCTGGCTTCACTTCACCCTCTTTCTCCTGAAGTATCTGTTGTTGGTGTTTGATACATATTCTTTATTATGTTCAATAAATGTCACGGTATTCCCAGATCACAGAGAGCTTTTATGAGAAGTGTTGAATTTAATCAAATGCTCTTTTTTTTTTTTTTTTTAAGATTTTATCCATTTATTTGACAGAGAGAGATACATCAAGAGAGGGAACACAAGCAGGGGGAGTGGGAGAGGGAGAAGCAGGCTTCCCGCAGAGCAGGGAGCCCGACGTGGGGCTCGATCCCAGGACCCCAGGACCATGGCCTGAGCCGAAGGCAGATGCCCAGTGACTGAGCCACCCAGGCGCCCCTAATCAAATACTCATTTGGCATCTACCAAGAAAACTGTGTGATTCTTAACCTAAATCTATTTAATGTAATGTGCTACATTGCATCCTGGAATGATGCTAATAAGAGCCAACTAATACACAACGTTTACTATATACTGGGATTGTCCTAAGCACTTTTTGTATTTACTCATTTTAGCTCCTGACGACTGCACAAGGGAGGTATGTCATCATCCCCATTGTACATATGAAGAAGGTGAGACAGAGGAGTTATGTATCGTACCCAAGATCAAACAGGTGAAACTAGGATATGAACCTTACAGTCTTGTTCCTAAATCTGTGCAATTAACCCCAAAGTTAGTCTGTGTCTGTCATGGTCTTTTATTCTTTGACTACTCTACTAGAACCAATAGCATTATTTAGATTTTGCATCAGTCACACGCAAAAAATTTGCTAATATTTAAATTATTAAATTTTCTATTCTCACACACTTTGGAATCCAAGTAGCTTCATTAGAATAAAACTAAGAAACTTTACATATTTTTCTTTGCTCTCATAGAGTTTAAATGCTCTGTCTCTTGTAAGCTTGATAGAACTTGCCTATAAAAACTCTCAAGGATTAGCACCTTTTTGTGCAGAGGGAGGTAAACTTTTGATAACTTTTTCATGTCCTTCTATGGGGTATAAATAGTCAGTATTTCTATCTGCATCTCAGTGAGGGATCATTCAGAAACTACTGTAGCCAATTTAAGCAGAAAAGGGTTGACTAGGTTGACTGGGGGAGTCAATGCTTACAAAGTTATTGCAAGTGGTAGAGGGCTGGGCTCTGGGGGGAGCTTCCAGGAGCAACTTCCAGAGCACTGCAGAGCACTGAGTGGATGCTCTGTACTTTTCCTCTCGACACCCGTGTAGCTCTAAACTGCTATCTTTTTCTTCGAACTTTTTATTTTGAAATAATTTTAGATTTATAGAAAAATTGCAAAGATGTTATAGAAAGTTCCTACGTGCTCTTCATTTAGCTTCTCCTAATAATGACATCTTACCTTTGTTAAAAGTGAAAAAATTAACATTGGTACCAAATTATTAACTACAGACTTTATTCTGATTCTACCAGATTTCTCACTAATGTTCCAGGAGTCAATCCAGGATCCCACACTGTGCTTAGCTTGTTTGTTTGTTTGTTTGTTTGTTTTAATGAAATCATTAATGCCCTTGTATGTTCTTTTGAGTATATATTGGCCAAATTCCACAGGTTTTAATGGGTGTGATCTCATTTTTGCATTCTTTCTGAATTTTTGGTTTTGATTTCCACCTTCATCTGAGTGATTTAGAAAGTCAAAAATGTTAATTATCCATACAATTTGATTTCAGTTTTAGATATCTTTTCATTCCCACTCTGTTTCTCACATAGTTTGGAATCCAAGTAGCTTCATTAGAATAAAATTAAGAAACTTTACATATTTTCTTTGCTCTGATATAATTTACCAGAAAATGTGGCTTGTACTTTTTCCTTCCTTCCTCATTTTTTTTAAAAATTAAAAAGACGCAGAGAATAATGTAATTTTTAATTTTTTAAGGGACTGCCATGTTGTTTTCCATAGTGACTGCACCCTCTTACCTCCCACCAAGAGCATCCTCACCAACACTTGTTATTTTATGGGTTTTTTATTTATTTTATTTATTTTTTAATTTTTAAAAAAGATTTTATTTATTTATTTGTCAGAGAGAGAGAGTACAAGCAGGGGGAGCGGCAGGCAGAGGGAGAAGCAGGCTCCGCACTGAGCAGGGAGCCCGATGCGGGGCTCGATCCCAGGACCCTGGGATTGGGGCCTGAGCCGAAGGCAGACACTTCACCGACTGAGCCACCTAGGCATCCCTATTTTATGGGTTTTTAAAATAATAACCATTGTGGTTTGGGTTTGCATTTCCAGCATTAACTTTTTTTTTTTAATTTTTTATTTATTTATTTGAGAGAGAGAGAGAGAGAGAAACAGCATGAGAGGGGATAGGGTCAGAGGGAGAAGCAGGTTCCCTGCTGAGCCGGAGCCCGATGCGGGACTCGATCCTAGGACCCTGGGATCATGACCTGAGCCGAAGGCAGTCGCTTAACCAACTGAGCCACCCAGGCGCCCCAGCATTAACTTTTATAGGAGTATTTTAATAGGCTGACGATGTAGAGTTTGGAACAAAGTTGATACTGTTATCTGTTGCCTATCACAAACCCCATTTGGTGAAAAAAGTTGAAAACATTTGACAAGAGACCAGAGATTCATTTGAGGTGGGACATGGAAACAGAGGGCTGTAACTCCAAACGTGGCCTTTGGAGTTGGACAGACCTCGTCTGCTGTCCTCTGTCACATCCTGCTGTGTAACTGAGCAAGTTGCCTCTTCCTCGAGCCTTACCTCCCTCATCTATAAAATGGGGCATTGGGTACCTGGGTGGCTCAGTCGTTAAACGTCTGCCTTCAGCTCAGGTCATGATCCCAGGGTCCTGGGATCGAGTCCCACATCGGGCTCCCTGCTCAGCAGGAAGCCTGCTTCTCCCTCTCCCGCTCCCCCTGCTTGTGTTCCTGCTCTTGCTCTCTCTCTCTGTCAAATAAATACATAAAATCTTTAAAATAAATAAATAAATAAATAAAATGGGGCATTAATATTTCAGTAGGACGTGTGAAGCTTCAGTGACAGAATTTATGGCATCTAGTGGAGTACCTGGCATGTGGTAGTCCTCAATAATTGGTAGCTATTATGAGCATTAGGAGTTTTGTTCCAGAGTTTTCCAAGGGCCCCCCCTGGACCCACCATCCAAAAGCCCCACTGCATGGCCTGATGAGACCCAAGGGAGGTGTCACTATTCTTTCTCTGCGGGTGCCTGATGGGCAGGCCCAGGGATGCTTATCTAGGCTTGGCCCACAGCTGAGGACAGGAGTGTGGGGAGATTACGGAGTTTAGAGATGGGGCCTGCCAGATGGGCAGATTCGAAACCTGCAGAATCACACTTTGGGTGGGCTGATATAACCCAAAGTGTCAAGAAGGTGTTCCAAGAGGTAGAGGACTAGGATGCCTGGATTGCACACCCAGCGTGGGCTTGATCACTCTGACTTCATCTCGTACAAGCAGATGTCCACGTCCTTGTAAGGCCCTCGAGGCCCATGGGTCAGCTCCCCACTTTCCTCCTGGCCCCCCAAAGGTGTAGGGGAAGGACATTACCCTGGCAATTTCACGGCGCTTACCCCATTAGGAATGGACAACCAACTCAAGCCTTGGGCTAAAGAAGCCCAATTTCAGGCCACTTGCTGGCCACGGGCGGAAAGAGAAGCTTTGACTTCCTGCTGCATTTGGAGCTTAGAGAATTAAGCCTGAGACTCGGAAGCACTCTGAGAGTGGAAGGTGGACTCAATGCAGAGCCAAGCAGAACGAACCCAGAAGGGGACTCAGAACTCTACTGGTTGCAAGTGATAAGACACTTGAGCAAAAAGGGTATTTATTGATTTAAGTGCCTGAAAAGCCCAGAGTAGCTGTTCCACCCTGCCTACCCCTTCCCCCAACCTACCCCCGGCACCCAGAAGTGCCATCAGTTTGGCGAGTACCCCTACCTCCACCCCATCTCTGGCACCATCATTCGGCCCTGCTCACATGCTCACCCCGGTGCCTGTTCATTCCCAGGCATCTTCCTACACGCGGCCAACCTTTCTTGCCCTCCTGCCCCTTCTAAGACCACAGGGTGTGTGTGTGTGAGAGACCCTTCGGTTCTGTGTTAACAGTTCAAGGAGAGCTAAAGGAACAGCGCAGAAAAGGTCTAAACGTTACCTAATGTTACTTAAAAAAAAATCCTACTGATATTTAGTACTTTAAAATCTGAACTTTTTACTTACTTCCTCATAGAGACTGGTGATCAATTTAGGGCCTGACAACAAAAGGCATGTCTCTGGAATTTAGACAATATTCCCTTAAAAATATATACACACACATACATTCTCCCACCCCTTTGGGAGCACACAGCTCAGGCATCATTGCTAGGAAACCACCTCTTGTCTTCCTCTTCCCCTCTAGCGGGTTCTGGCCAGCTTGACTCTTCAAGGTGACTCCACTTGGCCCGGAAGCACCAAGGACAGCTGCCATCCCGATGGGCTGCATAGGGTCCCCAAAAGCCATGGGGACTCCATCTCCTTCTCTGAAAACTTATCCATAAGAGATACTCCTTGGCAAAGGTTCTGGGAAATGGTACCCCTCCCCCGCCCCCGCCCCATCTCCTTCCCTGGGGCCACGTCAGCAGGTTGGAGACCCAAGACGTCCTGCAGGGAAGACACTATCAGCCTCAGGGACAGGCACAGGTGGCCTGTACCTCCCGCTCCAGGACGCTGGGCCCACCACCTGGCCCCCAGCCCCTGGATCTTCTTCAGCTAGAGGAGGAGGTGTGGGAAAGAAGACTCCACTCCACTCTCACTGGCCTTTCCAGGAAGAGTGAGAAGCCATTCAAGGCCAAGCTCTTTTTTCTAGCGCCATGGAGGCACTAAGAGAAAAAGCATTTGAACCAAAGCAGATATATACATACACCCTTAATGCCACCCTTTATCTCCCACTCCGGGACCTTGAGTGAGTCCATTTACCCTGACCAGTGGTGAAGATGATGAGCCCTAACATTTACCGAGCGCGCACGGTGTCCCATGTTGGCGGCCCCGTGTCAGAGCACACCCCTCAGCACGTATTAGGGGCTGCGCGGGGTGGACGGAACAACGCGCTGCGCTTTCGTCTTTGTGAGTTTACTTAAAGATCTTATTAATCTCCATATTTCCCATAGCTCTGAGCACAATGCCTTGCACGTGGTAGGACATGGTAGATATTAAATTTAGCCAAGTGCCATTGAAGGAACGAGTTGGTGATGGTGTGCGGCGCTGGGGGTGAGCGGACGGGGCGTGTCTCCTAAGCCCTCCTCAAATGAACACCCCCACCCAAATCAAATAGTGCGCGTTGCAAAGGCTAAAGTCAAGTCCCACAGCCAGTGTCACACCCTCAACTTAAGGGCAGATGGCTGCCCCTCAGCCCTGCTCATAAAGAGAGGTTCTGCGAGACCCCCACTCAGCCTGAGCTGGGATTGGAGTCCTGGAAGAGCGGTACCACTCATGGTTGGCAGGGGGCGCGCTCGGCGCTATTGTCAGTCACCTCCAGGCTGGAAGCAAAACAAAACGGGAGACCGCTCCCCTGCTGCCTAGGAGACCCGAGAAAAGCTGATAGAAAACATGTCTTCAAGGAGACGCTGGAGGAGGGAGCTCAGGCTTCACGTTTGCCTGAGAGCAGTGACACAGTTGTTCATTATATAGAAGACGCTGGGACACATTTGTATTGCAAAGAAGACATTTTTATTCCATGAATAGTCGTTGATACAGTCATGTCGAACATCAAAAGGAACACGGTTTTGGACAGGAGCAGCTGTGTGACCCTGGGCAAATTATTTACACCCTCTCCAGGCCTCAGCTTGCCCACCTGGAAAGATGGGCATTTAAGTGTCCTTTGAGCGCTGACAACTGATTTCTACTCCTCTTGATGAGTCCAGAGCCAGAAGGTAAACAAAGTTGTGCCTTGCTTAAGAAGTCAGTCCTACCTGTCATGGGTACAGTGGCTGGCATGTGGCTGGTACAGTGGCCCGCATGTGGCTGGCCCTCAGTAAATGTTCACTGAACTGTACCAGCTTTGAGCCAATTATACGTTCTCAGTTCTGTTACCAAATTTTTCATTTTTTTCAGTTTTTTTCATCGATTCTCTGGGAAAAAATGTATTTTGAATTTTAAACAGTTACCTTTTGCAAATGCATTTTTAGCTCACATTCTCTGCGTGCCTCTCACGTGCTTGACATTGTTGTATGCTGATAGCTTGACATGCACGCTCACATTCAGTCGTATTCACTCCCCACAACAACACGACGATGCGGGAATTATTAATCCCCATTTGATGGATGAGGAAGCTGAGGCACAGTGAGATTAAATAATCTATCTGGAGCTACACAGATGGTGGAGATGTGTAAACTCACATCTGAGTGTCTTCGTTTCCAAATGCCACTGCCTGAGAATAGACCCCATTTCTGTTTTGGCATTGGCTGGACAGCGAGCGTGTAGCCAGACATATTTCTGCTCTAGAAGAACAAAAACCTACAAAAGAATAGTTCTGTGGACAGTTTGCCCATGCTTGTCCCCGGAGAGGAAACGACTGCATTCAACGCAACAAATGGTTACTGAGGGCCAAGTACTATTCTGGGTGCTGGGAGCATAGCAGGGAACAATACAGAAAAAAATCCCTGCCCCCGGGAGTGTACATTCTAGCAGGAGGAAAACAGAAGCAAACAATAAACGTGATCAATAAGTATATTAAATTATATCTTAGAAGGAGAAAGGGCTATGGAAAGAAAATAGAGCAAAATAAAGAGGTTTGAAGTGTAGGGTGGGGGGTTGATTGAAAATAGGCCTCCCTACAATGATGAAATGGGACTGAGTGGGATCCATCCATGTGGATGGACGTGAGCTGTGCAGCTTTCTGAAAGAGTGACACAGACACGGTTAGTGCAAAGGCCCTGGGGTGTGCGTGTGCCTGGCATGATTGGGGACGGGCATGGAGAGCAGGGAGGCTGGCAAGGAATGAGAGAGGGCCATGAAGGTGGTCAGAAGTTGCCAGATTCCAGATATGTCATCGGAAGGCCTAACCAAGGGAACTGCTGATGTTTGAAGGTGTGATGTGAGAGAGAGGAGGAGTTGAGGATGACCCCAAGGTTTTTGGCCTGAGTCACTGGAGCAGTAAAGCATTGAGGAAATATAAGGCAGTCTGGCAAAATGAGTTTATGAGGTCCCAAGATATGAAAGGCAGTACCTCCTTTTATTCTCATGAGGAAAAACACACGATTTTTAAACACTTTATTTCGAAATAATTTTAGACCTATGGAAGAGCTTTTCCATAGCACACCCAGCTTCCCCCAGTGCTGACATGTGGCATCACCATAGTAGGATTACAAAACCAGGACACTGACTGTGGTAAGTACGATACTAGACTAGATCCCAATTTCCTGGATTTTCCCCGACAGCCATTTTTGGGGTGCAGGACCCCTTCTGTGTTGTGTCACCGTGTCTCCTGACTCTCCAACCTGAGACCGGTTCTCTGTCTCCTTGTTAACTGCCTGGCACCTCTCCTCTTTCCTGCTGGGCCCCAGGTCTGGGCAACGCTCTGCGGGTGCCGTGTGGAGCTCCGGACCACGGGCCCAGGCAGCCAGCACCAAGAGAGGGGCAGCCACAGCGGGACTCTCTCCCCGGCCTGGCCCGACGCCCTGGTCCCCAGCTCACTGCAGCTCTTGGCCTCGGGGACCACCAGTCCCTGGACAGCAGGGCCACTTCTGATCCATACCGCTGGGGGGCGCCTGGCTGGCTCAGTTGGTGGAGGGTGCGACTCTTGATCTTGGAGTTGTGAGTTCAGGCCCCTTGTGGGGTGTAGAGATTAGTTTAACAACAACAAAGCAAAGGAAGCTGGGTCTGGGAGGCAGCAAAACGCCCCCCCGCCCCCCGCGATGCCTGTTCCCCCAACAAAACACAGATGGCTAAGGAAAGGCTCTCCTAACTCCACCAGGATCAAAGTACTGACTCGACAGTTTGCTCCTGAGGCTGAAGATCGCTGGCGCCAGTGAGGAGAGCCTCCCTGCCCCTCCTTGCCCCACCTCGCCCCCTCGGGCCCCCCACCCAGAGCTCGGCAGCCTGCAGCTAGAGGCGCGTGAGTGACTCACTGAGTGCTGGGTTTTAGAGATAAGACCAGGGTGTTGCTGGCACTGTTCAGGCCGGAAGAGGCTGATGGCCCAGTTACCACGGCAACCAAAGTTTGCTTTAAGAGCGGAGGCGCTCGCATCTTACTGGAAAAGAGAGACTTCGAGATGCGTGTTGTCATGATGGTGCATGACATGCTCTGTAAATGCCACCAAAGCTGTCCGTGCTCCTGCCTGCTGGTCTGCTAGTTGGGGGGGCTCGCGGGTGATGGAGGGCACAGCCAGGGACCCGGGCATGTGGCCTTATCGTGAGGAACGGTGTTCTGGAGCATGGGCTCTGCAGCGAGACGGGCCGAGGCTCCAATGAGCTGTGTGACTGTGGGCAAGTGTCTTGGGCTCTCTGAGCTTCAGTGCCTTGTCTGTCAAACGGGGGGACCATGGAGTCTACCCCATAATGCTGCTACGGGTCAAACCATCAGAATCTCACAGAGGCCCAGGGGCCCCAGAGCCCTTAATAAATGGTAACTCTGAAATCCTGGCCGCAGGATTTCGGGTGAGTCACTTTTCCTTCTTCAGGACTCTGTTCAGCGCGTGTGCTACCCAGGCTCCTTCCAGGGCTGACTCCACACCCCCGTGTTTGCTGTGTGGCATCCTCACCATCGCTGTCTAGTCTAGAACACAGCGCCAGCAAGGGGCCCGTGGGGGTCATGCTCCAAGTGACAGAATGACCTCTGTGCTGGGAACGGGAGATGGGCTGGGGCCGGGAGAAGCCTTTCTTTACTCGAGGATTTCATTTCGTTCCAAGAGCAGGATTCTATTTAAAAATCAGGTTGCAAAAAAATAAATAAATAAAATAAAATAATAAAAAAATAAATAAAAATCCGGTTGCTGTTTTTCCCACTGGAGCAGGAAGCTAAGAACCCAAGAGGGCATTTGGAAGAAGGCAGCATTTCTCTGCCCTCCCCGCCAAGCCCACGAACATCCCGTGCCTTCACCTCTGCTTTCGAAGACTCACCTTCTGCTCCTCTTTTAAAACCCAGCTCTGGTGTTGGCCCCATGACGCTTTCTTGACCACTCTTGAGTTAATTCATGTTAATCCTCCTTCCTCTCTATTTTGTACCTGTTATTTCCCATTTCTCCCTTTATTTGAATTATTTAACATAGCTGTCTCTCCCTCTGGTCCCCAAATTCCCTGAGGGTAGGGATTATGGATCATTTGTTTATTCCCCAGATTTATCATTATGTGCTTCACAAATGTTTGTAGACTTAATCAAATTGAATATATGTGGGGTGTATACTTGTTCAAACGGATTGAGTTTCTTTTCTGATGATTTCATTTTGGTATAAGTTTGCTTTTAGTTTAAGGAATCAAAGCATAATTGGGTATGTATTCTTAAACGGCTTCAAATAACTTTTAACACATCACTAGTGTTGATGCTTACAAAACTGGAAATCGGAAAGATTTTTCCCTTTATTTGTGTGTGAATAAGAGAGAGAATGAGGGGACGGTAATACTTTCAACATTTCATCTGTAAGGGAAAAAACCAGTAGAAGTAGAAACATAAGGATGATTTGCAGATCTAGTTTCTGGCTCATACAAAAGAAGGAATTTAAAAATTGAGAAGGTCGGTTTGTCTATGAGAACCTTTTACTCTGAATTTCATAGCTCAACAAGCTCACCCAAGGCCCTGGGTGAGAAGGCTAAGTTAGGTATGAAGGCAGAAATAAGTTACTAAAAATCGCAGGTGGTTAATATTAACTTCCTTTTCTTTCATGAATAAGCTATATCATCCAGAATGACTGGGTGAAACTCAGAGGCCTTCCAACTAACCTGGGAATTGGCACACTTTCTGGGAAGGACCAGATGGTAAATATTTTAGGCTTTGCAGGACAAAGGGCCTCTGAGGTAACTACTCAACCCTTCAGAGTGATTTAAACCAGTGGAAGACCGCACATGAACAAACGGGGGACATGGCTGTGTCCAATAAAACTTTATTTACAAAAACAGGTGGGAACTGGATTTGGCTTGCTGGTTGTAGGTTGCCGACTCCTGAACTAAACGGTCCATCTTTGGGTTTACTGGTCCCTTCTCTTAAACACAGCAAGCACATATAAATGGAAGCCATGATGACCAAGTTGTAAGGTTATTATGGTGTTGCAATGTTAACACAGAAAATCAAATGAGTGAGAAAAAAGGAAACCTCTCGAGTCTGAATGGCGGTTTCTGATCCAGAAGGATGGCTGGCCTCTCACCTGCGGCAGAGCCCAACTGCTGCTGTCACTGACCCCTTCCTCACCCACCCCCACCCCCCTGTCTTCGAGGTCTGAGGTTTGTTGTGCCCAGAAGGGAGCTTGCTGGCTGTGTTGATCTACTGCAGTGTGGGGAGAGCACAGAACTATGCAGAGAAAGCCCCACACTGGCCCCAAATGGAAGTGTTAAGTTTTAATCAATGTAGGAAAATAAATTTGATTTTTTTGATTACTCAGAGATGTTACGTGGCTTACTGTATTAGGGTTTTCCAGAGAAACAGAAGCAATAGGATATATAGAGTGGGGTATATATAAGAGGAAGCTTACTATAGGAACTGACTCACGGGGCTGTGGAGGCTGAGAAGTCCCATAGTCTTCCTTCTGCAAGCTGGAAACCCCGGGAAGCTGGCGGCATAACTCAGTCTGAGCTCAAAGGCCTGAGAATGAGGAGCACCAATGCCCAAGGGTAAGAGAAGATGGGTGTCCCAGCTCCAGCAGGGAGTAAGAATTCGCCCTTCCTCCTTCTTGTTCAAATCAGGTCCTCAGCCTCATCAGGGAGGGCATCTCCTGACTTGGTCTGCTGATTCAAATGCTAATGTCTTCTGGAAACACTCTCCCAGACACTCCCAGAAATAATGTGCCACCAGCTACCTGGGCCTCCCTTAGCTCAGTGAAGTTGACACATAAAATTAACCATCACAACTACTATTAGAGTAACTTTTTATTGAAAGAAAATTACAATCAAAGCTTAAAAAAATCCTAGTTTCTAAGAATATATTTAGGACAAACCCTATTCTTAAACTTATTTATGCTTAACAACCCCAAGAATGAGCTAGAATAGGGTGGTCTTTGGAAACTGCCAACCTGACTGTACTATTCTGCAGAGCCCTCCACATAGTTCACAGAATCAAGTGTCCATTTCTTCACCATGGAGTGCAGCGGGGCTAGGTTACACCGCAGCAAGAAACACCCACGAGGACTGGCTTACAGCAGCAAGTATTTAGTTCTTGCCTTGGCTCCATACCCATCACAAGTTGGCCAGGGGATCTGTTCAGTGACCGCCCCTCTAGGACCCTGGGTGACAGAGCTACCACCATCGCGAGCCTTGCTGGTCACCGTGGCAGAAAGAGAATTCGAGATCTTCCAGCAGGCTCGATGGCTGTAGTCCCAAAAGTGACACACTCAATTTTGCTCAGGAATCATTGGCCAGAGAATGTCCCAGGACCACCGAATCCCAAAGTGGAGAGTGCGTTCCTACCATTTTTCCAGGAGGAAATGTTTGCTATCAGACACAACATTCTAGATCTCCCATATTCCTCCAGTTTCATTTGCCATCAGTGACAGGACTAGTTTGTAAGAACATGATTAGGAACTTGTGCTTGGATCCTCTGTGTGTGTGTGTGTGTGTGTGTGTGTGTGTGTGTGTGTGTGTGTAGGGATTAAGAGAAATTCTTTGGCCAGAGAGGGTAAAAAGGTTAGTGTAAAATGAGAACATTACCTTAATCACTCAGCTACTCAAACTTCTGGGTTAATAGCGTCAGAGGAATTGGTGGGGCCTTAGCAAGTGTTAGAAAGCAGGAATTCCTGTTCCCTAGTCTAGCTGGACTAAGATCCAAACTGACATGAGATAGATTAGCAAGAGAAAATCAGATTTAATAGCGTACATACAGGGAATCCACACAGACAGGGAAATTCCAAAGACAGGCAAAATCGGGTATTTATGCCATTGTGAACTAAGGAGAAGGGGCGAGGGGGTCTTGGACTTCAAAGGGAAGGGATGTAATTCACAGGAAGATGAAAAAGAGTAAATGTTTGGTAAACAAATGCTTGCGCTGCCATATAGATGGGTCACTCAGATAAAATTTATCTGTGGAAGTAACCCTTATTCTGGAAAGATCCTCTGATTTAGATTCTCCTATGTAGTTAAGGGAGGGGCAGAAGTTTCTCTTGAGCCTGTAGGGTCTGGATTGCCTTTAGCTCAAAAGAATCTGCAGGTCAGAGTGGCTCATCTTGGGGCAGCCTGTCCTCCACACCATGCTAGCTCATTCTGCACTTCCCTCCAGGGCGGGGGGGCACATCCCTGATGCACAGGGGAGAGCTGGGTGGATGGAGCATGGCTGAATCACAGCTTCTACTTGCTCCCTGGTCAGGCACTTTCGTTCAGTAAATAATCTGTACAACCCTACGTGTAGGGCGACGGACTCATTGGTTGAAAATCCCACAACCCAGGAATACCCTCAGTCCTGGGCAAACAGAAATGGTTGGTCACCCTACCTACATGGTAGACCTGGGTACTGGGGTGGTAGCTCCTTCTAAGGAGCTCAGTTTGTCTATTCTGCTAGGTTTCTCAATATTTGGGTATAGCGAGTGTAACGAAAAGACCGTGAGGACCAGACAGACTTGGGTTCGAGTCCCACCTTCGCTACTTCAAGGCTTCAAGACCTTATGCGAGTCTGCAGCTCTTCTGAGCCTCAGCTTTGCCGTCCCTAAAATGGAGGAAGGTAGTATCTACCTTAGGAGGTTGCTAAGAGGCTCCTTTAAGGAGCCCAGGTCTGTAAAGGGACCAGGAAGTGCTAGCTAACCTCCCTGGGTGTTGGTTGATTGCATTCCACAGGACAGGGGGTCCTTTCCACAGGAGGACCTGTACAAACAATTCCCAGGCATCCATCCGTATGAGCAGGCTGAGACTTCGGTGCCACTTAACAAGTTAAAACACTATGAACAGAAGGGCCAGCAAACTTAATATTTAACCTGAGCTTTGACTGTTCCTTTGGGTGATCAGTTCACTGGGGAATTCTCAGGTCTCCCAGAAGGAGGAGGGATATAAGCATCTCCCCAGCTCTATGGGACCATGCGCTGGTTCTGTGCAGAAGCGACGAGAACAGGGCAGTTTCCACATTGCAGAGGTACTGTTCACAGTGGGGTGGTTTGAGCTTAAAGTTGGACGTTTCATGTTGGATGCGTGCTCTTTAGCCAGCGGGAGTGCAAAGGCTCACTTCCATAATCAAAACCTATTAAGGCCATGTTCACACCCGCTGCATTGCCCCTCCCCCCCCCCCACTGCCCTCTCCCCTCTCCCCTCCTGCTATAGGACTTCCCCAGGATGAAAAATAACAAAGCCTAGAGTCTAAGTATGCTTTGAATGCCCTCCAAATCTCCAACTCAAAACTGTGTTTGTGGAAAGGGGAGTCAGCCTATGGCTGTCTGAGTGGCGGATCTGCAAGGAGCAGGGATCAGGTTCACGGAGGCCGGCAACTGTGGATGACGCCATACTGGACAGCTGTGATGCTTGTGCTGTCCACAGCCCCTGGGAGGGGACGGTCCCACCACCTGGGCCAGCACCGTAGCTCAGTGGGCCAGGTGTGGGCACCCGAACCTAGAGTAGCCCAACTCCAGAGTGGGCTGCTTCCTGCCCACTCGTAAATACCCCACCCCAACCAGAGCTCCCCACTCCAGGTAAAACCTCATCAGGAAAAGATTCTTTCACCCCGCAGCCGAGCTCCCCACTAGCCACCTGATCCTTTCTCCTGACACATGTACTGGGGGAGGTGGAGGATGATGCGTTGTCCATATGAAGACCTTCCATCAGTCTCTGGTTTGTATGCCTACTTCTCGCTCCCACCTTCGTTCATACCTGCTGCCCGAGGCCCCGAGCCTCGCTGTCGGAAGACTGACTCCTGTTTCCCCCTCAGCCCCTGACATCATATCACAGGCTGTAAATCCTCTTCCTGTTTCATCTGGAAACCTTCTATGATCAGCTTTCCATCTTCCAGAAATGTGCTGAAATCTCTCATCTGTGATTTTCTCCCCCCTTTACAACACCTTCCCTGTCTCTTTTCCTTTTCTTTCTTTCTTTTTTTTAAACTTCAATACCTTGATTTCAGTGGGGTGGGGTCTCAAATAAAAAAAGAAGCAAACAGTGCCTGACCTGCCCTTTTGGACCAGAAGCCCATAGATCTCTCTTCAGCAACGTGAACTGGTCACCTAATGGACAGCCTGCATCATTTACCCTGCTTCCCACCTTTTGTTTAAACGGGGTATAAGTCATCCATGTTTTACTGCCTGTGGTCAGAACTTTTTACAACGTTATAGAATGGGCCAAATCCATCATGCCAACGCTGAGGACTTAAGATTTCTTATTTCTGAGTAAATACTGCAGAAGAGTTCTGTAATTCATTAATTATCCTTAATGAATAGTATCAACTCTTGCTTACATTTCTTCCCACCCCTCTCAGTGGTGAAGTCATGAAACTAAATGCAAAAGCGTGGACACTTTGCAAGGAGACAATAGCAATTCTATGAGATTACTGCTGTCCAAATGTATCAGCAATAATTGATAGCACTGTGGCTCTCTCAAGTTACTGATTAAGCATTAAAAATAGAAACATGGCTTGCCTGGGTTTCAAATGCTGTCTCATTTTTCCTCTGAATATAAACACTATCTTTCTGTATATTCATAATAACCAGAACCTACACAGTATATCTCTCCTACATAACGGCTACTGATGTGTCAGGAATGGTGGACGATTATAGAGAGGTCCTTAGCAGGGAGAATAGATCTGGGGAGTCCCAGAAGCAGGGCACTTGAGTGGGGCTTTAAGAGGGGGGTGGTCCTTGGGCTGTGGTAAGCAGAGCACCTGCCTCACCTCCAGATGCCAGGCTAGTCCTGTTGCCAAGGAAAGCATCAGTCAGGACACATCTCCTACTGAAAGTATCAACAACTACAGTTCTCTGCTGAAGTTTAATTTGCTCACCGCAAGGAAGTTATTATTTTCCAGGAATGAAGCAGCCGGCTCTTGAGCTGGGTCTCATCTTCCATCTCCCTCACCAGCCACCACCACAGTCACTGCATAAAGAAGTCCTTTAGCTGGAGACGTGTGGCTGCCAAGATGCCTCCATAAGAGGGATTAGACCCCATTTTCAATGTCCCAATATTCCTGGGATTTTGCTAAGCCCGTGGGACAGAGATTCTTGTTTATTTCTAGAGATGATCTTAGGAGGCATTTGTCATGTGGGAAAACTTAGGTTTTTTGCTTATTATGGGAAACTTCTAATAAAATCAATATGGGTTTTTAGCATGTTTGATGGAAGCCAGGTCTCCAAATGTAGCTGATTTTAAGTGGATTCTCAAGAATGGAAAGAGCACAGGCTTTGGCATTACTGTTGCTGAAGCCAAGTGAGCTAGACAAGTCTGGGGAAACAAGGTTGGAATCTAGAGCGGTCAGAAACATCAATTGCCCTGAGAGGTGGAACACACAGAGCTCTGGATATATTTAAACCATGAGTCACATGACTAGACTCTACTTGGGCAGAAGTAAAACATGTTTTCCTTTAAATGATTAAACTTAGTTGAACTTAGTTCAAGAAAAATGTCTTTTCCCTCTGAACATTTCCCACCCCCCCCCCACCCCAGGCTTAAAGAATTTCAAGATGAGATTTTTTTTCTTAACGAGAAAACATATCAACAGCTTCCAGATTAGACACATCTGTAGACTTGGGACACCCAGATGACTTCAAATAATATATTTGGCCCATCTCCTACATCTGGATGGTTAAGACTGCATGTCAAAAAAAGAAAAAAAAAAAAGGAAGTTAGAAAGACTTCCTTGGTCTGTTGATAATAAAACTGAATGGAAATGGACTTGCATCCCATGTTTATTCCATTTTCTCCCGCATAAAGTTTTTTTTTTTTTTAAAGATTTTATTTATTTATTTGAGAGAGAGAGAATGAGAGAGCATGAGAGGGAGGAGGGTCAGAGGGAGAAGCAGACTCCCTGCCGAGCAGGGAGCCCGATGCGGGACTCGATCCCGGGACTCCAGGATCATGACCTGAGCCGAAGGCAGTCGCCTAACCAACTGAGCCACCCAGGCGCCCCCACATAAAGTTTTTAATCCCTACTCCTGGAGTGATAAAATAGTAACATTTCAAGTCCACGGTTGGAAAAGATTAGCCAACATTTCATCTGACCAACTGTTCTGCAACTCAGTCAGGATTCTGGTTAATGCCAAGCCCACATGGGTGAGTGAGACTCAGGGCGTTGGCACTGTCTTACTTTGGAAAAGTTGGGTTTTTAAGTAAGTGGGGAAAAAGAGAGGAAGAAATCAAGTCTAAGCACAACACAGGTAAGACCAACAATAACATCCCTGGGGTTGAAGGAAACAGCTTTGAGGAGCCTCCTTTCTTTACTTGGGGGTTAGTTCACTTAAAATAATAAACGTATTTCTTTACTATCCAATGACCAAAAGCTAGAATTATGATTAGTACCTATTGGTATTTCCTTTGCTTTTTTTCGGGGCGGGGGAATGCTTTCTCTGTTCCCTTTTTTTATAATTTTTCTTTCCTAACAGTGATTACTTTTTATGATGAGGGTTTTGGGTGAGGCGCAGCGTTGGGGCTCGGGGTCTCAGATGGGGCGGGCAGGGGGCGGGGGGGACGAAAGGAGGGCCTGCCCCTTTCTGCTGCGGCGCCCGCCCGAAGGCTGGAGGGGCTGTCCTCACGGAGGGTGGCCCCTTCCATCCTTCTGTCACGTTTAGGTCCCCCCGGGCGCGGGAGAGAGAGGGGCGGCAATTTGAGGCTGGGGGGGCCACTGAGGTGTGAGACCCCGCACATTATCTTACTCAGTCCTCGGGTGTTTGTACCCCATCCGAGGAATGGGAGGCTCGGAGAGGCGACGTCGCCCACCGCCCGCCCAGCCC
>NC_138378.1:116747596-116762190 GCF_054177405.1 Leptonychotes weddellii
CCCGCCCAGGCCCGGATCCGCAACGCAACCCCTGGCCGCCCCGGGTCCCGCATCCCCACCCCCGGATCGCGTCTCCCCCACCTCGCAGCCCCCCACACCCCTGCCCCGGTCCGCACCCCCGCCCCCGGCCGCGCCCCCTCCCGCGTCCCCGCCCCGGCCGCGCTCCCGCCCCGGGGCCGCGCTCGGGCGGCGAGACCGGCCTGCTGGGCGGGCGGCGGGGGCGCCATGGGCAGCGGCAGCAGCCGGAGCGGCCGGGCCCTGAGGCGGCTGCGCAGCCCCGACAGCCGGCCGGCGGGGCCCGGCGGGGCAGCCTCGGAGGGCGGGACGCGGCCTCTGGTCTCGGCGACGGCGGCGGCAGCCAGCCGGGAGGAGGCCCGGGAGGCGGAGGCTGCTGAGGGGGCGGCCGACCCGGACCCCGACCCCGGCCCCGCGGCGCCCCCCGACGGCGCGGACGAGACCCTGCGCCTGCTGGACCAGCTGCTGGCCGAGTCGGCGGCCTGGGGCCCGGGGGAGCTGGTCCCGCGGGGCCCGGCGCGGCCCCGACCCGCAGCCGGCGCCGGGAGCCCGGTGAGTGTGGGAGCCCGCGGAGCCGTTGGGGCCGCGCCCTGTCCCCCAGCCCTCCCCAGCCCCCCAGCCGCGTGTTTGCTCCCACCCGCCTCCGCGCCCCCCGCCCCAGGCTCCCTGGGCCTGCGCGCCGCCTGTCCCCCTCTGCCCCGAGGGTCACCCACCGTCTGTGTGTCTCCGAATGCCTCCGAGGTCTCCTGCTGCTCACGCGGCCTCTCCTTCCCTAACACCCCCTCTGATTTTCTCCCTGTCTGCCCCTTCTGGGTGCTGGTCTCGCTGCCTCGAGTTTGGGGTGACGGTGCTGGGTGCAGCCTGGAAGAGCAGGGGGCACACATCCCTTGGCAGAAGTGCATCTCCCCGGCTGGCTTCTGGCCAGAGCTCGCCTTTCTTTCCTTTGAGAGCTGTGTGTCCACCCTCACAGCAAGCAGCCCAGACTCCTTCCAGCCTAGGTGGGAGTTGGTCAGGCGTGCTGGCTCTTCTCCCCAGAGGAGGCTGCGCAGTGGTGCGACCGGTAGCCAAACAGTGGCTCACAAATGCGTCAGACACATCAAGAGCTTTGCCTTGCTAGTCAAGCAATTCACATGCTACTGGCTATTTTTAAGATGCTGTGGAATCTGTTTTTGGCTTCCCAATCCTCTCTTCCAGGACACTTGTAATAACAGTCCCGTTGTTCTAGAAAAACAATAAAAACGAGCACTTCGGTTTGGCAAGTCTTCACTCCAGCAGAGCAGAATGAACAAGATCTTTACTGTCAGCTCCTGGGCTTGAGGAGGATGCCAAATGCAGCACCCCCTTCCCTGGAGCCCGACAGGCTTTGCTTAACTGCCAGGACCCAGGGAAGTGTCTTCTGGGGGCAGCCACCAAGCAGCAGAATCCTGAAAATGCCACTGTGAGGGGTAGGGCGGAGAACTGGCTCAAATCAGACAGTGCAGAGTGCCTCATCTCCTCCCCGCCCCCCCCGTCCTCCTGCCCGTCCCCTGTCCCCTTGCTACCCTCCCAAAGTGAGCCGCAGTGAGTAGGACTGAATTTGTTCACAAGATTCCTTCAAGACTACATCACCATTCAGTTATATAACACTAAAAATGGATAAACGGTTGAGAAATTTGGGGGAAATTCTCAGAGAGCATGGAAGCAATCATCTAGTGTCCAAGTTTCAAGTGCCTTGGAAATTCTAGAAGTGAAAACGAGAGGAAAAGAGAAAGAATGGATTTCCCCCCGATGTCCTGAATATCAGTGACTGTCAGGGTGCAGGGCTGCCTTACTCACTCTCCCAGTCATTTGTATGATCCCAGCACCCCTCTAGGTGCTAAAGCGAACACAGATGGCACACGGTCCTTGCCCAAAAGAAATCCACTGTTTAGTGGGGAGAGAGAGACCCGCAGACAAAAACCAGAATAGGGCATGGTGAGAGACAGACCCGCACAGAGTCCACAAGAGGAGCGACTGATCCCCTGGAAAAGTCAGGGTGGCACTCCAGAAGGACAGCACTTGACCTGAATCTGGAAGGATCTGTGGCTTTAGCCAGGCAAACAAGCAGGGAAGAGCATTTGTGCAGAGGGAACCCCACGTGCCTGTGGGCAGAGGCGAAGGGGCGGGGTCTACGGTGCACAGGCGGTGGGGGTGGAGGGCCTGGTTGAAGAGGCTGAGGGGTACGTGCCATGCTGTTGCAGGTCATGCTGGGAGTTTCCCAGGTTGAGGAGTTTGGACTTTACCATAAAAGCTGTGGCTATCTCTGAAGGGCCAGGGGGAGCGGCATTTTGTGTGTTAGGACGATGACACCAACAGCTGTGGGAGGATGGCCTGGGCCAAGTAAGCGTGGGGCCAGGATGGCCAGCTGGGGGCCGCTTCGGTGGTGTGGGTGAGCAGGTCCTGAGTGGAGCAGGACAGTCGGAGAGCCGAAGGGGAGACGGAGGTGCCTAGGAGGGAGAATTGGCCAGCCGTGGTGGTTCTTCTGGATGTGGATTGTATGTATCCTCTGTGTCATAAATATTTCTTGAGTGAATCCTAGAATCTTAGGATTATTAGATCTGTAAGAAAGCTCCTCGAGTCCAATTATTTTCAGGTGTGGGGAGATGAAGTGAAAAGGTCAGGGCTCCTAATTTCTTGACTGTAAAGGTCACAGAAGGTTAACTGCCTGTACACTCAAGTGTGGGGTTTATGCTTTTTTGCTGTATAGATTATGTCCTTTGACTGATTCTCTTGGCAACTGTACATCTTATAAGATTCTGAGTTGACAAGACATCATTGAGCTAGGAAAAAATTGGCATTTAGATGGATCAATATTGACCCAGCTAAATACCAAAGGGCTGACTTCCATGTATGGGTTGAAGTCGGCCCTTCTTCAAAATGTTAGGAATGATGTTCCCAAGGACAGAGGAAAAGTTTGATTGAGCAAGTAAATAACACAATTTAAATTTCTTTAGGAGGGAAGGACGAAAACCTTCCTTAGGTTCTAAACTGTCTAGCATTTTGGAGGAGAGAGGTATTCTTCATAAGACAATATCAAACTCAAGTGAAATTATCCCTTTAAGCACCCACGTTTAAAAATTTTCACCACTGTTGATTAGAATTTCTTAGAGACTGATTATGCATATCTCTGAACCATCATCCTGAATATTATGGATTATACTTGACTGTATTCAAGAATAGTTATAGCTAATATTTTAATGTGCACTTGGGTCTCAAACAAGCATTAACTCTTTTCATCTTATTATCGTCCATTTATACAGGTGGGAAAGAGAAAAGGGCACAGAGAGGTTAAGCAACTTAACTAAAGTCACACAGTTATGGCAGAGCAGAGATCAGACTCTCGGCAGTACCCTTATTATCAAAATGGCCCTAACAGCTGTGATGCTTGTTACTGCCTCTCTGCCTTGGTCCGTCTTTCCACTGTCACATTTTAGCCATTGTCGGTCTGTATGCAACCAAACAAGCTTCTCTGTATCCCCGGCCCTAGTGGACGCCTCTCTGAGCTGCACTTGGGGGTTGGAATCACATAACCATGCCTGCTGATTCTGTGTTTCCAGGAAGAGCAGGACCCTCCGAGGTCAGGCCTGGGGGAGGTTCTTCCCTGGCCTGAAGAATCATCTCTTCAGCCAATGGGCTTTGTGGCAAATATTTTAGTTAATCAAATGTGCGTTTTTGTCTTGTTACTTAATTCTTGGTTGTTTTCCTGATACAGTTAAGGTTGCTGGGTAAGAATGAAGTATTGCCATATTCTAAAACTGGGATTTTTAAAATTAAGTTTTAAGAAGTATTTACTTTTATTTCTTTATTTACTTATTTATTTTAGAGAGGGAGAGAGATTGGGGGTGGGAAGGGGCAGAGAGAGAGAAGCCTAAGCAGGCTCCAGAGCCTGATGCAGGGCTCAATCTCACAACCCTGAGATCATGACCTGCAATCAAGAGTTGGACACTTAACCAACTGAGCCACCCAGGTGCCCCTTTTAAGAGGTATTTAAATCAATTATATCTATCTATCTACCTATATATATAGGTACATATGAGAAATGTGTATCTACATATAGCGGCTACTTCAGTGATCCTAGTGGCATTATGTTGATATCATTGGAATTATAATATTCTGCTTTGGATTTTTATACTTCAACTATTTCATAAACAGCTTTTTTTTTTTTAAGATTTTATTTATTTACTTGACAGAGAGAGACACAGCGAGAGAGGGAACACAAGCAGGGGGAGTGGGCGAGGGAGAAGCAGGCTTCCCGCGGAGCAGGGAGCCCGATGTGGGGCTCGATCCCAGGACCCTGGGACCATGACCCGAGCCGAAGGCGGACGCTTAACGACTGAGCCACCCAGGCGCCCCTCATAAACAGCTTTTTATATTGCTGCATGGTATTCTTAATTATTTTAATAAATGCAAAATATCCATCAAATTCATGTACCATGAATTAAACCATCTCCTGTTACCGTCCTGGATTAATTTCTAACTTTGTGCCTTGCAGTATTAGGTGTGCAGAGCAGAATTTTTTTCCCAAAGCCAGTGGAACTTTAAAATCAACAGTATCTTAGTGGGATATTGAAACTGAAAACTATTTAGGATGGAAAAATTATGTGAGAAAAGCTAATCGTTTGGGCTTGGGTTTTATTAAGTTATTTGATCAAATCATAGTTTTTTAACCAAGCAGCAGTATCTCCACCACTCAGTGCTCTATTACCGGGGAAAATTACCGTCTATTCTTGATCCATGCATTTAGTGTATATTTTAGAGCACCTACACGTGCCAGGTACTGTTCTAGGTGCTCGGTATACATCAGTGAGCCAGACGGACAAAACCTCTGCTACCATTCTGATCGTCTTAAGTTCAACAGTGAACAAAATAAAACATAAAGAACAATAAAGCAGGGGCGCCTGGGTGGCTTAGTCGGTTGTCTGACTCTTGATTTTGGCTCAGGTCATGGTCTCAGGGTCATGAGATCGAGCCCGGCATCGGACTCCACACTCAGTGTGGAGTGGGCTTGGGATTCTCTCTGCTCCACTCCCTCTGCCCCTCCCCCCAGTCTCTCTCTCTCTCAAATAAAAAAAGGTATATATTTTAAAAAAAGAACAGCAAAGCAGCAGGGCCTGGGGAGAACAGGAGTGGGTCTAGGTTGTCATTTTTAATAGGTGGGCAGGGAAGGTGTCACTGAGGAGGCGGGACTTGGGCAAAGCCTTGAAGGAGGTGAGGGCTGCCGTGCTTCCTTGTGGGAACCGGTGTTCCAAGCCAAGGGGTCAGCCAGTCAGAGGTCCTGGGGTGGAGCCTGGAGGGTCTGCTCAAAGAGCAGCGGGTTGGGCAGTGTGGCTGGAATGGACAGGGCAAGGTCAGGGTAGTGGGAGACAGGATGGTGGCCAGGATGGTGGCCCGGTGTCTGGGCAAAGCATGATGGTCCTTTGGCCACTGTTAGGCCCTTGGCTTTTACTTTGAAGGAGGTGGGAAGCCCTGGAGGGTTTTGAACAGAGATGACCTGATTTGTTTTAAGGCTCACCCTCACTGGCTGCCGTGTTGGAGACAGAGTGGGGGTGGGGCAGAGCCACAGCTGGGCCTGGAGTTAGGAGGCTTTCACAGGGATCCCTGAGAACAGAGGGCGGTAGTGAGGGACGTGAGGAGTGGTTGGCCTATGGACACAGACTGAAGAGAGGCAACCAGTTAACCAGTGCATTGGCTGTGGGGTGTGTGAGAAAGAAAAGGGTCAAAGATGACCCCAGAGTTTTGGGCTTGAGCAGCTAGAAGGACGTAGTTGCTGTTAGCTGACATGGAAATGGGGAAGGGGCAGGTTTGGGATGTTAATCAGAAATTTGGTTTTGAATGTGTAAGTTTGAGATGCCTATTCAACACCCAAACAGTGAGGCAAGTGAAGAGCTTGTCTTTGTAAGAGCTCGGTGCTCAGGGGAGACATTGGGGTTGGAGCTGTGAGTGTGGGATCCAGCAGAACAGAGGAGCATGGAGGGTCGACCAGAACGCCAATAACAACGATGCCGGCTAACACCTGCCCGGGTGCCAGGCACTGCTGTGGCCGTGGATGTGTGTGACCTCGTATTCAGATGTGGAAAAGATGAGGGGACACGCCAAAGGGGACAACCAGTAACGCGGGGTGAGGGGGGGAACCAAGAGGATGCCATGTCTGGAAGCCAAGGGAGGAAAGGTTTCAAGAAGGGAGAGGTGACCAGCTCTTGTAAATGTTGTTTGATGGGATGAATAGGATGAAGCCAGGGAACTGACCACTGACCTTAGCAACTTGTTGGTCCCTAATGCCCTCGGGAAGAGCAGTGGGGAAAGCTTGACAGGCTGAGGTTCATGGAGAATGAGAAGCAAGGAACCAGAGTGTAGTCAATGCTTTCAGGAAGGTTGTTTTTACAGTGAAGTGGTAGTGGATAGTCAAGGATGGCTCTGGTAGGATACGGAATTAACCATAAAAATCTCAGTCCCAGGGGCGCCTGGGTGACTCAGTCGTTAAGCGTCTGCCTTCCGCTCAGGTCATGATCCTGGGGTCCTGGGATCGAGCCCGGCGTTGGGCTCCCTGCTCAGTGGGGAGCCTGCTTCTCCCTCTCCTCCCTGCTTGTGCTCTCTCTTGCTATCTCTGTCTCTCTCTCTCAAATAAATAAATAAAATCTTTAAAAAAAAATCTCAGTCCCAGAATGGGCTGGATAAACGAAGTTTTTGAGATTAAATGCACTAGTGAAATTCAAGGGCACTCTTAAAGAGGAAATTTTGATAGAATCCAAATTCAGCACCTTTACTACCACGTTATGTAGTTGAGACTTTGTCTCCCCTCCTGCCTAATAAATCTGGGCTGATCAAGATCTAGGGAAGTTTGTTTTCTGGAAAGTTTTTTTTTTAAGATTTTATTTATTTTTATTTTTTTAAAGATTTATTTTATTTATGTTTGAGAGAGAGAGAGAGAAAGAGAGAGAGTGCGAGGGGGGGAGGGGCAGAGGGAGAGGATCTCAAGCAGACTCCCTGCTCAGTGCGGAGCTCGAGGTGGCTGGATCCCAGGACCCTGAGATCATGACCTGAGCCGAAATCAAGAGTCCAATGCTTAACTGACTGAACCACCCAGGCACCCCTAAAGATCTTATTTTTAAGTAATCTCTACACCCAACTCGGCACTTGAACTCACAACCCCGAGATCAAGAATCACATGCTCTACTGACTTAGCCAGCCAGGCGCCCCTCATTTTCTGGGAACTTTATTGTTGCTGCAAAGGTAGCACATTTTTTTTAAAAGAAGGTCTAGGTCAATCATGTCTTCTGGTTAGGCAGAATGAATCCATCTTCCACCATTTTTGCAAAGGTTCCATTTTGCTCTAGCAAAGAAGGACCAGGATAATCCTTGTCTATTACCATCAGCCAGGACTTTGGCGTAATCCTGGTTCACAGCTGCTATGGGATGTGAGGGTGAATACAGCAGTCAAAATGATTACGTGGCTGGAAAGCAGATCACCAGAGAGAGTTAAACATGATGGGTAATATGATGGACTTTTGGCAAAAAAAAAAAAAAAAGTCATTATTTTGACAACAGTTACCGTCCGTCTGCATTCAGATGCGATCTATAGTAAAGCACACAAATTTAAGTGGCAGTAAGTGGTATTTGAGCAATCTAGGAAAAATAGAAGAGTAAAACTAGTACTGATCCCCAAAAAGCTCCTAACTGTGTTGTGGAGGGTTTTGTAAATGCACATGTGTCATTCATCATGGAATTCTTGCAGTAGAGATATATAGGAAGGATTATACACGCAAGGAATACTTCCATCTGAGGCAGGCGTCTTCCCAGTGGGCCGGACGTCTGAGTTGGTTCTAAAGGATCAGTTGAGTTTTCCAGCAGTGGGAAAAGGATGGAGCCTTCCATACAGAGGGAACACGCAGAGGCATGAAAGTGCTTTAGGAGAACAGCGTGCAGCCCGTTATGGCTGGAGAGCGAGGTGATGACAGATGGAGCGCAAAAGGCAACCATATCGCTTTGAGTCATGATTTCACAACCCTCTAGGCTAAGGGGTGGAACTTCATCCTGTAGACAGTGCAGAGCAAGTGGAGGTTTTCTGTGTTTATTATACTTAAATGTTGATTTTGAAATCAGAAGAGGTAATAGAAATGCACAGGAGAGAAGATGTGAAAGATGCCCTGAAAAGAAAGTGTCCCTTCCACTGTCCCCACCTTTTCCCCGGGTCCCTTCCCCAGAGACACCAGCTTATTTCTCGTGCCTCCTCTCCTGGCCAGCCTCACTTTCGGAAGGTCAGAAGCAGCAGGGGGTAGGGATTGAGAGGAGACTGTGCAGGAGTGAGACGCTCAGGTAGGAGGGTACTGCACTAATCCAGGGCCGAGGAGGTGGGAGAAGCCCAGATGACATCTGGGTACGACATGCAAAGGAAGGCAAGTTTCCAGAACGGCGCCAAGGCTTCTTGCTTGTGTAGTTGACCCGGGTTTGAGGTGGGAGGCAGACGAGTTCCTGGGGCTGTCCGAAATTCATGTCCACTGATGTTCATGGTTTGTGAACACAGCATGCAGACGGGCTGCTGTGGGGGAAAGCACATGGACTGGGGGAGAAGAATGCTAAGCCTGGAGAACATCCAACGCTGCAGGAAGAATCCTCCCCTCAGGGGACCTATAAAAACAGCGAGATTTCAACTGTAAGATGCACAGTGCCTGGAGAAGCGGGCAGGATGTGGGACCTCCGAGGGCTCCCTCCCTCCGTGGTTGCAGGACGGTGGCTGAGAGCGCAGCCCCACAGCGCCTGGCCTGACCCAGGCCTCAGCAGTGGCTGCTGGCTGCTGACTGGAGAGGGGAAGGACGGGGGGGGGGGTCGCTGTCAGGAGCATGACGTCCAGAGGTGCTGGGGAAGACTTTTTGGGCCCAGGAGATTTAGTTCCCACAGGTGAGGGGCCAGCAGGGATCTGCGCAGAGCAGAGGTTCTTACCTCCCTTGGGGCCAGGAGCCCGATACCAGCAAGGAAGGTAGCTCCCAGCCCAAGGCCACCAGTTTGGGTGGCCGCTGAACTCTGCCTCCTGACAGCCAATGTCCAGGAACCCGGTGGTCTCTTTCCAGTTGGAGAATCAGCTTGCTAGCAGCCCCAAAGGGACACGAGACCATGAGGCCCACATCTCATTTACGTCAGAGGCCTTTGGAGCTCAGCAGGGGGAGCTGCCCCAGGGCTGGGCAGGCCCGGGAGCCACGCCAGGTCATCTCCCTCCCCGTGCAAGGGCAAGTAGCCACTGGATGGGGGCTGCTCCCAGGGTGGGCAACAGGCTGCCTGCGGCCCATCCGTGAGTCCAGCTGAGTCCCCAGTGTTTATAATGATGTGAAAATGTATGTGAACATGCTTTATAAGGTGAGAAAACACTATATAAATGGAACTGATTGTCCTTTTCCTCCAATCCCACCCCTTTTAGCTTCTCCAGGTCGGCCTGGCTTTCATTCTCTTTGGAAACACTTTCCTGAAGGCATGGCCTCGTGAAGGGCGGTGAGGGCTCCTCAACCGGTGGTCTCAGAGTCAGAGCCTCCTTTTGAAAAAGTCTGGTTGTCATTTTATTTTATTTTGTTTTATTTTTAAAGATTTTATTTATTTATTTGCGAGAGAGAGAATGAGAGACAGAGAGCATGAGAGGGCGGAGGGTCAGAGGGAGCAGCAGACTCCCTGCCGAGCAGGGAGCCCGACGCGGGACTCGATCCCGGGACTCCAGGATCATGACCTGAGCCGAAGGCAGTCGCTTAACCAACTGAGCCACCCAGGCACCCTGGTTGTCATTTTATTAACGCAGAACAGCTCTCCCTGCAAAGCCCACCTGGCCCGCAGTGATTGCTGCCTGGGAGGCCGCGGAGTGGGGCTGTGTGGGGACAGGAGCGCCCCCTGGTGGCGGGAAGGCTGAGCCCGAGGGCACAACACGGGACCTCGCTGAGGCCGGGAGGCCAGGTGCCAGGAGGTGCCCTCACGCTGTTCTCTCCACTTTATGTGCTCAGATGTCCATGATGAAACATAAAAACCCCAACCAACCGAGCAAACCTGGGCTTCGAAGAAGGATAATTCTTCGATAGTGAAGAAGGGGGAAGGCTTCCCAGGCTGTGGAATATCACCCAGAAATAAAAGGGAGTAAACTTACTGGGATGCCTGGTAGGCTCCGTGGGTGGAAGATGCGACTCTCGATCCTGGGGTCGTGAGTTCGAGCCCCACATGGGGCGCAGTGAACCGTTGTTACACACAACGTGGATGGATCTCAGAATCATTACACTGAGGGAAAGAAGCCAGGGAAAGGGTGCACGCTGTATGATTCTGCGGGTCTCGGCTTCCAGAGAGGGCGCACGAATCTGCAGTGACCGGAAGCAGATCAGTGGTTGCCTGGAGACGGGAGGGCGGCCGAGGGTGCTGACCGCAGGGATGATTTAACAGGTCCATGCACATGTGGAAGCCCACCAAACTGAATTCCTTAAACATCTGTGGCTTGTTATATGGCAGTTCTCCGTATCAGTGATATGTGTACATACATACATATGAAGCTGAACATGAAGAGTTAAAGGGGAGGACTCTCTAAACAGAAGAAGCAGAACATAGACATTTTGGTAAATAAAAGATGCAGCGGATTTCCTAAAAATTAACCATTGATTCTTTGCTTTTTTCAAAAAACCCTAGTTGTAGGGGTCTGGGGAGACTAAGAGATCATCTGATTCACTTCCTCCTCCTCTTTTCTGCTGCTCCTTCAGCTCTGGTGTGTTCTTCAAAACCTGCCTGGGATCGCGAGTGATGACACATCGCCCGCCCATACACACTCACGCGCTCCCTGAGCTCAGCCCGGTTCCCACGGCCGCCGGCCCAGCCCAGGCGCCACGGCCCCCCGGGGTCCCCGGGGTCCCCGGGGTCTGTCTGGCCCAGAGGGGGCAGGCTGCCCGGGCGGGAACGTGTGTCTGCACTAGGCCGGGAGCAGCGGCAGGGGCTGCTGTGTCTTTGCTTTTCGTCCAAGCTCCCTCTGCGGCTTCAGCGAGCTGTGTTTCGGGGAGGGCGTCTAACACACTCCACATGTGACAAAGTCAAGTGAAAGGCTGAAACGCACTGACAAAGAAAGGACCGTGCATTCAGACCTCGGGCACAGAAAGAAACCTCAGTAAACATGGAGCAGATATAACAAGGCTGAGCCATGGGGGAAATTACAAAAGCAAGAGCACAGCATCCCTTCCGAACCCTGCTGTAGGGTGTGTGCAGGTGATGGTGTGCCCCGTCCTGGTTGCTCCCCGGCGCCAGCAGGGTGTCCCCCTCAGCGGCAGGGAAAGCAGCGGGCAGGAGGAGACGGGCTGATCCTGCAAAGGTCTGACTCTCAGTTGCCCTCCCGCTGGGAGAAACTGTATGTGTAACAACCTTCACACAGTCTGGTGATGAGGGAGAAAGCCAAAGTAGGTGATGACAAAGGCTGGTTCCGCAGAAACTGACAAGAGGGCACAAGGGTGCAAATAGGATGATGTCTAAAAAGCAGCTCGGGGATGGCTGGGTTAAGTACTACTTTTCTTCTCCGGAGGCCCTGGGCATGTAGGCAGGCCCCATGACCAAAAGCTGTAGGTGACAGTTTGGTGGCAGTGATAAGTGAGGACTTTCTTGTGTACCCGAGAGAATTGAAAGCAGGGTCCCAAAGAGATCTCTGTCTACCCATGTTCACAAGAGTGGTACTCACAGCAGCCAAAAGGTGCAAGCAACCTGACAGACGAATGCGGTTCACACACACAATAGGATATTAGTCAGCCTTAAAAGGGAAGGACATTCTGGCACCTCCTCCAACATGGATGAACCCCAAAGACGTGCCAGCTGAAGTCAGCCAGACACAAAAGGACAAATACTGTAGGATTCCGCTTAGACAAGGTGGTCAGATTCACAGAGACAGTAGGAGGGTGGTTGCCGGGGCTTGGGGTGGGGAGTTGTTGAATGGGGACAGAGTTTCTGCTTTGCAAGATGGAAAGAGCTCCTGAGATTGGTTGTATTTGAATGTACTTAATACTGAAATGTACGCTTAAAAATGGTTAAGATGGTGAATTTTAGGCTATGTGTATTTTATCACAGAATTTTGTTTTTAATTAAAAAGAACATTCAGGGGCACCAGGGTGGCTCAGTCGGTTAAGCACCCGACTCTCGATCTCAGCTCAGGTGTCAGTCTCAGAGTCGTGAGTTCAAGCCCTGCATTGGGCTCCACGCCCAACGTGGAGCCAACTTAAAAAAAAAAAAAAAGAACATTCAGATAGTCTGAGCTGCTCTGAGATGGGATGGGTGGCTTCAAGAGGCAGTGGGGTTAAGTGTGTGTGTGTGTGTGTTACTTCCCGTCCTCTTTCTTCCCTCTATCCCCCCTCTGTCCCTCTTCCTACTGTGAATTCCTTGCTGACTTGAGAGTCATCTGCTCTGCATCTTTATACTCCCCAAAGGCAAAAATGAGTGTCCCAAGAAACGCGCCATGATATGGAGTCCCCTATCGCAAGGTCACCAGCCACCAACAGCCATGGTCGGCTCTTGGGGACACGGCTGGAACGGGGCTGCTCACCCTCGCCGTGTGGCCAGCCTCCACTTGCAGTGGAGGCAAGACCAACCTCTACTGGACAGCGCGTCGAGGCTGGCTGGCCTTCCCCTGCCCAGCCCCACGGGGCCCGCGTTGGCAGGACATGCCCAGTGTGTGCTTGCTTCACTTCCCAACGCTAATGTTTCCCAAGAGACACGTCAGAGCTGATTTCACAGGGAAGAAAATGTTGTACAGAAACCTCTGCTTAGGCCTCGAAGACCAGGACGCTCCCTAGACCAACCACATCACGCAATCTGGTTATCTTCCAGGGGGCCTTCGTCAGAGGTTGGCCTAGATTGGACGTTGGTTCAGATACTTCAGATGGTGTTTACTGGTCATCTGTAGGATGGCGGTTACACTACGGATGAGCCGGATGGATAATCTCTCGTCTCGCAGCAGCCCTGAGGGCTCAGTCCCCATTAGGCACATGGGTAAACTGAGGCTCAGAGAGCCTCACAATCCACCCAAAGGCATATCATTATTAACTGGCACAACTGGGATTTGAACCCTTTTCTCTATTATGCTATTTTTACTCTACTATGCCAACTGCTATATAGACTTTAAACTCAAGATTATAACGACCCAGCACCTTGACATTCAACTTAATTCGGAAAATACTTCATGTTTATCCTGTGCCCAGCTTGGAGAAGTGGTACTCTTGCTGGGGAGGACTAACTAACACTAACAGGTTAATAACTAGAGGACGGCATGGTATACAACATCGGTCCAATGATAAGAGAAACGATAGCAGCTAATGTTTACTGAGAACTTACTAAGTGCCAGGCACTCTGGAATGACTTTAGAATATCTCCCAGTAAACTTGCTTTGCACACGAGGAAAACCACTGCTGAGAAAGGTCAGGACAACCACACGAACCGTAGAGCTGCTAGGGCAGGGTTTGGTCTGTCTCTCTTTCAAAACTTACGCCCCTGACTACCGTACTGCCCACCCTCTCCAATTGCACATTTTATAGCAACACCCCGCCCCCCAGCTCTGTGCTCTTACACATCTGGCTAACTGTTTAATGTGTTTAAGACTTACTTCTCCAGCGACATTGCCAGGACCTCAAGAGCATAGAGCGCAGGTCTGCCCAGCAGCTGATAGAGCACAGGGCATGCTGGGGTGCTGGGTGAATGGCTGGTGAGTGATTGATCCATGTGATCACATCTCCGAGTCCGAGGATGCAGAAGGGCTTTACAAGAGAATTTGGAGAGAACACAACCAGCTTCCTGTGGGGGCAAAAGCCCAGTTCTGTCTATTGGCAGTGTAGGATCATGGAATGAGAGAACACAATTGCTCCACTATTAAAAGGAAAAAACCAAAACCTTTAAAACTCCCCAATGTCTGCAGAATAAGTAAGGTCCCGATCCCAGGCCTGAATGCATAGATTTAATTTCAAGTGGTCCCAGACTGGAAATGCTCCCGAGGTGCCCAGCAAAAAGTCATCTTCCTCTTAGGACTCAGAGAATACTCACAAGGAAGTTTCCAAGGACAAGAAGCAGCAAACCACAAAAAATAACCAACTATGCAAGGAACCCAGTAAAAACCAGAAGAAAAAATAGTCAACAAAACTAGATCAGTGGAGGGCGTCTGCCTGGCCCAGTCAGTTAAGCACCCAACTCTTGATTTCAGCTTAGGTCATGATCTCAGGGTCCTGGAATCGAGTTCTGTGTCGGGTTCCACGATCAGTGGGGAATCTGCTTGAGATTCTCTCTCTCCCTCTCCTTCTGCCCCTCCCCCCTCCAAAATAGATTGGTGAAGACTTCAGGTGTTTGGATTACCAGGAACAGATTATATTCAATTTATGTTTATTATGTTTAAAGAAAATACCTGCAAAGGACAAGGGCCTAGAGAAAGTGACCTGGTGTATTTGAAAAAGAACCAAACAGAACTTGTAGAAATGGAAACTAGAATAAACAAAGTTAAAGATCCCGATGGTGGGGCGCCTGGGTGGCTCAGTTGGTTAAGCGACTGCCTTCGGCTCAGGTCATGATCCTGGAGTCCTGGGATCGAGTCC
>NC_138378.1:116762290-116785346 GCF_054177405.1 Leptonychotes weddellii
CCCGATGGTGTGGGTTAGCAGGAAATTAGACAGAGATGAAGAGATCAGCACATTGGAAGACAGAGCTGGAGAAATGACCCAGCGCATAGCACCCAGACGAGGCTCTGATCCAGATGCTCAAGAAAAAAATCACAGCAAGCATTAAGTTGTGAAACAATAGAAACTTTCCCTTTCAATAAAGGAGCAAGACAAAGATGCCTGTTATTATCACTTCTTTTCATGTAGTACCAGAAGTCTGGAAAAGTTAGGGGGAAATTGAATGGCTATTATTCCCAGAAAAGGTGAATGAGAACAAAAATAATACAAAAAGAATCTACACATAAATTATGAGAGCTAATACAAGAGTTGGTAAATTCACCGACTCCCCCAAATATATATATTTCAGTCATATTTCTGCAACAAGAGATATAAAATAAAATTTTATTTAAAAAAGGTGATGCTGTGTGGGGCACCTGGGTGGCTCGGTCGTTAAGCGCCTGCTTTCGGCTCAGGTCATGATCCCAGGGTCCTGGGATCGAGCCCCGCATCGGGCTCCCCGCTCAGCGGGAAGCCTGCTTCTCCCTCTCCCTCTGCCCTTCCCCCCACCCGCCCCCTTCACACTCTCTCTCTCAAATAAAGACTTAAAAAAAAAGACATTAAAGAAGGCCTGAATGAATGGAGAAACAGTCCTTGTTTATAAATCAAAAGGCTGATTATTATAAAGGTATCAATTCCCCCCAAATGATCTGTGGTTTAATACCACCCCAACAAAATCCCCAAGATTTTTTTTCCCCACGGAATAGGCCAACCTGATTCCAATACATATATGGGGAAATGCAAAGAACCAAGAGTAGTCAAGACTCTTTTTAAAAAGAAAGGTGGGAGGACGTGCTTTAGCAGATGTCAAGGTTCATTCTAAAGCTGTGGTCATTGGCATGGGCTGGTGCAGGCACAGGGCTTGGCACGGACTTCCGGAAAAGCCCGCAGACAAACGTGTGCTCCGTCTGAACACCCTTGTCTGGGGACAGAGAGAGCTTGGCAGAGCCAAGTGGAAGGCAGATGTGACCCCTGGAGGTGAGAGATGGGGGTGCAGCCAGGTCACTGGCCACATGTGTGAGCTTCATAAAGTCACCCCCTGCCCCAGCCTCAGTCTTCCCACCTGTGAAGTAAGCAGATGCAACTGGAGAGCCAGAGGGAGGCTTTCCCGCTGTGGTTTATGACCTAAGCTGAAATCAAGAGTTGGGTGCTTAACTGACTGGGCCAGGCAGACGCCCTCCACTGATCTAGTTTTGTTGACTATTTTTTCTTCTGGTTTTTACTGGGTTCCTTGCATAGTTGGTTATTTTTTGTTGTTTGCTGCTCCTTGTCCTTGGAAACTTCTTTGTGAGTATTCTCTGAGTCCTAAGAGGAAGATGACTTTTTGCTGGGCACCTCGGGAGCATTTCCAGTCTGGGACCACTTGAAATTAAATCTATGCATTCTATCTAGTCCTGGGTTAAACATGGTGGCCTGTGTCTGTTGGCAGAAAGCATCACTGACAATCTTCTGATGCTTCCTCCTTTTGTCCTTCTCGAGGTGTCCTCCAAACAGAGCGCTGACGAGCACCCAGAGAGCGGCAGAGTCTCCAGGTGAGTGCGAGGCTGGGGTGAGCACGTTTCCTCTGCCAGAAGCCGCAGCTTCTTGCCTCCGCCCCAGATGCCCACAGAACCCCATGGCTCCCAGGTCCCAGCTCCCTCCTTCCAGGGAAGGTCCCGGCCATGGGCGTGTGCAGAAGCCCTCGGCCTCACAGCCACAGTCATCGTCCCCCTGAGAGAGGCCCTGATCCAGATCATCCAGGGCATTCCCGATCTCACTCGTTCACTCAGAAACTGTGTGCCGTGGGACATCTGCAGATGAGCCTTCCAGAGTTTACAGCCTAGAGGGATGGCAGATGGACCCCCTGTAATCTGTTACAATTTTATCAGGAAAATGCTTTTAAAACCCCTGGGAAGAGTCAGCTAAGGACCCCAGGCCCAGAGACCAGGCCTTCTCTCTCTGCTCCGGGCCATCCCACATGGCTCTGGGCCGTGTGAGGATTTCAGGGCATCAAGAGCAGCCCAGCACGAGGTTTGGCTGGGATGACCTTGGGCCCCTGGCCTATTCTCCCCCACCATACCCTCCTGGCTTCCTTACCTCTAAAGGGATGACAGTGATCTGCCCCGTCCCTGGGATGTGGGTGACTCTGGGATTCAAGACCACCGATGTGAACAGGTGTAAAACTTCTAACGTAATAGCTGTTTTTATGACCAATTCCAAATGGTTTCAGGGCAAGAAGCTTGCTGGTTTCCCTTACTGAACACACATTTGCAGGGGTCCTTCCTTGAGCAGCTTGGTCTCTTCACAAGGGCAGGCAGTGGGCTCAGGGGAGGTCAGAGAGGGGTCAGGAGTGGTCTGAGGGCTCACAGAGGAGCTGGTAAGGGTTAAACTGGTTTGAAGGCCGCGTGGGAGGTCACCAAGGAGACAGGAGGCAGGAGCATCCCGGCCGCATTTCCAGCTGAGGACACTTTGCGCCAGCAGGTTGCAGTTAGCCCAGGGCCCTGGGGGTCACCGAGAGCCGGAAGCTCCCCGAGGTGGAGAGGGCGCTAAGTGCCACGCAGTAGCCATTGGCCACCGCTCTCGAGTGGGAGCGGGCTGGGACCCCTCGCTGGCGTAGAGGGCGAAGCAGTGGGAACGCTTAAAACCCCGACACCAGTGGTCCAGGCCCAGAGCCTTCTTCAGCATCGTGGAGAGCCCTGGTCCTCCCTCAGACCCTCCTCCTCTCGTTGTATGGACTGGGGGTGGGCTTGGCACTCTGCGCCAGGGGTTGGGGGTGGTCTCGGGTGCGAGGGCAGCCACCGCCCCAGGGGCCCCGGCCAGCTCTGCTGGGCCGACCCAGGCGCCCGAGCCTGCAGCTCTGTGCTGGGGACCTGGGGACACACCTGCCTGTGGGCGCCGCGGAAGGAACGGCGCACAGCTCAGCTCTGGCTGACTGTTTCCACTGATTTTAAAGAGAATTAGCACGACGTTCTCCAGTTTTCATCAACCTGAGGAATTTAGAAGGGTTAAATTCTATGTGGAATCAATTAGCTATTTCTTCTGCTTTTTAACTGAAGGGGCCCCTTCCGCTCCCTGCACACTCCCGGTGGCTGCTCAGACTCCTCACCACCCTCCCGGGAATCTACTCCCTCCCTGGCTCACCTGCTTTCATGCGAGGCTCTGTCAGGCTCCGGCAGCCCGCCCTGCTGCCTCGGGAAGGAGGAGAGGGCCATGGAGGCAAGCTCTGAGGGCGCACTGGCCCTCCCCGGGGTCAGGCCTGGAGCAGCCTTCCTCTGGTCCCCAAACTTGGGCTCTTCGGCCTCTAAGGAGAGCCCCTGCGGGGAGGGAGCAGCGGGCCTCCTGGCCCACATCTGCCGTGGCTCCCCCACGCCTCCGGGCCCTCGGGGGCCCTTCTCCCTCCACCCCCCACGCAGATCTCAGAGGCAGTACAGCCCCCCTTCCTTCCCGGCCTCCTCCCCTACCCCCCAGCTCTGCTGTCAGAACCCAGCAGAGCAGCATTTCGGGGAGAAATGTCCTAACATCTGCAGTTTACTTTGAAATACCTCCAGAAATCAGATGAAGTAGATGTGTGATAAAGTAAATACAGCAAAAAAAAAAAAAATGTGTATTTACTTAATTATTGAATCTACAATTTCAACCTTTCTATGTGCTTGGGAGTCTTTGTGATAAAGTGCTGAAGAGAAAAATCCTTCCAAGCCCAGTTAAAATCTCTTCCCGCAAACTCTCGCCCTCCCCTCCGTCCTCGTCAAGCTGGGGTCTCGCCCCACTTTGTCGGCACCCAGCCTCCACACCCGTGACCCGTAAGGTACCCACGGAGGTCGGCTCCCAGGCTCGCTCAGCCTCACGGAGGCCGCGTGGGCCCCTGCCTCGGGTCTGGTCCCTCACAGCGCCGGGCACACAGTAGGTGTCTCGTAGACGCTTGTTGAAAGGAACGTTTGATGTGAACCGGGGCCATGTGGGCCTTGACCCCCCAGTCCTGATCGTCCTTTTTTTTTTTTTTAAGATTTTATTTATTTATTTGAAAGAGAGAGAGAGAGAGAGAGAGAGAGAGACAGAGCACAAGAGGGGGGAGGGGCAGAGGGAGAAGCAGACTCCCCGCCGAGCAGGGAGCTCGATGCGGGGCTTGATCCCTGGACCCCGAGATCATGACCTGAGCTGAAGGCAGACGCTTCACCGCATGAGCCACCCAGGCACCCCCGAGTCCTGATCATCCTTGATGACATCTACATCTTTCTCCTGAGGGGCAACGGCGGGGAGACATGGAAACGGCAGGGCTGAGCTTGTCGGGCTGGCTTTGAGGGCAGGGCTGGCCCGACCTGAGGTCCTAGGATTGGGTAACAGAAGCTGAGGGTGCATGGAGGGGACGCCTGGTGACTCTGGTGGCTCCTGTCTGCACCTGCCGCTGAGGATCCCCCAGCCCGGCTCCCTGAGTTCACAGGTGCGAGGGGAAGTCGCTCCAGCGGCCTGAGCGGCAGAGCAGCGTGGGCTTCTTCTCCAGCACCGCAGAACAGGCCGCGGGAGGTCACTGTCCCCCCGCCGGCGGCGGGCAGCTCTGGGCTGCGGACCTCGCATCCGCTCCAGCGGGTAGCACGCAGCCTGACCCATGCCCACACCGCCCCAGCTGTCAAAGGTTCTGGGCAGGCCAAGGCCAGTGCCAGGCAACACTGCCAGGGAGCAGCCTGAAAGAAAGGGAAGTTCGGGGTACAGTGAACACCACCCCAAAGTCCCTATGATGTCCAGAAAGTCGGAGAGGGGGTGGGCCACCAGGTGCAGGCTGATGGGAACGACCTTGTGGAGCCCAGGGAGCAGGAACAGGGTCTGACTCTGGTCACTTCTGCCATGCCCAGTCCTGTCTTGCAGCAGCAGCTCCGTTCAGCGCCCCCAAGGGTGCAGGCCCCGGGAGTAAATCAGGCAAATGGGTAGCTCGCAATGCAGCTCACATTTGCTTAGGGCTGTGCAGTGTGCAGGACTCGGTGTCACGTGCTCTCTGTGCATTATCTTATTTATGCCCCAGAATGAACTTATGAATACAGCTCCACTTTAGAGGTAAAAAAATTGATGCTCAGAGATGCAAATGCCTTGTTCAAGGTTGCAGCGCTAGTAAGTGGCAGAGCTGGGATTCGAACTCGGGCCTTTCCACCCTGAGGGCCCTGACCCTGAAACGCCCCAGGGGCTGGCTTCCTTGCAGGGTATGTAAGGTCTGGGCGGACAAGGTCATAGGCAATGAAGCCAGAGAAATAGGCAGAGGCCCGCTCTTATAAAAGATTAAGAATTTTTTCCCAGGGCAAAGGTTTTCGGTTTTGGTTTAAGGACGGATCACAAGTCCCTGAAGGGGCCATCGTGGAGATGACGAGTTTGAAGGTGACACCTTGTCTCCTGACACCCCTGTCCATGTTTCTGGCTCACAGAGCCCCGGGCGGCAGCCACGGGAGGCCTGAGAGGCAGTCGGGCAGCTCGGCCATCTCGTACGACTGCTCGGAAGAGGAGCTGATGGCCAGCATCGAGCGGGAGTACTGTCGCTGAGGCTGCTGGAGCTGCCCTGCAGGCCCCCCGGCCCCCCGACCAGACTGGGGTTGCACCCCCGCCCCTGCCCCCTGCCCAGGCTCTGGCTGGAGCTGAGCCCCCTCCAACATGCAGTTACTCCTGGCTCTTTCGAAAGATCCGGCTTCAAGCTTGCTGGCAAGTGGTGCTCAGCGTGCAGACCCAGGCGTGAAGGCAGACACAGGGGCCGTCCCGCCGGTGGGTGCGCAGGTGCTCTCCCAGCTACTCCTCCCGCAGTGTCTGCGGAGGGCTTGTCGGCGGGCTTCTCCTGGAGCCTGAGATGCTTCCCCTGTCGGATGGCCCTCTCTGCACCGGGACTGGGGACAGCTCATCAGACTGGCTCCCTTGGGGCCTCTAACACGTCCTGGTTCTCCACAGCAACTGCCCGGAGATGTTGACGCGTGCATTACTGTTCTGTGGCTCTGGGGCGGGGCCGGAGAGTCTGCATGTCTAACCAGCCCCTGGGTGAGACCCGAGCTCCTGGAACCCAGCCTCGCTCGGGGTAGGAAGGATTGAGTCTAAGCTTTAGACCTTACCCAACTCTTCCTTCCTGGCGCTGGGGCTGCTGAGAGCCACAGCCCGCCTGCCTCCCTGGAGAGAGGCCTGTGCCCCTCCTTGGCAGGTGTGAGGGACGGAGAGCACAGGACCGGGAGCTGGAGCCCTCAGTTAACTAACATGCAGCCACTTTCACCCTGTGGGCCTCAGTTTCCCTCTCTAGAAATTGAGTCCTGGAGGCTCTTCCAGGCATTCCAGCCCCAACAATCCAGGCTTCCTTGATCTCTGCTGTTCTGCCCTCCCCCTGGGGCACAGAGCTGCCTCTGCAGCTGCGGCGGGTGGGGGGGCACCCCGGCCCCACCTGGAGGAGGTCCTGAGGAACACCTGCTCTCACCAGCCTGATGGGACTGGTTTACTCTCGTCCCACCTGGGAAGAAGGTACAGCGTCCCCGCATTGAGGCCAGAAGAGCCCAAGAACGTTCCCAGCGGACAGATGAGAAAGCCGGTTTGCCAGGGATGTCTGTGAATCCAAGGCAGGGCCAGGGGAGCCACAGGCTGACTGGAAGGTGGGACTCCTGGGGGGCACAGGCGTGGCCGGCCTTGGAAGAAGGTTCTGGCTGGCGTGCGGTTCGGGGGCCAGGTGGCAGGCCCCTCAGGAGCAGCTGGGAGGGCTTCAGAACAAAGGGGCACGTGGGTGTGACGTCAGCTTTTGCCAAAGCCAGAATAGGTCTCAGCTTGTCACAGTTACCACCAACACAGAGCCTCCCTGGCGTCGCCTGCAACATGCAAGAGCTTCTGGGACACAGACGCAGGGCCCGTTGGCGCTGTCCCCAGACCCACAGGCCTGCTGTCGTCGCAGGCAAACGGGTGTTTCCATGAACTTTTATTGCTTGGCAAGGCGGCCTTTGATCAGGTGTTCCATCACCCGGAGATTCTTATTGCCGAGCCGGAGGATGGCGCGTGGAGCCTTCCGACAACGGTCGCCGACGGAGTGGCTCCGAAACCCCCCAAAGCGAGAGCTACTCCCCATCCAAGCCCAAATCATTTCTTTCGATCAAAGAGGAAAGCCATTACTATTTTAATAATACAAATATTTCTCTTAAAAGCAGTTAATATTTTCTTTCTCACCACCAGACAGATCAGGCCTTGAATTTAATGACGTAAAATGTTTACAGTTTTACATCATTATTTTGTTAAAATGGAACACATTCAGCCAGTTTCCCGCATTTTCCAGTGGAAACCTCATACAACGATTCATGAGATAAAAGTGTTCAGAAAAAGAAGAATTCGTCCTGTGGTTACTCCAGTCTCTGTCGAGGTCAAAGTGAGTGCACATCATCAAAGCAAAGCAGTTGCTCTCGGGTCCTTTTTTTTTTTTTAATTCCCTGAATTCAGGAAAGTGTCTTCTGAATGGTGACCAGCCATATAAAGCCTAAAGCCGTGTGTCCCAGCCGTGAGGTGGGCCTGGGCGGGGGGCTGGCCTGGGGGTGGCGGCGGTGGGGAAGGCCCAGGACCACTAGACGGGGGCTGATGGCCCGCGGCGGCCACTCACCGCTCCAGCCCCTCCCGGGGCAGCTCCGTGCGCCTCCCCTGAACCCCAGCCCTCTGCTCCGGAGCTGAGTGCGGGACCTGCTCCCAGACGGGGCGGGAGGCAGCTCAACGAGAGGCAGGAAGGAAAAGGCCTCAGAGTCGAAAGTGACAACGACCCAACCCGTGCGGAGGTCTGGGACGGTCTGAGCACTGGAAGTGCGTCTCCTGGTTTCTGCGGGGGGCACGCTCCTCTGAGAGGCGGCAGAATGCCAGGAAGCCAGGAAACACACTCCATCCCGGCTCTGAGAAACGTCGTGGCCATTTCCCTGGGGAAGGAGCAGAGCCACGCCAGACAGTGCCCTTTGATGGGCCAAAGTCTTATTTATTTATTTATTTATTTATTTATTTATTTGAGAGAGAGAGAGAGAGAGAGAGGAGGGGCAGAGGGAGAGAAGCTCAAGCAGATTCCCGGCTGAGCGCGGAGCCTGATGCGGGGCTCGACCTCACAACCCTGAGATCATGACCTGAGCCGAAATCAAGAGTCAGACGCTTAACCAACTGAGCCACCTGGCCGCCCCTTGATGGTCCAAAGTCTTAGAGCCACGTCCCACTGGGCTGTGCTGCGCCCCCCGCTGTGAGGTCTCCCCCGAGGCTCTGCTCAGTGCCACATGCGTCCCCATCCGCCGAGCCCCTGCTGCTGTGAGCCTGGCCCTCAGCTAGATGCCCAGTCCGTGCTTGCCCGCACAGCTGTAGGCACGTCTTCACTCCGGAGAGGGGAAAGGTTGTCAGAGAAGAGTAGCTGTCGCCCGCCTGGAGGTCCAACCCATGGGGCTGGAGGGCCTTCTGTTCTGGCAATAATCAGGCAGGAGAAAAGCCTTCCGGGGTGCACTGGGGAGGATAAACCACATCTGAGTCTCTGAAGGCCAGCGCCCTCCTCTAGGCAGGAGGCAACACGAAATCAGCCCTTCGGTGTGCGGGCATCTGGACCCCTGGGGACCAAGCCGACCTTAACAGGTGTGCAGGGTTCTATCTTCTGTGATGAAATCGTCAGTTTCCAGAGTTGGAAAGGAAAAGCTGCCTTTTCCGTGGGGTGTGGACCCTGGGAAGGAAAGGTGACACTTATTTTAAGTCTTCAGGAGGTGACCCTCTGACGGACGCCCCATGGAGCGGTGTCTGGGTGTGGCCACACAGAAGCGTGTGTGGTTTCTTGCGGCGCCTTGGGCACAGGGCTGTCCTTCCAAGACCCAGGCTTCTGCCCACGTCAGGGGCCTGTGGCCAGGGGTCAACAGTGACACCACTTGGCAGCAAGCATCACAGAAGCAGCGTCGGTCAGGACTTCCCGGCTCAGCCCCCGGGGAGCTGCGGTTGGAAAGATCCCCATTCGGGCTCCCTAAGCCCCAAGAGGTTTAGCACAATTTGTAGGGAAAGAGGAGGAACCGCAGAGGGAAGGGCTGGGTTTCTTACGAGTCTGACAGGAGAGTATCTGAGGGGAAAATAGAAATGACACGACCTTATGTGCTAGGCCCTGGGGGTATAAAAGACAGATGTGACGGGAATGAGCCAAGGCCCCTGCAAGCTCAGATGAGGGGCGGGGAGCCGCTGGGGCCTGGGTCCTGCAGTCCACACTGCTCCCTCCCCCGCCCTTGGAAAACGTGGGGTAGGAAGTAGCCAGGCTGCCTGAGGAGGCCCATCAGCTTGTCTCGGCTGCAAGAGCTGGGAGCGCGGGGACTGGGAGAGCCCCGCGGGCAGGGAGGAGGCCCGGACTCTAGTCTTGGCCTCACTTTCCAGCAAGTGATCTGGGGATCTTAGTGTCCTCATCTATCCAGGCGGCAGATGGCGCTTGTCCTTCCTGCTGCCCACGGTGCCTGGGAGGCCTGACCGGCAAATGGCTGGCGCGGGGAGCTCTGTCACTGCAAAGCCCATGCAGGTAACAGGTGGGCACTTGGTCGTGAGGTTGGGCTGCTCAGTGTAGGGGGAGGGGCTGGTCTGTGCTCCACAGGCGGCCGGCTGGGCCTGGGCTTGGGGGGTTTGGTGTACCAAGAGGCACAACTCTTCCTCAGGGACGCCCCTGAGGTTACAAGTGAGGACCCATGGCTTCGAGCCCCACTCCGCTTACCAGCAGGAACTCCGCATTTTCCTGGTGTTCCCTGTATTAATGTTTCAGAGCTTCCCCCAGCCATGTCGTCACTGGCCTGGGCAGCCGTGTCACGGCCCCCCGGACTCACACACACAGCCGTCTCCCTGGGTTGGGACATCGAGCCAGCTGGGCATGGGGCTGGGGACTCCCGCACACTGAGCCCCAGGCCCAGCCCGTGTCCTGCCCCCTCCGTGCACCCTTCGTGCTCTCTCCGAGAAGCCTTATCCTCAAGAGCACGGATCTAGCCACGCGGAGTCACCCTTTGAGGAACTGATAAAAGTGGCAGCTCCGCAGCCTGGAAAATGGACACACGCCCACGTGCGCACAGTTGCCTTCGGTTTCAGGTGCGGCCACGCTCCAGGCCGGTGTGCGCGCCGATCGCTCAGGGGTGCCCTTGGCGGATCTCCAGCATTCTCTCGCTGTCCTCTCTTCCGCGGCACTCTGTCCTTTGACCCCTCACCTCCTTAGTGTCCCTGGACCCTCAGTGCCATCTCCTCAACTCAGGGACTCCCCTGGGGCCAGCCTGGTTTCCCCTCCCTCCACAGCAGCCTGGAAACTTCCTCGAGGCAGCCAACGGGGGCAATCGCGGGGCTCACCCACTCATTTCCTGTCTCTCAGGGGTCTCTCTACGGTCCAGGTCCTTTGAAAACGCTAGGATCGCGATTTTATCTGGGTGGGTTTTCCCTTGCTATTTTAAGATTTATTTATTTGAGAGAGAGAGAGAGAGAGAGCACAAGTGGGAGGGGCTGAGGGAGAGAATCGCAAGCAGACTCCACACTGAGCGCAGAGCCCGACTCGGGGTTCACTCTCACCACCCCCAGATCACAACCCATGCAGAAACCAAGAGTTGGACGCTCAGCCGACTGAGCCACCCAGGCGCCCCTCCCTTGCTATTTCAGATGTGAGGTGTATTCCGTTCTTGTTACTCCATCTTGGGTGGAAGTAAATTCATATTTCTATGATTTTGATGTTCACACTGTCACAAGTCAGCCCGTGGCAGTCCCTTGGAATGACTTCTTTGCTGTTTCGCACAGTCCCTGACGTTCTTGAAGGCAGCTGGTGACACGAGGATACTGCCTGGATGTTTGTGTGTCCCCCAAAACAGCTACGCTGCAAGGAGCCCTGGCTCCTTTGGGTAGGAAACAACTAAGGTTTTTTGTTTGTTTTAAGTAGGCTCCACTCCCACCGTGGAGCCCAATGCAGGGCTTGAACTCACGACCCTGAGATCAAGACCTGAGCTGAGATCAAGAGTCGGACACTTAACCGACTGCACCATCCAGGTGTCCGTGCTGAGGTTTTCTTCTACATGCAAAATAAAAGTGCCAGACACTGAGCAAGGTGCATTGCCTCTTGCCTTTACTTAGGCCTTATTTCATAAGTAAGGAAATTAAAGCTTAGAAGGGCAGAGTATCTTTCAGCAGCACATGGCTAGATGGAGTCGGCCTGCCTCAGGCCAAATCAACACTACCCACCCACCAACGCAGCCTGCAGGGACTCCAGGGCCTATCAGACCCCTTCGTGGAAAAGAAGGCTGCTCGGGGCGCCTGGATGGCTCAGTCCAATCAGCATCTGACTCTTGATTTCGGCTCAGGTCATGATCTCGGGGTCCTGGGATCAAGCCTCGTGTCAGGCTCTGTGCTCAGCAGAGTCTGCTTCAGGATTTGTTCTCTCCCTCTGCCCCATCCCCCCCCCCCCATAAAGAAATAAATCTTTAGAAACAAGAAAAGAAAAGAAGGCCGCTCTCTTCTGTGCGGCCCCCGCCCAGGGCCATCCACCCCTCTGCACGCGCGCCCTCAGACAGGACACGGGGAGACAGGACTGCCCACCTCCCCCCTTTTCCCGGTGAGACCTCACAGCCTTTGCTGCTCAAAGCCAGTCTGTTTCCCAGCATTCTTCCTGTGTCTGCGAGTCGGCAGTGTCCTGACTGAACTCCAGCCCCGGCCTCACCCCTCCAGTTCCTCGGCCAGAGCAGGCTGACCCGAGCACGGAGCGTGGATTTGCCCCGTTTAACAAACACCGAGGGAGTCGCCTGTGGCTTACAGGATGCTGGGCTTCAGGGACACAGACCAGCCACAGGGAAGGGCTGCCATCCCTGTCCTCAGGGAACCCACAGTCCATGGAGGGGGACAAGGTGTGATTACCATGACAAGGTCCGTGAAATAAGGCTGGGCAGTGAATTCAGCCAGGAGAGGCGGTAGGCTGTTGGCATGAAAGGGAGGTTCAGGAAAGGGGGAGAAGGGGCACAGACCTACATCTTCCCCACATCCCTCCCCAGAATCCAGGTGAGTCCGCAGCGGGTGTGGGCCACTTCCCTACTCCCGCCCTGGGGCTCCCTCTGCGATGCTTGCCTGGCCCTGAGGGAAGACACGAGGCCACCTCCCCAGCATCGCCCCCTCCTCTCCCACCGGCGCCCTCACACCCCACCTCTGGCACCTACAGCCTGGGAGGGGCGGGCGGGGTGGGGGAACGTCAGCATCGTTGTCCTGCGCCTGCTGCTGTTCCGGTCCAGGGCCTGGAAAACCTTCCCTTCACCTTTAGTTCAGATGTTCCTCCAGAAGACTCTTCCAGTGGCACAGCGATCAGCCACTCACTACATGGTGCTCCCTGGCCCTCTATCTTCTTTTACCTGTTTTCGGCTCAGTATGTTCATGTGTTTTCACATCTTACCTGCAGGACTACGAGCTCCTTGGGGGCAGAAACTAGAATGACTCATCTCTGGGTTTCTGCTCCAACATGACAGGAGTTTGTTACATGCTGTTTGATGGTGGATAAATGGACGGACGGGGTTTGAATGGATGGATGGGGAGGAGATGGATGGGTGGGGGGGTGGATGGGAGGGTGGATGGGGGGCAGGTGGATGCGATATGATCTCTGGCATGCGGGACCTTACATTTTAGCAGGTAAATTAGATTTGCAATAAAATCCAATGAAATATGACAAGTTTTAGTCTTAAAGACCAAAACTCTAGTCTTGAAGGAGCCCAGGAAAGGGGTGCCCTGGGAAGGCCCCCCGGAGGCTGCCATCAGAACGGCCTGCTGAGAGCTGAGCAAGCGCGAGCACCATCACAGGATGATTGTCACTTCACTACACGTGCATCTCCCAGCACTTGACTTGTGGCATCCTGTTTCTTCTTTATCATCTTGTTTGTTGGCCACTTTGTCCTCTGAGATCAGCAAGACATCCTAGGGAGAAGCAGCCTGTCTGCAGAGCCAGCTCAGGACAATTCTGGAAGGCACTAAGCTTCTTAGGGAGCGGTGAGGGGCCTTTGGGAGGCAACCCTCCTAACCTAGAGGGGACTGTGTCTCACTCCTCTAGGGTAGGGAGTCCTGGTGCCTGGGCTTTCTCCCAGGAGGGGGCCAAGCCATCAGGAAAATGTCTCAAGTTCCTCACTGTGAAAGTCCCTCAACCAAGAGGCAGGTGGAAAGCACAGGGACAGTGGATGTTACAGTCAGGCAGCAGTTAGAACCCTGGGAACAGAGGAAGGGCAGCAAGTACAAATTCACACAGCTCAAGGCACCACGCTTGTGGCTGTCCCCTAGAAACAAAGGTGTTCGGAGTCGGAGAGACTTTCCTGGGTGGACTGCTGAATGCAAAGCGCATTATGATCATTTATTTACCAACCCCTCACCCCCAGCCCGCCGCCTGCGCACACACATGACCAGGAGCAGTGTGGCCTATTGAATCACATCCCAGGGGGCCCAGCTTCGGAAGGCGGGGAGTCAGCGGGACTGCGACAGATTGCGTGTGAAGTGAGAAAGGAGTGCAGGTGACTCCAAGGTTTTACACCTGAAGGCTGGAAGGATGGACTCCCTGTTCTTTTTCAAGACAGTGGGCTTAACCGTGAGAAAAGCGAGCATGGGAGAGAAGATGACGAGCTTGGTTAAGTCTGAGATGCCGACTGGACACACGTCAAGTAGAGAGCTGGAAGGGGGACTCGGAGGCTCAGGTTAGAGGTGCAAAGGACAGATACACACACGGAGTCTCCACAGTACAGAGGTTATTTCTATCTAAGGCCCGAGACTGGAAACGATCACCGTGGTTGTGAGGGGAGTAGAAAAAGGGTCAGGGAGAGGAGGGGCCCCAGCCAAGAGCAGACAGTGCAGGACCAGGAAAGCAGGAGAGTGTGGCCTGTGGGGGGCGATCAGCTCTGTCCAAGGCTGCTGACACACAAGCATGACGATGGAGGCGTGAACTCATGCAGATCTCAGCTCCTTCAGGGAGGTGTGGATGCAGAGCCCCCGCCGCAAGAGGTTCAGGAGAGAACATACCCCAAGAGCAGGAGTGAAGACCATGGCTCAGCGACACACCTGTACAGCCTGGGCTGGAGGGGGAAGGAGGGAGGGAAGAGACTCCCTCTCACTCGGCCTCCTGTCACAGGTCCCCCAGCCCGCGGTCCCACCCTGTCGGAACCAGAGCGGCATCAGAGAGCCCACACAGACGCGGCCTCTGCACACATTTCTTTCCTAAAGAATCCTCCAAGGAATCTAAAGGGCACCTGGGAGCTGAACAGAAGCCCAGAAAACAGAGAGGAGGGTTAGGTAGGGCCAACATACAATAAATTTTGTAGACTCTGCTGAAAAGATATGGGTACATTCTGAAGCAGCCTCATGACACAGGACGCAAGTCCAGTTTGCAAATCAAAAAAGTTTTATAGGATTCAAAGAAAAAAGTTACATCACACATATTCATTTAAATAATAAGTCCAAGTCTGTTACATAAAACATAATTCCAAAACATTTTAAATTTTATTACTGAAACTACTTAAAAAGGCTCAAAGTCAAAAAAAGATCAAGCAAAATTGCTCAGCAATAAAGTGCACCGGGGGAGGCCGCGGCGTGCTCCGCTCCCGACGCTCAGAGCCGCCGGCCGGGGGCCTCCACGCTGAGAACCCCAGGGTTTCTGGTTCTCAGGAGAGTGTTTTTCAGATGGACACTCTCCCAACTTACAGTCTTTCAGTCAACAAACAGAGGGGGGCAGAAAAAATGTCGTTTACAGAAGGTATTTCTAAATCTAATCAGGAAATGGAAGTATAAATCAAAACCATTTTAACCCATCTATTCTTTAGAAACGACACTGCTCAGAGAATAAACTTTAATGTGACAAGTAATCCAATACTCACCACCATCCAATTATCCACCAGAGCATGAGTCGGACTTCCAGTATTTTGCGTAATTAAGAAAAATATCCAAATTTAATGCCACTTAACGGCATATACATAGTCAGAAATGTTTATGTTGATTTAAGATGGAAGCGGGAGAAGAGACTGGGTGGTGGGGAAGCATGAGCTATATACATTTAATTACGGTTCTCCTGCAACAGTATTGTCTCATGAGCTGCAGGAATACTCAACTATGAAGGGTCCAAAAATATGAACGCCACCTAAACATACAGCCAGCACTCGGACGTGTAGGTCACTGAGCAGTTGATACCAAAGGGCAACTTACTGGGTATCAAGTAACATCCAGTGACTGACCAGGTGACGATTATCAGACTAGAGGACCCAAACATAAAACCTAATCATATTTAATCAGTATTTCACCATACCATCATTTTAATAAAAGTAAATGCCAGTAACAAAGAGACAAAGACAAAAATCTAAATACACATGGCATACATACACAAAAAAAAACCCATCCCCAGGCTCACAAAGCAGTGCAACATTCCTATGTTCCTTGCATGCATCGTGTCGCCTGGATTCCCGACGCCACCCAGCACAAGCAAGCTCAGTGGCTTCCCGGACCCCAGCGCCGCCGTCTCTGGAGAATTAGGACCTGAGATCACACGGATTCAAAGTGGTGCCATGGGTCTATTTTCTAAGCACACTGCAAAACACCCCATTCCAAGTAATTCAGTTAGATCAACTCCCTTCAAGTAAAATGAATGAAAAGAAAGCACAGTAGTATTACTGCCTTAAGTCTAACTTGCATTTCCTGCAGTTCTTAATATTTAATAATTAGGGGAATCAGAATATTGGAGCTGGACTGTTTGCATGTACACTTCACCTCAGATAAACTGTACTTTGGTGGAAAGTTCCTCCAACTAATAAGGACTTTTTCTTCTTCTCTAAGAAGTTCTTCTACTCACAAAATACTATAAGGCCACAGCAAAAGAAGTCAACAGACAATTAACAAAGTGGCTGGGTTTGAGTGCTTACGTTATCTTTTTTTGGTGTTTGAGGTACAAACAGGAAACTGAGTTAGGTTGCTCTCAGCAGAGCAATGGCCCCCAAAGACACAGACACTCAGATCCTACAGCTCACTGTTCACTGGGTATCTATCAGGTATTTTAAACATCCTCTGGGGTACATTCTTTACAAGTCACACCATGGACACAGGTAAATGACTAGTTCTACTTAACCAAAATTTTAATTCCTTGGGCTACAGCCTTAAAGGAATTGTTGCCTGGAATTTCTCTTGAAAATGCTATGAAAAAGCTAAATGCAAGTTCTTCTCTCCCCACCCCCCACCGCCCCATTTAAGAAGCCTCTATTCAACTAGTTCTGGTTCTAAAAAATTCTTAGATCTAAAAGCCCTGATGACAGACTTGCAGTTTTGTTTTTTTGTTTTGTTTTTTTTTTGTGGCTGAATAATGTGCCAAATTTACTAAATGTAGAGTTATTATGAAAACCATTGCTGAACACTGAAAAGAAGACTGTAAAATCACCTATCTAGAAATTGGTGATTTGAACACCAACAATATAAATACTTTAATAAAAAACAGTATAAAAATTAGTACCCTGTCTCAGTTCTACAAAACATGGATAGAAAGGTTGTAAAAACCCAGATTTTGTAAACTTTATTGCCGAAATGTCGGTTTGAATGCTGGTGATTCAGATGATCAAATTTTCTTCCATTTCCTCAAAAAAACTTCTGAAACTACAAGATTTTGAACAGGGTCCCAACCAAAAAGGAAAAGTTAACATACTTTCATCAGAACCAGCTCCCCACTTTCTCCTACTCCCTAAAACAATTTTTCTTTTTTTTTTGGGAGAGAAAACCATCAGTTCCATTCCTGAAAAATGCTTTTTAAAATTCCCATGGGCAAGTCCCTGGCTGACCTTTCATGCAGAGGCCGGCATGCTCACAAGTGGGCTCCCGGGTCTCTCTGCTGAGGCGATTCTGTTCAGTTTGCCAACCTCTGCCTGCCAGCCAGGGATCTTCTTGGTAGTCATGTGGCGCCGGGCATGCTTTGTCAGGTGGTCACTGCGCATGAAACGCCGATCACACACGGGGCACACAAACTTCTTCTCCCCAGTGTGAGTTCTGCGGTGGCGAGAGAGTTCATCAGAACGAGCAAATTTTTTATCACAGCCATCCCAGTTACAGTTAAAAGGCTTCTCTCCTAAGAGGGGAGAAAACACACATCAAAGAAAATGTAAACACTCAGCATCTTACCCAAGCTGGTTAATTCATGTCGTTTTGAAATTTTGTTCATCAAAATCTAAGAAAGTAGTATCCTGTTATTCTGGTGTTGAGTTATTCAAAAGTCAGGAAATCCTCCATTTTTTTGTTGCCACACCTAAGATATATGTCAGGGCCCAAAGATGTCAGACTCATCTCACATTTCAAAAGATTTTTTTTTAAGATTTACCCATTTGAGAAAGAGAGCGAGCATGCGCAAGCGTGAAGGGGGGAGGGACAGACATAGTCTCAAGCAGACTCTGAGTGTGGAGCCTCGCACAGGGCTCGATCCCACAACCCCAAGATTATGACCCAAGCCGAAACCAAGAGCTCGATACCCAACAGACTGCACCACCCGGGGTGCTCCTCAAAAGATATTTTTAAATAAAAATAATCTCTCATTGTTATAGCTTTGGGTAGGGGGAAGATTCTTGAAAGGAATAATTCCTTCCCTCAAAAGTAGAGCCCCTTAGGGGCACATGGGTGGCTCAGTTGGTTAAGCATCTGCCTTTGGCTCCGGCTCCCTGCTCAGTGGGGAGTCTACTTCTCCTTCTGCCTCTCCCCCCAACTTGTGTGCGTGCTCTTGAGCCCATGCAGGCACTCCCCACCCCGACAAAATAAATACATAAAATCTTAAAAAAAAAAAAAAAGTACAACCCCTTGGAGGCACCCACTTGCTTCGATACATCTGTGACTATCTGTTAGACTCTATTCCATTCGTTGAGTGGGAGCCACCATGATTAGACCTATAATGAACTATAACCACCAACCTGAAATGCATTTTGGAAGACAATACAATAGTAACTCCTTCCAGTTCAGCCCTTCCTACATTGTATTCCACAACTCACTGCTGTCCTACAGGCCGTTAGCAGACATCTTGGTGGAAGGGGGTTCCATGATCAAAGAGTTTATGCAACACATCCTCACTGCAGACTCCGTGCAACCTGTTACTGTGCTTACACTCACGTATGTGTGTGAACCTCTCAAAGGTGAGTTTAACACACTATTTAACCATAGGAGCCTTCAAAACAAAACAGCAGAACACTAACTCAAAGAACAAGAGTGCCACAGAACATCTGAAATATTCTAACCGAATCTACTAAAGCAGCAGCTCTACCAGACCTCCGTTAAACATGGTAGCCACCAGCCCCATGTAGCTATGTAAAGGTAAACTCAATGAGAATGAACAATTTACTCCCTTAGTCACACTGTCCACATTTTAAGCATACAGCTAGCAGCTACCTTAACTGGACAGAGAATATTTCTAACATTGCCAAAAATTCTCTTGGACCAGGCTGATGAGATAAAAAAGGTATCACCAAGTCATTATAGTTTCTTGTACGACTTCTCCTTCTGAATTCAAAACTATATATTCCCAACATAAGAAAACTACATCCCCTTAAAGTTCACGTATTTTCGAATTCAAACTTTTCCACACTTTACAGACCTCTCCCCATAGTGAGCCAAAATAAGTTACACTGATGTTTATTGAATGTGAAATGCACATTTTCTAAAACGCAAAGACTGAGGAGTCTACTGCAATGTAAAGAAAAAGGGGCAACATGGGCATCACCCTAAAAATCTATCAAAGGGACCACAATCCTAGAACTATACTACATTTTATCTACTGGGATGAGCAGATGGCATGTTCTAGAAAAACCAATGATGGTTGTACTAACGTTAATCCCAATCCCTACAAGACTATGAAGGCTTTTCAGAACCAAAGAAAAACTGCCAACTTTCCACCTTTTCCAGTGCTTCTCATGTTTCCCTCCCACTCCAGGAAGGCTTAGCGTGTGTTTCTTCAACACAGGCTCTGGAGTTCTAATGGCCTACCTGCCTTAGTACTCACCTGTGTGGGTGCGAAGGTGAGCCTTGAGGTGGGAACTTTTGAAGTAGGTTTTCCGGCAGCCTGGGAAGTTGCAAACATAATTTCTCCTTCGGGAAAAGTCTACCTGAGGGGCACAGTTTTGACCGGAGGCAATGAAGACGGGGGCAGGCGCAAGGGGCAAGAACTTGGTATTGCCCACAGCCACGACACTGGATGAAGAGGTGGCAGGCTGGGGGAGGGTCGCCTGGGGCAGGACCAGCATCACAGCTCCCTGAGGCACAGGCGGTCCCACGAACACAGGCTGGGGCACGGGAGCAGCATGGGGCAGGATGGGTTTGACAGTCCCTGCAGACACTTGGGGAGGAGGCTTCAAAAAAGCTGGTAACATGCCACTCTGTCCAGTCACAGGGATCATTTGGCAAAAGACAGGAGAACTGGGGACAGGGACAGAAATCAGAGGGGTGGCTTTCCTTGGTAAGTCACTTTCATAATTCTTTGGTAAGCAGGTTTGAATTGCAACAGGCCACCCTGCCTGCTGGCCTTTGTCAATGGGGATCAGGCCACCAGACTTGTGCAAGCAAGGCTGACACGACACTGAGTTAGTGGTCAGTAGATTATCTGTGAGTTGTGTGTCCAGCAAAGCTTCAGTATGTCCCAAAATCTGTGCTTCTCCTCTGTTAACGGGAAGTTGGCATTCTTGAATCTGGGCAGTAGGAATGTGGCCAGGAGCAGGATTCCCCCCAGTGTGGCGGATGACACTTGTCACCATGGGCCTGCAGGGGGAGCTGGGGGCTGGCTCCAGTGGCTCTAGCTTCGAACCAGGAAGGCCCCTCTCCGCCTTCCTGCTCAGCACTTTGGCGGCCCCAGCGGAGGCTGGGTGGATGGTCATGACCATGCATGCTTTGGAATCAGTTACTTGAGAAGGAACAAGTGTCCCTGTCGATGGCTCCACAAGATCAGGGCTCTGAGGAGGAGTCATGCACTTAAAAAAAAAAAAAAAAAAAATTCCTCTGTGAAAAGGTTGTTGTGGTTAAATTTTAAAAGGGACTTACTTTGATCACCATGCCCCAAATGCCTTTTAAAAAGTATCTATGAAAGGGCACCTGGGTGGCTCAGTTGGTTAAGCGACTGCCTTCGGCTCAGGTCATGATCCTGGAGTCCCAGGATCGAGTCCCGCATCGGGCTGCCTGCTCAGCAGGGAGTCTGCTTCTCCCTCTCCCGCTCCCCCCTCTTGTGCTCTTTCTCTCTCTCACTCTCTCTCTCAAATAAATAAATAAAAAAATCTTAAAAAAAAAAAAAGTATCTAGGAAAGACTCGTCTAAGCCTGCTCACAACAGCACCCAGTGAATTTCAATACTACATGAAGTATTTTACTTTGTAGGCTTCTCCCCATTTCCTAAGCTCTCCCACACCAACCCATTTGCTTAGTTTTAAGAATGTCAGTGCCACCTGTGGGCTTGCATAGCCACCGAAACGAGCACTTTAAGTATTAGGACCACAAATGAGAAAGCAAATTTACATTCAAAATAAGAGCTTTTCACAATAGTTTTTGATTCTCAAATCTTTTTTTTTAATCCCAGTGCTAATCATTTAACACACACTTACCCAGTGCCTAGTGGATGCCAGGTGAAAACCTGTTGGAATGCTCTCCCAGAGGCTACGCTCTAACCAGTGGCTCTGACTGAACCAAGCCTCTCCGTAGTACCCAACAGCTCCCACTTACTGTCAGCCCCCCTGTGGGGGAGCTCAATGCCAAGTAGCTCTGTGAGGTGCTTCTGGCCCATTATTTGAACAATTCTCTCCACTGCCCACGAGTTCCTTCTCTTCCCTCTTCCCAAGTCTGCTTTCCACACTCTCCCTCCAGTGCAAGCTTCCAACCCAAGATAATCAGATTCTACTTTGCACATCTGTTAGCCCATTCTCAGTTTCTCCAAGCTGAGAAGTAATCTCTCCCAGCACTTCTGTAGCCCTAGCAAGTTAAGAAAACAAAACCAAAAACCGTGCTTGGCTGCACTCAGCTCACACAAGTAAGAAACGGGCTGCTCCGGGGAGGGAGGGGCCAGCATTTCAACCTCGCTAATGAAGGCTGGTGCCAAAGCGCAGACTGCTTCTAGCTGCCACCCGGGCACCCTGATTCCACACTGGGTCCTCTGGGGGAAGCTAAGCCCCCACCCTGCAACTCCCCACGGAAGCCAGTACATTTGACTTTCTTGCATCAATCTGTAGGTTTCCTCCTATGAACATTTTAACCCTGTGGCTGCAAGCTATAATCTATTAACGGAAAGAGCATATTTTCGAGAAGTAAGAGAAGTTTTCACCCTTAGAACCCACCCAAGAGGAGGTTATGCACTTGGCCTACCAGCATCCCAATGAATCTACCCACAAGTCCTTCAGCACATTTATTTAACATACCCTAGTCATTACAAAAAACGCTCTTCTCCCCACTTCTTACCAGAGTCGATAAAGAGTCGAAGTCCTTTGGTAGCTCAGATGCGGCTGCATCCACATGCACCGTGCTGGTGACATCCCCAGGGTCAGAGACAGGGGTGAGGGGTCTTATCTTTAATAGGTCACCTTTCTGGGATCTTTGACCCCAGGAGCTCATGCAAACAAGAGCCTCAACTGCTTCGATGTCATTCTGCTCTAAGATGCTGCAGGTAGACCTTTCGCTATCATGCCTCTTCCTCTCCAGGATCGACTCACAGATGTCCATGATGTCAACCTAGAGGTGACACAACACAATGGCTTCTCAGTCCAGGGGACAAAGAGAGGGCAACCCTGATGGGCACGTGGGTACGTACACCAGGCGCCTGCACCATGCACGTAACACACCATACTCGACACACAACGCGCTCTGTATTCTAGGAAAATATGTCAACAGAACACTGACGACAATTTCACTTTTAAGCCAATGTTCTGAAGAATGAAGACGACTGGACTTGGCTGGCCAGCAGTTTCCACGGGAAAACCCTGATTCTTAAGAAAAGTTAAGTTCGTGTTTTCCTTCGGTAATGATTCGCAAGACTTTAATCCCGGAGGTGTGAGCCAAAGTGGCCAGCGTGACACTGTCCAGCCAGGAGAAACGGACACCGACTCTAAGCCTTCAGTTGGCTGAGAGGACACATGGCTCTTCAGAATTGGCAAAGCCAGCAGAAGAGTGTCCTGCAGATGCATTTCTGGCAACTCTCTGAAGCACTCAGCACAGTCTTCTCAAGTCAGGGCATCACCATGGGCAGAACTTTCCAGTGGCTCAACTCCATGGGTGCCAGGAAGGGGGGGGGCCCACACTGGCTGAGCCTTGTTCCTCAGACTCTGGAACAGTCAAGTCACTCCTTACTGCCGCAGTCAGGAGATAAGAAGAATAATTTTAAAAGATCTAGCCGGCCCAAGAGACAGATGTCCGTCCTGTGTGTCACACCGGTCTTTTTCGGGGGGGGGGGGAAGAGAAGTGACTGGAGTCAACTCATCCCTTCCCAAAGACCCTTTACATCTATAAAGATACATGTTTCCACTTGGTTTGCCCCAGCGAGCATCAAACCCCTCTGTCGCGTCAGGTCCCCCCCGGCAGGGCACGCTGGTAAGGCGGCTGCCTTTGCAAGCGCCACTCTGGCCCAGCTTCGTCCGCAGCCCGGGCCCCGGAACCCTGAGGTCACAGACGTGGGGCTGCCTCCTGCTCGCTCTGCCGCCATGGGCGGGAGGTCCGGAGGCGCGCAGGGCTCCCACACCTCTCTCTCAGGCCCTCGGGGTCCTCCAGTCTCGACGACCAAAGTCCTAGGTCTAGCCGGCCAACTAACTCCCCGTGGCCCTCAGGCCCCGACACCAAGGGGCCATGGCTAAGAACAGCGCCCTACCTCGTCCCCCCCACACCCACCCCCGCGTGCGCCTTCCCGCCAACTGTGCCCCGCCCCACCCCCTTTGCCCCGCCCCACCACACCACCTTTCCAGCTTTGCCCCGCCCCCTACATAAGGCCTTCCTCCCAGCTCTGCCCCACCCCCTGCCTCCACCCCCCGCGCGGGGCCTTCCCGCCAGCTTTGTCCCGCCCCCTCCCCGCAGGGCCTTCCCGCCAG
>NC_138378.1:116785446-116797530 GCF_054177405.1 Leptonychotes weddellii
GGCGGCCGCTGCGGAAACGCCAGACAAAGCTACGCGTAGGGCGGCGCGGGGCACACGCCCCCGGGAGGCCGGGCGCGTCCCCTGGCCCTCCCAGTTCCGGGGTCCCCCTGCGCCCCTAACCGTGCGGCCGCGGCAAAGCCCCGTGCATTTCCGCCCTCCTCCGCGCCCAGGACCCGCACAGGCGGCACGTCCCCGCCTCGCCCCTCGCTCAGATGGGCGTCCACTCACCGCACGCGCGTCGCCCGGGCCCACGGAGCCCGGAGTGTGCATGGTGCCGGCGGCCCGGAGGCAACAAAGCAGCTGCGGGGCGGGAGCTCGGGGCACGGCTGCACCCGCACCTGCGCCGCGGGAGGCGGCGACCCGGAGTCCCTGCAGCCGGCGGGAGCCTCCGCCCGCCCGCGCCGCTCTGCCCCGGCGCGGCCCTCGCGGTGCGGGAGGGGCGGGGCGGCCGCGGAGGGAGCGGCCGGGGGGGCGTGGCGCGAAGGCAAACCAAAATACACCGCGCCCCGCCGGGGCGGGGCCGGACGCCCGCCAGCCAATCCGCGCCCGGTCTTTGCGCCGCCGGCCAATGGGCGCCGCGGGGAGCCGCGTGATCGGAGCCTGGCCGCGGCGTGATCTGGCAGGGCGGGATGCGGCACGTGTTTTGGTCTGAGTGAGGGGCGGGGCCTGGGGGGGGGGGGGCCTGGAAAGTAGGGGAAAGGTCCCGGCGGCAGCGGCGGCTGCGGCCAGAGGGATGGGCGGTGCGGATGGGGCCGGGGAAGTCCCTGGGCAGGACTGGCTGGGGAGGGGGGGGTCGTACTTAAAGGGGTCCCGCCCGCGCCCTGCCCAAGTGCAGGCCCCCATGGAGAGAATTCGTCCCGTAGAGGGAACCCACCAGGTTTTGCTTGCTTGTTTTTGTTTTTAATTTATCTCCGGTTGGCTCCTAGGAGTGCTTCCCCCATGGGGAGGAGTTTTGAAAGCTGGCTGGCTCCAGGTGACATTTCTGCATCTGTGGCTCCTTTCTGCAGGCACCCAGAACCCAAGCTTCTAGACGTGGGTCCGCCTTTGACGCCCCTTCCCAGGCACCTCTGGGCCCCAGTTTCCACTCTTTTAAGTGGGGGTAGGGTGAACCAAGATCTGAAAGGTGCCTGCTGACACCCTCCATTCTTCCCAACCCCGTGTAAGCGTCACCCCCTCTGGGACTCCTCTGGCTTGAATGAGAGAGATACCCACTGGCATCTTTCTTCCCCCTTCTACTTGGGTGTGGTTTACCCCCTTCTGCAGCTCTAAGTTCTTGCCGATCAGGGGCCAGGCTGTGTTTACGTGTGCCCCTACAGCCTGCAGCTCAGCGTGGGGCAGCCCTTCCTGCGCCCACACGGCCCACAGCTGCCGAGCTGTGATACGGGTGGGTGCAGCCGAGGTGCAGAGGCCGCCGGGAGGAGTCCTTGGCCTAAAAGCGAACTGCAGGAGAAAGTAGAGGATCCGTGCTTGCGCTGTGGGGGCTGTGCTCTGAGCTAGAGAAGCCCTGGGCCCAAGGGACAGGCCACAAGAGCATGCAGGGCCTCCTGGTAAGGCAGCAGGGGAGGCCCAGGGGTCTGGCGGCTGATCCTCCTCACAGTTCTGCTCCGCTTGGGTAGGGGGAGGTAAGCTGACCAACTACTCTCCATTTCTTCTTCAGGCCCACTCTGGCACATTTCAGGGCCTGTCACTTTTCTGTTCCTTCAGTTCTTTGTTCATTGCCTCCCCTCCCTAGGTTGGGGAGCTTGTGTGCGTCCCTGCGAACCCCTGGTGCCGGACTCACCGCAGGCACGCTGTAACCATTGGTTGAAGGAGTGAATAAAGGCAAGCACCTTCTACCCCTCGCTCCCCCCAACTTGGACATCCTGCAGACACCTCTAATTCTCTGTCCTTGAGACTGAACTCACAGTCTACCCAAATCTGGATTTCTCATCTATGGGAAGGGCATCGCCAGATACCCTGATACTTCACCCAGAGAGCAGAGTCAACTTGGACCCTTCCCTTTCCTGCACTTGGTTCCTTTTGCCAATTACTTCATGCCCTTCTTCTTCCTGACTCTCTCTCAGATCGCTAGCTTCTTCTCATCACCCACTCGTGCCCGGCCCAGGCCACCGTCCTCTGTCACCTGAGTTGTTTCCACTGCCTCCCAGCAGGTCTCCCTGCCTCCAGCCTCATTGCTTACCATCCGCCCTTCATCTCACTGCTAGAATGATCTTCTGGAAGGAGAGACAGTACCAAGCCAGTATGCAAACTCTCAGCTGGAAGCCAAGTAGCTACAGGACTGAACCTCGCTCCTTAGGCAAGAGTCCATGACTCTGCATAACCAGCCTGGGCCAGAGCTTCCTGCATCATGCCAACCAGTTCCCCCAATCCCTTATTCTCTTGCTGTCCCCCCTCCACTGCACTAATACAGAACTCTGTGCGTGCAACCACACCCCACCCCCCAACAACGTCAGGTCACGTCATTCTCTTCTGCTTTGCACACGGTGTACCTTCTACATGGAACACGGCAACCCTTCTCCACTTTGGCTCCGTAGGACTGCGTGACTCCTCAGTGAAGCCCTCCCTGACTGCCATACAGCAGGACAGCTCAGCAGAATGCTAAGTGCAGGGTTTGGGAGTCGGACTTGGATCCAAATCCCAGCCGTGGCAGTGTGGCTAAGTCACGTGGCTGGCCATGTCTCTGTCGCATACGAGATGACAGCTGCTGGCCGTGAGTGTGGTGTGTGAGCTTCTCCCACATCAGGCTCTGTGCCTGCTCCCTGGGCAGCAGGAACCCCTGGAAACTTGGACAGCAGGCTGGCTCAGGGCTCTTCAAGTATAAGGCCCCGTCCTTCCCTTGCCTAGCCCGTGTTACGGACGGACAGACCGACAGGCCTTTGCTCCTGCTGGTCCGTCCTTATTTCTCCCTCACCTCTACCCAGATCCTGCTTCTCCATGAAGCCTTTCTTCTCACACATGCACGCGAAGCTGTGGTTCCTGCCACATCCTGGATGCTGGTCCCGCGTGGAGTCAGAGGAATAGTGACATGTTTGTAAACTACAGACCGTTACAAGTCATTCACTCAGAGACATCACTGAGACCCTCAGACGGAGTGTGGACAGACTGGTTGTGGACACGGACAACCGCCACTGAGCAGACCACCACCACCTTCCTGTGTGACTTTGCCGACAGAGTCTCTGTGCAAACGTGCTCTTACCCAGCGGACAGTGTTCTGTGCACCTTCTGCACCTCACTTGCTGATTTCGCCACGTGTCTTAGAGGGTGTTACCTCTCCGTTCACAGACATCAGTCTCGTGCTTTGTAAGGGTTAACTGATGGTCCATTATACAAATGTGTCAGAGCTTACTTTCCTCCTGGTTACATCAGCGGGCTGTTCAGGTTATGTCCAGCTTGCCAGGACGTGATGTCCAAGCATTGTTTGCCCATGTTCGAGGACACCTACAGAATCGCCTCCTGCGACTGGAGTTGCTGGGTTAACTGCCCTTGCATTTCTTTTCTGTCCTTTTTCCTTTCAGTAAACGTCAGTGAAGCACAGTACGGATCCAGGAGAACGTGGAAACGTAAGGGTACCACTCACTGAATTTGCACAAGGCACACACTTGATGTCACTGGCACCTGGATCAAGAAACAGAATAGTAGCAGCATCCTAGGAGGGCCCCCCCCCCGATCCCCCCCAGGATAACCCTGATCATGGCTTCCAACACCAGAGGAGATTTCTGCATGTATTGAAACTTGTCCCGAGAGAATCCTACAGTTCTCTTTGGGGTCTAGCATGTAGTCACACGTAATCGGAATTCATTTGTCCTCGAGGCAGAACATGCCATGATGCACTGGCCCATCTTCTGCGGATGGGCATCAGGACTGTTTCCAGCCCGGGGCCACCACGAATGCAACCAGCAGGACACCTCTCATACGTGAGTACGTGCATCTTAAATTCAGAAAGATTGTCACGTTTTCCTCCAAACATGAATTCGTGCCGATTTATCCCACCAACAAGGGACTGCAAAGCCAGTCCCCTATTTCTTCACTAATGCTGGGCCGCCTTGAATTTTCTGACCTTTACCAAGCTAAGTGGAAAAAATGAGAACTCATGATAGTACGTTGCATTTCTCCGATGGAGTTTCCTTCAGAGTTTTTCGTGTGTTTAAAAGCCATCTTGATTTCTTTTTCTGTGAACTTTGGAAGGAAATTTTTTTTAAAGATTTTATTTATTTGTCAGAGAGCAAGATCACGAGCAGGGGGAGGGGTAGAGGGAGAAGCAGACTCCCCACTGAGCAGGGAGCCCGACGTGGGGCTTGATCCCAGGACCCTGAGATCATGACCTGAGCCGAAGGCAGCCGTTTAACCGGCTGAGCCACCCAGGCACCCTGGAAGGAACTTTAAACGACAGTACAGAAAGTTGAGCATGTTTATATGCTGGAGACAAGGGGCCAGTGGAGAAGAGTGAATGATGCAAGACAGAGGTGGGGGTCTGACGGGAAGGGGGAAGGAGGCAGGGGAAGTGTGTGTTGGGAGGATGGGGGACACACAACAGGGAAGTTGGCCCTGCGCAGGAGGAAGGGCTTGCCTTGTGGGAGAACATGGGAAAGGAGAGAAAATGGCTGGAGATCCAGGAAGATTCTGGGTTGGAGAGGAGAGAAGGCCAAAGTGTTTACGTATGCTTTGCCTTCTTGGTGATGTGGGAGCCATCTACCAGGGAGCGGGCCCTGGTGGGATGAGAAGGATCCGGAACAGACTCAGCCAGGGACAGTGACGGCGATTGCCTGCCACACTGAGGGCCCAGTCCTAATGTTGGAGTGACCCTAGACCAATAATTAGGCTCTTGTCCCAACTCTGGGGATTAAGGTACTAGGTCACCTGGGGTGGGCTTCTTTCTCATCTTTGAGCTCAGTTTTCTGACTCTGCTCTGTGATTCTAATCAGTCCTGAACTATGATCAAGTTCGTTGTCATGGTTTTGTTGCATTTTTTCCCTCATGTATTTAAGTACAATTTAAGGACTATCATTTATTACAAAGATTAGATCCTCTTAATTTTTTCATTAGGATGTCCTGTGGTTTTTTTTTTTTTTAAGATTTTTAAATTTACTCATTCAAGACACAGAGATAGAGAGAGAATATGAGCAGGGGGAGAAGCAGAGGAAGGGGGAGAAGCAGGCCCCCCGCTGAGCAGGGAGCCCGACGTGGGGCTTGATCCCAGGAAACTGGGATCATGACCTGAGCCGAAGGCAGACGCTTAACCATCTGAGCCACCCAGGCGCCCCAGAATGTCCTGTGTTTTTGAAAGAGGTAGTGATAGCAGACGGTACAGAGTGCCCTAACCTGTGAAAACAAAACATTGGCAGCCCCCCAAATTTGTTCTGAAATTTTGTGGTCAGTGAAATGCCCAAATCTGGGACTCTCTGGACTAGATGTTTCCAGAGGCCCATTCCATCTCTGAGAGCCAATAAGGGCTGGCTGGACTCCCTTCCCATGTTGAGCTGGGAGGAGCTGATTTCAAAGTCAGAAACAGAGGCTGGAGCCGACTCCTCTGCACTCTGGCCTGGGCCTGGCAACAGCCCGGGAAGCAAGGACCCACGGCAAGCAGACTCAGTCCTCCTCCTGACCCTCAGCACCCCTCCCCTGGGTCACTGACTGGCAGTCCCAGGCCTTACCAGCTCTCGAGGGTTTCAGCCTTGGCCAGGGCCCAGCTGTGGAACCACGAGCTGCAAAGCAGAGCCCGCCGGGGGAAGGGCAGCAGAGCTGACATGGGGCGGGGGAAAGCTGGCTCCCCGTGGGGCCTGGGTCCCGTGCTGCTCTCTTTCCCCCTGAGTTGAGCTCACTGATGACTGGAAGCCACACGAGGACCAGAACCTGCTGCAAACCCACTAGCTGGTTGACTGTGGTCTGGTGGACTAAACGACTTCCCTAATCACTGACGGACTAGAGGATGGATTAATGAATCACCAACCCACCAATCTCCCACCTGTTGGGTGATGGATCCGCCAGCCTGGCAGTGGGCACCTGCCACTCCTAACACCTTAGGGCCCCTGTCCTCCCCAACCCTGCCGGGGCACTGGCACTGGGGGGAGCAGAGTGGCTTGTAGGGGTAACCAAGGCACACATCATCCAGATTTTTATAGATGGGGAAACTGAGGCCCTAGTGAGTCCACACGGAGCCGCCTTGCTCAGGAGAGAAATGATAACGATGTCCTGTGTGATGTGCTTGAGTTATAAAGGAGGCTCGGCTCCACAGACCCTAATCAGGTACCAAACGTGGGTCAGGAATTCGGCAGGGTACCAACTCTCCCACCTTTTCCGTCCTCTGCTTCAGCCCCGTTTTACGATGAAGAGACCGAGAGCTAGAGAACTGGAGCCGCCTGCGTACCTGGCGCTTCGGACGCTGCGGACGCCACAGCCCACCTCCTGGGCTCCAGGCCTGTGCTTCTTTGTCCTGTCTGGACAACAGGTGCTAGGAGCACCTGTGAGTCCCTGTAAGTGGGCCCGGGGCGGCCGGGGGGCGCTGCTGTGGCCCCCACCGGACCCACGAGGATGGCCAGCCTGTGTGTTATGTCTTCAAACCTTCCAGGGGGGAGAACCAGTTTGCATCTACGGGTCAGGCCCCCAGGCTCTGGAAGAAAGGTCATGTGGGCTTCAGGCTGCAACTTTTGCCAAAGGAAAGCCTCAGCATGGGCCCGCCCAGAGGCTTTCTGAGGGGGTAGGTGCTTGGTGGGGGACCTTGAGCACCCAGGCAGGACAGCCTGTTGTACTGGGAAGGAGACCCCCTGTGGTGTGCTGGGTGCTGCGTGCCCCTGGGGGACGAAGACCAACCCCCGGCCTTCAGGTCCCACTTGGCAGAAGAAAGTGACCCACGGACAGGGGACTGAAGGACACACAGGTGCAGAGGGAGCAGAGGACCCCCGACTACCTCCGCCTGCAGAGCTGGTGGAGGGTTTCCCGCGGGAGCTGGCTTTGGAACTGGCACTAAGGGACAAGTGGATGGTAGCCATCCGGGGAACGGAAGCGACGTCTTAGAGCTGACACACTCCGTATCCCCATTGCATACACAGCGGGTGCCCAACAGAGTGAAATAGCTTCGGAAAAAGACCTACGAGGGGATCCAGGCCAGCAGTTCTCACATTGAGCAGCATCTGAATTCCCAGGGGCGGGGAGGGGGGGAATGTTAGAACACACACTGCTGCGCCCAGTAGGTCTCAGCTGAGGGTCTGAGAATTTGTGTTTCTAACAAGTCCCCAGATGTCGTCGACACCGCTGGCCCAGGGACCAAGCTGTAGAACCATGGATACGGCCCAACCCCCTGGTTTCGTGGAAAGAGAAACAGACCCAGAGCACAGAAGCAACTTGCCCAAATCACCGTCCGAGGGTGCACAAAGAAGCTACTAGAACCCACCTCCAGACTGATTCCCAACTCAGTGCCCTGTCCCATATGACACAGCCCCCTGGACGGAGGCCCCCGGGCTGCTTTCTTGGGAAGAGCCCAGGAGAAAGCCTTTGGAGGCCAGTGTGGTCCTGGACAACAGCAGAAACGGCCTGCTGGCCTGGGAGGGCAATCTCCCCGGATCCCCGTGGCCACCCAGCCCGTCTGCCTGGCCCACTGCCTGGAGCCGGCTCTGCTCCCAGCCTGGCCTCGGCAGTGACCCAGCACCACGCCGGCAGGGGCCCGGATGGGCAGCAGGGCCAGCCGGGCCAGCAGCTCAGGGCGTTGGCGGAGTGGCCAGGGGAGGAGCATCTCCCAGGGGCACTTGTAAGCGACCTGCAGGGGCCTGAGCCCGGATCTGTCCTGCTCTTCGCTCCTGCGCTCTGGGGCGCACCAGGCTGAGCCTCCATCAGGCTGTCCTGTTCCTGTGGCCCCCCCACCCCCCCACGCTGGCCGGCCCCCTGACCCAGCGTAGGAACAGATTTCAGCTCCTTGCAGGAAATGCCTTGTCTACACAGGCCAGCCACAGCTCAGGGCTGAGCCGCCCAGCTTCACCCAGGTGCCTGGCCTGCCGCCAGCTGCTTCCCCGGGCACCGCGGGACCGCTGGGTGGAGGCCCCTGCTAGCTGTGATCTCGCCCCTCTGCACAGCCTGCAGTCGGTGTCACTCTCCGGTGTCCCCACATGGCCTCTCTGCAGTCACACTGATCAGAGTTACCATCTCCGTCTTGTCTCCACCCTGAACTGGGAGCTCCTGCCGCTCTGACCACAGAGCAGGCCGGTGTTGACTGGGCTCACTCTTCCCCAAGAAGTGAGCAAACCACCTAGCCAGGAGGAGCTTAGGAAATGCCGCATGCCCTGATTTGTCCTGAGCCCCTTCCTGAACACCTTCCTTGGGTCGCTCTCGGGGCCGGCCCACCCCGGCATCAGCAGAGCTGGGAGGAGCAGGTGCTCAGTGCTCCGGGTTGGGGAGAGGCTTTGCCGCCTTTCCCTCTGCCTCCTGCCAGGTGGGGACTCAGGTGACACCTGGCCCCTAGGAGGCTCTGGGCAGGAAGGCAGGAGGTACTTGACCGAGGCAGTTATCACGAGGCCAGCCTGGGGTTTTGCTGTTCTTGCAAAGCCAGCATGTTCCTGATGAAGCCGCTGGGGAGACAGGGGTGTGATACAGTTCTTGCCCTCATGGACTTCACTCACTAGCTGTGTGACCTCGGGCGGGTTGCTTAACCTCTCTGAGCCTGTTTCCTCATCTGTCAAATGGGGATAGTAAAAATATCTACTTACAGGCGTGTCATGGGGATTAAATGAGTTGATGCTCATGTAAATTGTTGGCTAAGGTGTCTGCTACATACCGAGTACTCAGTAAATGAGAGCTAGAAACCTGTCCTGTGATCGGGAGGCTCACAAGGAAAGTAATGGTAATGGTGAGGTCTGATGGGTGCAACAGGAGAGGAAAGTCTGGTGGGCAGAGCTATTTTAGCTGCTCAGCTCTGAGGCTCTCAGAGAGGAGATAAGCAAAATGCATTGTAATTAAGCAAACACGAAGGAAGGGACCGTTGTCTGGTACAGAAGAAGCCCAAGCTTGTAGACATGACCAAGCACAGGGGGCAGGCGGGGGCTATTCTCATGGGTGCTGAGTTGTGTTGACGTTATGGACCCCCAAGGAGGGGCGAGCAGGGCGCGGTAGATCTGTGTTATTTTTCCTAAATTCCATAACCCTGGTCGAATCATGAGCACTGTTGGACAACTCAAATCAAAGGACACTGCAAAATGCCAGGACTCTTCAGAGGGGTCAAAGTCATGACATTCAAGGAGAGACTGAGGAACCATCCCAGAATGGAGGAGCCTAAGGAGACACGAGGGCTCACCATATTCATCAGCATGCATGGGTCCCCAGTCCTCTCTAGCCTCAGCAGAGGGCTAACTGCACTGTGGCCCCTGGATGGGACCCAGGAGTTGTGAAAGGGCATTGGTGGGAAAACTAGTGGACTCCGAATAAAGTCGGTTTAGTCTGTAGTATTCTCCCGATGGTGATTTCTGAGTTTTGATGAGCTGACCCTGGTCACGTAAGATGCTAGCCCTAGGGAAGCTGGGTGGAGGGTATGCCAGAACTCTCTGTACTATCTTGGCAACTCTTCGATAAATCTAAAATTATTACCGAGAATTTTTTTAAATAATGCGCTGTGAGAGATGACTCGGAGCAGGCTTTCCAGACAGCGCGCGCGGGTGTGCATGTGTGTGCAGATGTGGATTAGGGAGTGGTACATGCGTGCCAGGTGGCTGGAGGGGAGGCCGTGGAGGCTCGGGGCGGGGGGCCAGGAGCGTGGCTGGGTCCGAGCGTGAGGGGGCCCTGGGAGACAGGCAGGGCCGCCAGGGGCATAGCCTCCGGTAAGCCACAGTGAGGAGTTTGGGTTTCTAGGAAAGGGGATATGTTGTGCTGGCCAGAGCTGACACCTCAGCTCTCAGGGGCACTGGACAGATGCCTGATCTGCTCCATCAGCAGCCCTCAAGTCCCTCAGCCCACTGAGCCCTCCTGCTCCTAAGACGTAAGGAAACAGCTTCAACTGCTCCAGCACAGCCCTTGTCCAGTTGGAACCCCGCATCCTTCCCAGTATCCTCAGGGACCCCCAGGACCACATCTCTCCCTTTGTGACCAGCTCTGAGAACCTGCTCGTGCAGATTCCTCCTCCTCTCCTCATCTCCTGGGCCTGGAGTGCCCTTGGATGAGCCTGATCCTTCACAGCCAAGTGCATGGACACCTTGACTCAAGGTCACGCTGGAGGAAGAGGTACAAGTGAAGACTTAACGCAAAGCAGAATGTCCCTGTCGTAAAAGCCCGAGTCCTCGGGGCGCCTGGGTGGCTCAGTTCGTTAAGCGTTGACTCTTGATTTCAGCTTAGGTAATGATCTCAGGGTCCTGGGATCGAGCCCTGCGTCGGGCTCCTTGCTCAGTGAGGAGTCTACTTAAGATTCTCTCTCCCTCTGCTGCTCCCTCAGCTTGTGCACACACACTTTCTCTCTCAAATGAATACATAGATATTAAAAAAAAAAAGCCAGGTCCTCTGTCCTCCATGTGCAGTGCCCCCCATGTCTCTCCTCCCCGGCTGCCTGACCCCCACCCAGTTAACTCTGCCCCTCTGCAACCCCATAGTGGGCAGGCCCTGGGGGCCGTCTTTCTACAACTGGTGACCCACAAACCTAGGCAGCTCTCTCCTCCAAGAATGGTCCTGCTGCTGGCTCTCGGATGGATGGCGTTTTCTCCCTCTCTACCAGCAGTGAAGAGGGCTATGTAATAGGATGTAGTAAGTGCACGGACCGCCCCACGAGGGGTGCGCCCCCCAGCGTGAGGTGTACATGAGCCACGCTGGGCAGGAGTCCATCAGGGCCGTGAGGATGCCTGCCTCGGGTGGGCTGGCTGCTGAGGCCCCAGGGCCGTCCTGGGGTTCTGGAGGCTCATGGCGGCCCTTGCTCCCCGGAGCCTTGGGCAGGTCTGGCCAGAACAGGAGAGTGCCACCAGCCTGCAGTGGGCAGCCTATTCTAGCCGGAGCTGCAGTCCCCACGCCCAGACAGGGCCTCCTTTCCTCTGGCCTCACTTGCCTGAGCCACCTGCCATGAGCCACATACCACGAGTCCTGGCTTGGTACCTCCCTTTCAGCATTTACACCAACCCTGCGAGTAGAGAGGGTTTGCCGGGGAGTCATTCTGAAGCTCATGGCCCCACATCAACCGTCTACCAAGAATTCAGCGCTGAAGGCTGGCCAAGGGTCCAGGGAAGAGGGCCCCAGAGTTCCCTTCGTCTGTAAATGCACTTTGTCTTTTCTCACCATATTCATCAGCATGCATGGGTCCCCAGTCCTCTCTGGCACTGGGAAGCCACCTCAACTGGCTCACACAGGGTTAAACCCCCAGAGAAATAAGGCCTCAGCAGGAAATACCAACTTGTCACCAGCCTCCCCCTGGGCCTTCCTCGCTCTCCCACTTCCGGAGGGCACAGGGCGCATGTTTTCCCCTGGGCTCCTTTACCAGGATGGACATTGAGGAGGGCACAGGATGTGATGAGCACTGGGTGTTATAGAAAACAAATGAATCACTGATCTCTACCTCTGAAACTAATAATACACTATATGTTAATTGGTTTTACATTTTTTAAAAATGTAAAAAAAAAATACTTCCCTACCTGAGTTGTTTTAAGAATTAGAGGTTTTGTTCCACAAAACATGGCACTTAGAGCCATCCAATTACCACCCCCTCCCCCCACCCCGCAGAGCAGGTTATTTTTTTGGTGTCCCTGGGCCCAACTTTCCCCTCACATCAGGACCGGTTTTGATGTTGGGTGGGCGGGGCTCTTTATTTTCTGCCGGGGGAGAAGGGGACAGCTGTGGGACTGCATCGACTGCCCCGGATATGGGAAACCCTGGGGGGGGGGGCAGGGCCTGGAGTCCCGTGGACAGGGGAGGCACCTCTGGAGATTGGGTGCAGAAAATGAGGTCCCTGAGTTTGCACCCCCCTGGCTGGCGAGCTGGCCCGGCCGGGTGGTCCCAGGGGGCTCTCGGGGAGCACACTCGCCCAACAGCCAGGCCTTGGAGCGTTTTTGGACCCAGTCTCACACTTTGTGCTCAGAAGCTTCAGTGCAGGGTGTGGAGACCATTCAAGTTCCCAACCAGACCCCGCGGGGG
>NC_138378.1:116797630-116860110 GCF_054177405.1 Leptonychotes weddellii
CCCCACCCTGGGGAAATTCCTCTCCACACATGGGTGGGCCTGGCCACCACTTCCCCTGCAGAGGGATACTCCCAGGTTGATTGCTCAGCTGCCACTAGGGAGTGGTCATGGGCAGGGAGACAGGCTCCTCTCTGCCCCAGACTCAATTTCCCCTTCTGGCTACCAGAGGACGTTGTTAGGATGGGGGCAAAGGGCCAGCATAGGCACAGATAAAACAGCCCATGTGGGCTTCAACCAGCGTCTCTGCATTCCAGCAAATGCCTGGGCTCCAGATGCCTGGGATCCACATTGGCTTTGTTCCCAAGTTGGCCCCATTCACATATGTCTCGCACTCCTCATTCAGAGGGCATGAACGGGTTAAATGCACCCCCCCCCCCCCAGGAAGTGGACATGCTATCCATACAGACCCCTGCTGGTGGCCTGAGACAGCAAGATTTTGCTGCACTCCAGAGTACACACACACTGTGTGTGGGGCGGGGGAGACACAGGTGACCAGGCGTTGGGGGCGGGGCCAGAGGAACTGGGTGAGGAGGGGGGAACCAGAGGCATACAGGTGGGGAAATTCTGGGTGGGAACACTGCCTCCTGGCCATGTCTGAGCTTCAAAGAGGAAGGGGAGAAAAGGTGTGTGTGTGTGTGTGTGTGTGTGTGTGTGTGTGTGTGTGTGTTGGGGCATGGGGCACAGAGAGCCAGAGGAAAGTGAGAAGATCACGAACAACTGAAGCATGAGAGTTTGGGGGAGTTGGTCTCCATGCCCCCACCCTGCAGATAGGTGGGAGTTGGTGAAAAGGCCCATTTATAAGACCAGATTATTGAGGACCTTACAGACTGGGCTTGAGGGTTTGCATCTTACTCTGACAACCAAGAGCAGGCACTGATGGGATGCCCCCAGGGGCACAGACAATCACGTTTGCATCTAGACTCATGCTTCTGACCACGGCGTGGAGAGCAAACGGGGCTGGCACCATATGTGGCTGGAGGCTGGGACTGCTCTGCAGGCAACAGGGTGTATTAGATTTATACACCGGGTGACAAATTACCACAAACTTAGAGGATGAAAACGAGACACATTTATTAGCTCACTAAAAGAGCAATCTGGACGTGGCTTAGCTGGGTCTTCGGCCTAAGGTCTCAGTAATCTACACTCAAGGTGGCATTTTTGGGCTGCGCTCTTTTCTGGAGGCTCGACTGGGGGAGACTCTGCTTCTGTGCTCTCTCGGGTCACGGCACAATTCTTCCCCTTGCTGCCGCATTGCCGAGGGCATGCTTCTCACCGGCCGTCTGCTTAGGTCTTCAAGGCCGTCCGCAGTTCCTGGCCGCAGATCCTCTCTCTAGGCAGCACACAACCCAAGCTAGTGTGGGGCAGCCTGTCCTTGCATTTCCCTCCCAGCACCTCTCTTTCTCCCCCCATTCCTTCCACCTCCTTGCTCCCCATTCAAGGTGGTAGCTCTGGGCCCTTGCGTGGGGGAGAACCACGTAGGGCAGCACACAGAATGTGCTCACGAGCCTTTCCCCAGCTCTGGGTTCCAAAAGCCTAAGCTCTCCCTTGAGGTTGAAGAAAAGGATGCAGGGCACAACGTGTTCATGGAAATAAGGCTTCTCCGCAGCACCCCTGTGACACAGTCCTGGATGTGGCCACCTACGTCAGCCCCGGGGCCAGGAAAGGTGTCCCTGCCTTGGCCGAGGGTCTGGAACTAGGGCCTTCTGCTACTGAGTTCCGCACTCCTGACACCAGGGTTCCGGGCATGCCCAGGGTGTCCAGCAGGGTTCCGGCAGGGTTCCGCAGGAGAAACAGAGCCAGGGTGTACGTGTGTACGGAGAGCCACAGAGATATATCCATATGTGGGTGTGTAATGCGGAAGCCAGTTCCTTACATCTTTTTATGTAAGTGTTATTATGAGATTTACATAAACCACACGGTGCAGGGTAACCATGGAGCGAGAGCAAGAGAGCGCGCCAGGAGCTCGCGGGTACCGCGGGGGCTCGGAGGAGACAGCTGGGAAACGTGCGGGGGCGGCCGGCTGGCCCGTTGCCACCATCCCCAGGCGGAATTTCTCCTTCAGGGAACCCTCCGTTGTGCCATCAAGGCCTTCGCGGGGGGATGAGGCCCGCCCACGTCACTGGCGGTGCCCACGCGGACGTCGCGTGCCAGCGAGCTCTAGCTTCCCGAGGGTTGAATCACGGGGGGCTAGAGCCTGGCCGCGCTGGCACGGGAGGGGGGCCCTCACACCGGGCGCAGGAGCTGCGGAAAGACGGGTCGGACGGACGGGCACCGGAGTCTCCGCCTCGGGGACCGTGGCTTCCGGGGCCACCAGCCTCACCCTTGCTATGGCCCGTGGTTCTGCCCTCCCGCTCTGGCCCTTCGCCCCTCGGCTTCCCGTGGCTGCCGGGCGCGCGCGGGTGCGCGGGTGCATGTGGGGGGCGCGCGCGCGCGTGTGGGTGTGTGCAGGGGAGGCCGGGGTTACGGAGCAGGCCACCGGGTCCCCAGGGCTCAGGACTCGCGGCAGGACTTCCGGCCAAGCCCCGGGGGGCTGAGCCAGCCGTCGGACATCAGAGCCCCTCTCCGCCGAGCAGCCGGGCTCGAGGGGAAGAGAAGAGGAGACCCCAGCGTGCTTCCCACCCTAACAGCCGCCTGGTAGCTAAGGCTGGGCCCGGAACTCTGCGCGCCAGGAGGAATGCTTCTACCGCGTAGACGCTGCCTGCCCGGAGCTCCCCTACCTGTCCGAGCTGCCCATCTCCGTCTCTGCGGGCTGTGCACGCCGGAGCCCGCTCGCGCCGGCCGACCGCACACGGATCCTCGATCCCCGGCTCAGGGCTCCCCGCCTGAAACCAGCCACGATGGGAAGATTTACACCGCAGTGATCAGCAAACGCTGCCAGTGAGCTCCCGGCGCTGCGCTGTAAAGTCCCGGGGCTGCCTCCGGGCACAAGCCGGAGCCGCCCCCAAGTGCACCCCCTCTAGGAACCACAGCCCTGCTGTGCCCCCCGTCGTGTAGGCGGCAAGTTCAGTCTGGTATCCGATGCACTCCTATGGCTGGAACCCGAGTCCCCGTGGTCCTCTTTAAACTCCGACGGTGGCTTCTGGGTGTGCTGGGGGGACACTGGGGCATCCACGAACATCCTCTGCTCCGTGGCCGGTCCCCGGAATGTCCCACGCTTGCCCCTCTGGCCAGGACGCTGACCAGCCCCCCACCACGCACACACTCTCGGCTCACCCTGCAATGACAGGTTTGTCTCCCCTCTGAGTGTTGCACCTCCGAGAGGTCCAGGAGGACAGGTCCCACCACCTTGGTCCCTGCTACATCCCAGGGCCTGGGACACTGGTGTGAATGTGTTTGGAACAAAGGAATAGCTCACGCGTGTACACACACACACACACACATGTGATTTGTGCAGTCTTCAGACGGTGCATGGCCTGCTCATGGGTCTCAGGGACACGGGGTGCTTTGTGGCCTCTGGCTGGGGATCCCTGCCACGGGGAAGAGCAGTGGCCCCCTTGCTCCTGGGGCTCTGCGCCCTCACAGCCCCTCAATCTCCCTTCCCTCTGCTCTCGCAGCTGGAGGGGAGCCCCGTCCGCCAGCCACTGTGTACGCAGCCTTATCTCCCAGGGCAGGCCCCGGGCGGGGTCAGAAGCACAGAGCCATGCTGTGTGTTTGCTGTTTTGGTGCTTCCAGGAAATCAGAGCCCCCTTCCCAGAAGGCCGCCTGGCCCTGAGCCTGCTGCCTAGCCACCCCCCCCCTCCGCTCCGGGGAAGCAGGTGTCCTGGGGCAGGGCGGTGCCGGGTGAGGCCGCAGGGCCAGCAGGTGAGGTGGGCCGAAAATCACTCTGCCTTCCCTGGACGAGAGGGTTTGTTCAAGTAAAGCTGAGTTCCCCTTTCCCTCCACGTCTACACAGCCTCCAGGTTGGGTCAGTACCCCCCCTTCACCACTGCTCGCACGCAGAGCTCCCTCTCCCTGTACCCTCCCCCCAGCCCCCCGCCCTGGGCGTCTTCTCGGTGGTCCCCCGCCTTCTGCCTTCATGCCTCCTGTCCCTTGTCCAGCTGTCGCCAGAATCCTTGGGTCTAGAACCTCCCCCGTCAAGGCCCCTCAGCAGCTCCACCCTCCCTCTGGGAGTGAGGAATTCAGAGTCCCAGGCCCGGGTCTGCACCCACAGCTGCTTCCTGGCTGAGTAATGCAGGTGTCCAGGGAGGGACTGGGGAGGGTGCCCCATGTCAGCTGGGAGAGGCGATGGGAGGGGAGCCCAGCGCTGAGGGGCTGGGCTTGTGCCCACATCTTCCTGGGGAAGGAGATCCTTGAAGTCCCTTGAAGGAGGCAGATGGCTTTCTCCAGCCCAAGTGCCTGCTCTTGGTCCCTGCATCAAAGCTGGGCCCACTCTTCCCTGGGGGCTCCTGCAAGCCCTCCTGAGCTGTCACCTCCTCCATGAAGGCCTTGCTGAGAGCTCTGAGACACTGGGGACGTGTGCACTTGCGGCCAGCTCCCTGCCCACCCCCGCCCCGCCCCTCTTATCTCTGGGAAACCCTGGTTAGGAAGTCTTGGAGGGGGGCGGGCTTGTCTCCTTCTGCAGAAGCCTGGGGCCAATCCTCCCCATCCTACCAGTGACCTCCCTCGAGCCTCCACCCTGAGCGATACCTAGCAGGGGGCCCAGGAGGCCTGGTGCGGAGCCCTGCGTCCACAAGTGACAGGGTGGGGGGAGGACATGTCCTGGGCAGCCATGGGCCTGTTTCTGGGGCTTGGCCTTGCCCATGGTTCCTGGCCATTTTCTCCCGCTGGTTTCTCAGCTTTCTGCCTTAGTGAGTTTTCTGTTGCCTGAAACCAGGAGCCCTGCAAGCCAGCAGAATCCCCCATACCGGGCAGTGTGCAGCCTCGAGCCCAGGAAAGGGTGGCTTCTTCCCTTCCTCTTGTCCCTCCGAAGGCTGCCCTCTGTCTCCAGGCGGATGGCCCCACCTGAGAGCAGGTTTCCCTGGGGCAGAAACAGAACAGGGACAGTGTCCCAGGAAGCAGGCTGTGTATACCTTCCCGGGGATTCTGGGGCAGCCTCAGGCAGCAACCGCTTCCCTAGGGCCCTCCCTTCCCAAAGTCAGTGGCCAGGCCGAGCCAGCCGCTGCACGGACACGCACACACGTGCGCTGGTGCACACAACACGCTCGCACCTGTCACACCGCTCCTCCTCCTCGTAAGGCCTGGGCGGCCTCCTCCCGGCACGGAGATCGCGGAGGTGGGGGTGCTCCCCCAGGTTCAGGATCGCCTTCAGCTGGGTTCTCTACGGACACGTGCCAAAGCTGTTTGACCCCCTCTGCTCCTCGGGGTCAAACAGCTCCCTGCTCTCCCGAGGCCCTGCCGATTCCCTGCAGCTCTGGCCTCCCTGCCCCTCCGGACCCCCCCCCCCCCCGCCCCAGGGCCCTCCACAGCTCTCAGGCCAGCGTCCGCCAGTGTCCATGACAGGTGCTCCCCGGGAAGCCCTCTCCAGAGCCCTGGGCTTTGTCTACACTCGCAGGTCTTTACCACACGGGTGAGCTGAAACAAGGACTCTGGGAGGAGAAGCCCTGAGCAGACATCAGACCATATTTTAGGAAATTATCAGGCCAGAGGATTCTCCGAGGGATTCCCGAGAGGGAAGAAGCCCGCTCTGGGCCTCCACGTGGGTTCCCCTGACTACTTAGTAGCTAGAACTCGGGGAGACGTCTGTGGGAACATCTCCTCAGGGCTGCTGTGTTCTGAGCGCGATTAGCTCAGAGCCAGGATGGATTTCTCCCGTTACTACTGATGCCTCGGGTGGGGTCTGCCAGCTTCCCCGCCGTAAAGGTGCTCTCTTTTATTCTGTAATTAAGAAATATTCTGAGGGATGGTCCTTTGAAAGTGTGTAAATACCTGATTTTTTATCAGAATGTGGATGTATTCATGGGTTAGTGTACACCCGCGTGGGATTGTGGGGTTCTGTTTGGTTCTGTGATGGTTACTTATTCTGAAGCTCGAGTCGGGTCCTTTCGCCGCGTCCCCATCCTTGGAGCTTGTTCTTGCTTTCTGCTCGACGAGGTGCTCTGGGCTCTGCTTGTGCGCTCGCCCCCACCCCGTCGCTGGGATCGGCCACCTCTCCCAGAGCCCTGGCTCCTTTTGGTGGGAATGACACCGAGAAGCCCAGGTTTGGGTCCCTGGTGTGCCCACTGTGATTAGGGCGTCACAGCTCCCAGGCCTTCTCAGCGGCCCTGGGAGAGCACCAACACATACATGCATGCATGTCTGCCTGCACTCACGCACACGCATGCACGCACAATGCATGTCTGCCTGCGCTCACGTACACACACACACACGCACGCATGCACACACAATGCATGTCTGCCTGCGCTCACGCACACACACACACGCACGCATGCACGCACAATGCATGTCTGCCTGCACTCACGCACACACACACACGCACACATGCACGCACAATGCATGTCTGCCTGCACTCACGCACATACACACACGCACGCTCACACACACACATGCACATCTGCCTGCACTCACGTACACACATGCGCATGCACGCACAATGCATGTCTGCCTACACTCACGTACACACACACACACGCTCACGCACACACATGCACGTCTGCCTGCACTCACACACACATGCATGCACACGCATATGCACGCACGTATGCCTGTACTCACGTACACACACACATATGAACAGGCACACACACATGAATGCACATGGACATTTGTTTCTCTATCTGTAAATATTGAAATAAAGAAATATTGAAAACTTTGAGTTCCCACAGGGAGCTTCTCCAGTGCCAACGAACAGTGTAGGTCCGCTCCAGTTTGCTCCTTTTCCACGTTTGTAACTCTTCTCCGATGGGGGGTGGGGGAGAGTGGCTTCCGTAATGTGGTCACTCATCAGGCCAGCCCCTCCCAGGGAACCGGGAACCGGCCTTCCATGTGGGCCTCCTCTCAGCTGCCCCGGGGCCAACGCCCCTCGCCCCGTCTGGGCTCTGACAGCTCACGCCAGCCCCCACCACGGGGATCCCCATCTGCACCCTCCCCCCGGATGCTGCCCTCACCCCGCTCGGGAGCTGCACCCACACTGGGCAGCACCCCCACGTCCTCCTCCTCTGCTGGGACCTGGCACCGTACCACGCTGTCCTGCCCCACTGCTCAGTCTCTGACCCTGTGCCAGGCCGTCTCCCTGCCCTCCCACGGAGCACCTGCTTGTCCCTGTCAGGCTGGGCGATGCCCTCCTTACCCCGCTGTGTGCCCACACCCGCTCTCACCACTGTGTCCCCCAACCAGACACACACCCCTACCTTGCACTCACCTACGGGCTTTGAACCAGATTGTTAAGGAAGTGAAGGGGACGGATGGGAGGGAAGGGGGAGGGCTGCTATTTCGTTTTTTGTTTTTTGTTTGAAGTAGGCTCCACATCTAGTCCAGAGCCCAGTGCGGGGCTTGAACTCAGGACCCTGAGCTGAGATCAAGAGTCGGACGCTTAACCGACTGAGCCACCCAGGAAATCTTGGTTTTTTGTTTTGTCTGTTTGTATTTTCGGAACTGCTGTTTCTTAATAGAAGGTGGAGGGCAGACACTCTGTGCCGGGAAGTTCTAATATCATTGAGCACACTGAGCGCTCACACCGGGCTCAGCACCTTATATGCACCATCTTCGTCCTCACACGAGCCAGGAGCTGGGTTTCATCACTACTCCGTTCTCAAACTGCAAAAACGGCAGCTCAGGAAAGGCATGGTGACCACCCGTCACAGGGCAGCATCCGGCTCCCAGGATGTTTCTAGAAATACAATTAGATTCCCCTTTTCACCTGTCCCAGGCCCCCAAGCTCTGGGCCCTCCCCACCAGGTATGACGTCCTTTCAAGCTCTAGATAAGGGCTGCCGTCACCCCCCCCCCCCAGCCTGTGAGCCCCCAGGAGCTTTCCCCGCGGGGACAGGAAGGCAGGGAGCAGCCCACCCGGGAGCTGGGCAGGTGCAGGTGGACCAGCGCTTGCCAGCACAGGGAGCTGAAGGAGCCTGGCCGGGGAGGGGCGCAGACCCAGGAGACCTGGAAGGAGGCCCCAGGGCTCTGTGGCCGGCCTGGGGGCCCCACCTCCTGGTTTGCTAAGTCCCACTACTCACCCAGAGCACTGGCTTGACTCCGGGTGCCCCTGTCCTGCAATCCCCAAGCAGCTGGGACAGTTCTGTTGCCAGGTCTGACAAGACAGCAGGCTAGAGGGAGTCGGGGCTGGGGGGAGCATCTGCAGGCTTCCATCGAGATGGGGTTCCCTGAGAGGCTGGGCGGGGAGGGGTAGCCACGACGGTCTCCTTTACATTCCCTCTCCAACCAGGGAGCTGCTAGATGATAGAGGCAGGATCGGGACCTGGCCCCGTGCCCTCTGGGGAAGAGGCTGTTCCTGCCCCTCAGGCAGGAGTGAGGAAGCTGGGAGCCCCTACCCCATGCATCCCTGCATCCCCCCAGCTCTTTGCTCCAGGGTCCAGGCAGGGCCTGGGGTTGGGGCTGGGGGTCACCAGGGCTCAGTTGGGCCCCCGCTTACCTCTGTGCCTCAGTTTCTCCATCTGGGCCTTGGGCTCTGGAGCGGGAAGACCTGCATTCCTCTCTGGGCCCTGCTGTCCCCCACTGTTGTCACTCTGTGTCTTGAGGATGGTGTCTGGGCTGTGAGAGATCGGGGAACCCCGTGGGACAGTGACGCAGCAGGGAGCACCAACAGCTGGGCCTGTGGTTCTCAAGGTCCAGGGAATTAGAAGCAGACAACAGAGGCTGGGGACACAAGGAGGGTCCCATGATGACTGGCCCACCGTGTAGGCAGCTGAGAGGAAGTGGGTCAGTGAGGCCCGCCCACAGGACTAATGCCCTCCAGCAGCACTCAGGGCTTGGGAAGGTGCCCGACCGTGGACAGGGCAGGTGCTGTGCTGATCTGGAGCTGTGCTGGGGGCCTTAGAGCCCAGAGGGTGGCCCCTCGTCCTGCTCCAGCCCGCCTCAGCCCTGCAGGCCTGTGACGCACCTCCTCAGGGGCCAGAGTTCCCTTCCCTGCTTGCTTGTGTGGCCTTCAGGCCCAAGCAAGCAGAGAGGAGGCAGGGAATGGCCTGGGAAGCCCTTGCCAGGCACATGTGACTTCTGTAAACTTTAGGGGCCTGGAATCATCTGGAGCCCGAGCTGGAAGTGGGGGAAAGGTCTCAGCGTCGCGCCAGCTGTGGGCTGAGCGCCAGGGCCGGCAGGAGGAAGGCAGCCAACGTCCAGCTGGGCCAGACACCCACAGGCCAGCCCCTGCCTGGCTGTCGGCCCCCTGGGCAGGCTGCACAAACGTCCACAGGCCTGGCAGCCTCGGGCCTCCCAGGCAGGCGGGCAGAGTCTGAGGAGACTGCGGAGGGAGGCCTCGCGGCGGCCACATCCCTTCCCACCTCTGGCCCACGCTTCTCCAGGCTCGGGCTTGGCTTCCGCACGGGAAGGGTCCCTGGGGCACCTTTGCCCCCTGGAGCCACAGCCCTCCAGCCTGCGTGGTCCGCAGGATGTTTGCTTATGCTTATCACCGCCAGCCTGCAAACAGAGACGAAGGGCTCCGTGTTGGCACCTGGTGACTGGGCCACCCGTGTGGGCCGCCAGGCTCACCGCGGGCTCCCTCCGCAGCCACGGGACAAGATGTCCACTGCCCGGTCTGGCCCAGCAGGACGTGGACATGGGAGCATCCAACTTGCTGGAGGTTGGGGGGCCTCAGCAGGAGGCCAGGAGGGCTGTGTCCCTCTGCAACGCCTCCCACATGGCTGAGCCTAAGATCTGGTCACACAGGCCACCCACAGTGCCCCCTGGGAAACAGGGTCACCCCTAGACACTGCCCGGGGATGGGGAGCTGGGACTCTCGAATGAGTGCTCTTTGACCTTGGGTTTAGACACACAAGTCAGAAATGGAGGGCTGGCTGGGTTTTCAGGGGCCCTCAGCTTATTCCCGGGCACCTCAGGCTTTGAAGGGGAGCAAGTCTGTGCACTTGGCATGGGGAAAGTTTCTTATTAGCACTTTACTTTTTTAGAGCAGTGTTAGGGTCACCGCCAAATTGGGAAGGGACAGAGATTTCCCCTATACCCTTTCCCCCAACACATGCACGGCACCCCATCAACAGCCCCCACCAGAGGGTGTATTTGCCACAACTGTTGAACCCACATGACACACTATCATCACCCAGAGCCCACAGCTGACATTAGGGTTCACTCTTGGGTGTTGCACATTCTACGGGTCTGGACAATTGTAGAAGGATGTGTGGACATGGATCCATCATTATGATATCCTACAGAATATTGTCACTACTCTGAAAATCGTGTTCCACCTACTCATCGGTTCCCATAAACCCTGGCAAACACTGAGCCTTTTACTGTGTACGTTGCTGCACTTTTTCCAGAACGCCATAGAGTTGGAACCACGCAGCATGTGGTCTTTTCAGATTGGCTTCTTTCACCTAGAAATAATGCATTTGAAATTCCTCCATGTCTATTCATGGCTTGTAGCTCATCTCTTTTTAGCACTGAAAATGTCCCATCGTCTGGATGGGCCACGGTTTTTTTAATCCACTTACCTACTAAAGGACACCTGGGTTGCTCCCAAGTTTTGGCAGTTATGAATAAAGCTATTATAAACATCGGTGTGCAGGTTTTTGTGTGGACCTACGTTTTCAGCTCCTTTGGGAAAATGCCGAGGAGCATGACTGCTGGATCTTATGGTAACAGCAGGTTTAGTTTTGTAAGAAATCACCAAACTGTCTTCCAAAGTGGCTGCACATTCTGCATTCCTGCTCATGGTGAGCGAGCGTTCCCCCCGCTCCCCAGCCTCGCCAGCATGGGATGTTGGCAGTGCTCTAGATTTGGGTCATTCTAGTAAGTGTGCAGGGGTATCTCGTTGTTTTAATGTGCATTTCCTTGAGGATGAATGACGTGGAGCATCTTTCCATATTCTCACTTGCCGTCCGTGGATCTCCTTTGGTGAGGCATCTGTTAAGTTCTCTGGCCTATTTTTTAATCGGGTAGTTTTGCTCTCTTATTGTTGAGTTTTAAGAGTTCTTTGTATATTTTGAGTAACAGTCCTTTATTAGATGTCTTCTGCAAATATTTCCTCCCAGTCTGTGCTTATTTTCTCATTCTCTTGACATTGTCTTTCACAGAGGAGGTGTTTTTCATCTTAGTCAAGTCCAGCTTATCAGTGATTTCTCTCATGGGTCGTGCCTTTGGTGTTCTGGATGTAAAGGAGGCCAAGGTCCTACAGACTAGACTGACTCAGGGCTGGCAAGTCAGGAGGGTCCTGAGGTTGGCAGCAAGAGCTTAACGTTGGCCCTGACAGTTGAAAGCCAGCGGTTCTGGTAGTCTTCCCAAACAGGCATGTGGAGAAACGTACTTGCCAGGAAGGGTAAGCCTAAGACTCAGCCTTTTACTCCTCTTCTTCTTAATGCCACGAACATCCCATCAGGCTCATAAAGCGTGAATCTTTCTCCTTGGTAACATGACTGAGACTGGGCAGACAATGATGGTTTTTATTAGACCAGCACTGCGGTCGACATCACGTAACCTCAGCAGACGAAGCTGTGTGGTATCTTCAGCTGATGGGATAAGAGAAGTTCCGAGACAGCAGGAAGGCTGGAACGGCTGAAGGAGGAGAGAGGGGAGAGTGGTCAGGGGTGGGGTCAGAAGAGTCCGCGGCCCAGATCCTGTCTCCACTGAAAGGACTTGGGCTTTTCCTCTGAGTTGAGCAGGGTTCTGAGCGGGAGAGCCCTCATCTGATGGACATTTCAGAAGGATCGTTGGGACTGCTAGACTGAGACTAAAATGAAGGGGCCATGGGTGGAAAGACTGAGTCCAGCTGGGTGACTGCCCAAGTCCAGGGGAGAGAAGGCAGTGAGCAGTGGTTGTGTTCGGGATGTGTTTCCAAGGGAGGAGTGGCAGGATTTTCTTGGAGATTGGAGGCAGGATGCAGAGAAAGGGAGGTTGGTGATGGCTCCAAGGTTTGTGTTTGGGGAAGCACAGGATTAACGTCGCCATTTGCTGGTGACCTTCCCCATGCGGAGACCATGCTGGGTATGGGCTGAGCAGGAAAGGCCCGGAGCACGTCCTCGAGGCGCTAGCAGTCTGGGGCCCGGGTGGGGAGGAGCACGGTCAGACATCTTAGCAGGTAGGTCCACGACAATGTGGAGGCACCAAGGGGGACGTCTAGACTTTGCTTGAGGGTGCAGAAAGGAAAGTGCCCAGCAGAGCCCTCAAGTTGGTGATGGGTGAGCAGAGTCACAAAGAATGGAGGGAGGGGCGCCTGGGGGGCTCAGTCTGTTGAGCGTCTGACTCTTGATCTCGATTCAGGTTGTGATCTCGCGGTCGTGGGATCGAGCCCCGCGTCAGGCACTGTGCTCAGTGTGGCGTCTGCTTCAGAGTCTCTCTCTCTCAAATAAATAAATAAAATCTTAAAAAAAAAACAAAAAAAAGGAGGTAAATTCTCCAGCCAAAACAGGGAGGAGACCTTGAGGAAACAGAAACAAGGGCACAAGGCAGGAGTCGTGAAGGGCAGGACTTCGGAGCTCGGGGACGTGCTCTCGGGACCGGGGGCACCGTGGACGCCGCAGGCAGGAGCCATTTGTGGTTTATCCTGACGGGCTCTGACCCTCACCTGAGAGAGTGTGAGAGCCGAAAGGGCCTCGAGGTGGGTGAGCTACAGGCTGGAATGGGAGCCACTGCAACATGGAGACGGAGAGAACAAGAGGGCTGGAGGAAGATACGCCAGGCCTGAAGGTCTGACAGGAGACTGGGCAGAGTCAAGGGTGACCACCGGTTTCTGGCTTGGCGGCCAGCACAGTAGAAGCCCCGGGAGGAGGCTCACGATTGAGAAGGAAGAGTTTAGTCCAAGTTGAAATGCCTGGTGGTGAATGTCCAGGAGGCGGTTGGATCTAGAGCTGAAGGGAGAGCTCTGGATTGGAGGAAGGAATCTGGGCGTTGTTGCTGTTCAAGGGCCTAGGATCAGAGGACAGAGGAGATACCACAGCCTGGCCTCTGGGGACAGTGACACTCCGGGAGCAGGAGTGGGGTCAGAAAAGGGGCAGCTGGAAGTAGGAGCACCAGAGGTGTGCTGCCTGGTAAACATTCCTCTCTGTTCCTTCTCTACCTCACTCCCCCCGGTCAGTTTCCCCAAAAGCCTGATTTCTATTTATGAAGCTGTGTTTGAGAGGAGAAGACTTCCATCCCAAGGCCGTGATGGTTCACCAGGGCACATACAAGCAGGGACGATCCAGTTGGAGGGAAACCCGGGACTTTTGCCCGGAATCCTGTGCCTAGGAATTTTCCCTCTTCTGGACTTGGACCGGGAGATGTAGTTTGAGGAATTATTGGCAACCATCTGGAGACTACACAAGGAGAGCCAAACTTAGGATGAGGCCCCCAAAGAAGGAAAGAAATTAGCTTGCTGGTGACATCAAGCTCCAGGATCAAGCTTTGCCACTTTTCAGCTGGTATGTTATGAAAGTATTTGTACTTCCTTTATTGTTCAACCAAGCTTCAAGTGTTTCCACCACTTGCAGCAACCCCCACCTTCCAGCTCATACACCCGTCATGAAAGCCAAAGGTTCTTTAATGGCCGGTGCCCCAGAGAGTAAAACAAGCAATTAGGTCCCCAGTAAGCGGGGAAAGTTTCCAGGGGAAACAGCAACGTGACCATGGAAAGAAGTGGAGTTTTGGAATTGGACGGGCGTCTGTCTCTTCCTAGCAGTGTCATCTGAACCTGAGTGTCGTCTGTGAGGTGGGGCTATTTCCCCCTTTCATTAGAGCCTATGAGGATTGGAGGACATTGTCAAGTGTCTGGGACAGGGTTAGGCAAATGGTATGGGAGGGACAGGTGTCAGGCTGCACTGAACCCCGAAGCGTACAAGAAATGAGGAAGTGGGACAACACACAGATTATTTGCTTCAAGGACATAAGTACAAATGGTCCCTGAACGTGAGGTTATGCTCAACTTCAAACAGAGCAGCACAAGTCAAATCAGGAAGATGTTGGGACACAAACGCTCATGCTCAGTGGGTAGGAATGTAAACTGGTTTGGCTGAGGGCAACTTGGCAGTATCTACAAACCACTTACTGAGCAACTGAGCATCGTCTGTGATTCGGCACTCTTCCGCCAAGAACTCATCCGACAGTTGCCCCGTACACGTATGTATGACAGACACATCAGTCAGCCTGTTTCCTGCAGCCGTGCTCGTAATGCAAAGCCCGGCCTGGAGGCCCGGCGGTGGGCTCAGGTTAGAGGAGGAAACTGAGGCAAGAGTACAGTGCCGTCATTAAAAAGAACACATCTGAAGAGTAGTGATAAATGAAGACGCTTGCAAAAAACAGTACACGATTTGTGAAACAGCATGAATAGTACGCTTGAGTTTGCAGTGAGGATTCCTGAGCAGCCGTGGAGAAATTATGCCTGGTTATCTCTGGGGAGCAGGCTTAGGGAGGTAGGAAATTTCTCCAAGAAATCTTCTCATGGAGCTCAATATTCATTCTAATGGCTTATGTTTGTGTTTTTTTTCTTAGCACGTGTTACATTTATAATAAGACGATTAAGATACAGTTTGGCTACAAGATTTCAAGAGGGTGATGGCTAAAGCTGCTCAGGGCCGAGTGTGTGTGAGGCAAAGAAGACGTGAACGGAGAGAGACCTTCCATGTGCTTGCTGTTAGTCCGTACCTGCCGTGCTGGCCCTTGGGCTCGGGAGACAGGAGGCGTGGGTTCAGGCTCTGACGACACCACGCACTGATGGGGTGGCCTACGTGTTGGGGACCAACATCACGGGTGAGATGCAGACGTTGCTAACACTGGACGACACTGCTGGGCTGCTTCCTTCAGAAGCGGAGGGCTAGACACCGTGCATGTGAGTGCACGTCGCCTGGTCCTGCCGAGGCGCAGGCCTGCCTTTGCCTTCTCCTGGGGCTCCTTCCCTACCCAGTCTCGTCGGCCTCATGAAACCGCCTTTTCTTGAGCACATTCTCTTAGGGACTTCTGCTTTACTGACTTTAAGTAGGCAAAGCCTACTCTGGAGCCTACCGGTCCAGGTCTAGCCTGGACTAATTTGTGAGCTTCTGACTTGTAAACAGTCTCTCTGCTAACTGTCAAGGGAGAAAGAAACGCAGCTGAATGTGGGAAGCTCGGGGAGAGGGGAATCCGAGGAGCTCCTTGGAGCCTTGGTGAACGTGGGGTCCAGCAAAGGCTCTGAGCTGGGCTCTGGCACTGCTGAGTGACCAGGAGTGGAGTCTGCCCCTAGATTCTTGACTTGTGGCCTGAGCGTTAGAGTGGAAAATGAACAGATGCCACAGGAAATCTATCACGGAGTTCATTTCATTAATTTGATCATGTATTCATTAGAAATTTCTATTAGTGTCTGTCATATTTAGGCCTCAGATTACCTGAATAAGCTATAACACAGCTGTTTGATTTAGAAAGTCTGATGAACTGAAACATTATTGGTAGATTTTTAAACCAAACATATTTCTGTTTAGCTTTTAAAAACTAAGAACCCTTGAGATTTTAGGGTCTGAAAGTGTATGCCTTCAGGTTTAGTCATTAAAGTTTGGTAACAAGCTGAAAAATTATTCAGGGCTCCCTTATTTAAGAGTTACTTGGGTCATTTCAGAAACCTGTAAGGAAAAATTAAGATGAAGGAAAAGACAAGAGTATCCGTTTGAGAAATGAGGAGAAAATGCTAAGGAGAGTCTTTTCAGCTCTACTAGTTTAAGATCTCACATTCTGCATTACTGACTAATGAAAGGATAAAGTCAAATGGAGTAACAGGAAATGACATATTATGAAATAGACATATAAAATTTAATCCCTTTGGTTTAAAATACATCTTCAATGATACAATTAAAAACAAGCAAGACAAAAATTTATTTCATAAAACAAAATATAAAATAGTTATGACCCGTGTCCCATGATATTGTATCTTAGAAAACCAGCAATTTAGTTCACATACTTCATTAGAATATTTTAATGTAAAAATGTAACCATCAATCCTACTTATACAAATGACCTATTCTAGCTCCCTGAACCTAGATACCCGTGATTTTATTTCTGTTATAAAATTACACTTTTTAGTACTTTTATATATTTAAACATGTGTACAAAATGTTCCCCTGCCATAGTAATACAGTCTCATAAACTCATGAATGCTTTCTAGAATTATTAGCATACAAGACAATCAAAGCTTGAAGGCTCTGAAACACGATAAAACAGAAATCACTTCTTGTAAGAGGAAGATGAGGAAGGACTCCATTTTGGGTCATATCACCTAGTACACAACAATCACACATGTGTTGTAAGGACTGTGTGTTCACTCTCTCAGGTACGTACAAACTGATATTAGCCTACACAACAGATAGGAATTGCAGTAGTGTTTTTCCTATACTTCATTTGTTAAAACAGTACAGAAATCCGAATAACAACTCTCTCAAAAGCAAACAGAATCTCTGCCATTTGAGAAGGTTTTGCTATGCTCTGGGATGACTGCTGTTTGGGAAAACACAGACAAAACATTTCAGTGAGTTCCACTAAGCACAGTACTCGATCTGCTTGGTATACATTACCAAAAATAACTTAACCTTTCATTTAGGGAAAGTCTTCAAGGTAGACCTTATTGCATCTCTTCACTCTATGTACAGACACCACATTTATATATTATCTATTTGTATAAGACACGTATATACACATTTACAGACACAGGCCTTCAAAAATGTATTGCACTTATATACAACGCAGCGTTAGCTTAACTGATTCATACTGTAACCATTTCAGTTCTTCGTAAGAAAGGCAGTTGATATGTTCAAGAAAGTTGCAAAGGAAGATTCAGTAATGTGCCCTATTTGAGTAAACATTTTCTGGAGGCTGAGAGGCTGAGGGAGAAAGGGCGCATCCTCTTCTCTTTGGATGCCACTCCCACTACCCTGAGGCAGTCAGAGTTACTCTGAGTTCAGGCAAGGGCACGAAATCCTTAAACCCAAGCCCACTGCCTTTTCTGACTTGCACTAGTGAGCAAGCAGGCCCACTAACATTGAAGAGACAAGGTAGATAGCCCCATATTTTTATAAATAATGTAGCAGATATTCCAAAGGTTCCCAGAGTCTATTAAATCTTAGAACAAAGTTTTTACTTTTAATCCTAAGTACTGGTATCAGAAAATTCAAACATAATGGTGTAAGGATTTCTGTCGTCTGAAAACACCAATGCAGTATGTTGAACGGTATCTACAAGCCAAATGCAGCGCCATCTACAACTCGAAAGGAGTCCCTTCCGTTGACATCCACCCATACCTGTGATGTGCCTGTGGCCGGCCAAACAGTAAGACCCACGTAACCTTCCTTGGACTCGCTGGGAGTGGTGGGCCAGCGCGCCCTTAGATCTCAGTGAGGGTGAGTCTGTACGACCCCCCCGCTTCTTCAATCTGCAGCTGGAAGGTGTCTTCATTGGAGTAATGCTTCACGATATTGTCGTCCATGTTCACCAGAATCCTGGAAGAGGAAAAGCAAGACAGGTCTCCTCACTGCTGCCCGACACGGGAGGCGCAGGATTTACCAGACCTCCCGCAGCCCCGATTCCCTCACCTACGATGCCCAGGTCGTGTCAGTGCCTAGCTCGTAAGACTGTTCGAGGACTATGTGATAGACTCCAGGAAAGCTCTTCTAACAGTGTCGGGCCCGGGATGAAACAAAGCATACTAGCCTATTTGCTGTTATTACTTCAGCATGTAGGAATCGCTCCATAAACAGGAGCTATTACAATGCACAAAGTAAGTCTACAGAAGAAGCACCTCGTTGATCTGGCTGTAGAAGCATATTAGTCAAATTAACCTAAGGGATCTGAAGCCACAGCTCCCTGACCAATTATCTTCCCTGGTAAGTTATCCTCAAAGTTTAACTGAACTACTAGTAAGTCTAACCCTTCCCACTGGGCTCATCCAGAAAATTCCAATTAGGATTTGCTTTAGAATGAGGCCAAACGATTCTTATGCCATACTCTGCTTACCCATGTCAAAGACCATAGTCATTTAAGTGAAATGGAACTAAAAATATCAATTTCTGGACAAGGAAGCAATGTTCTATGATTGAAAACACAAGGCAGGGCGCCTGGGTGGCTCAGTCGGTTGGGCGACTGCCTTCGGCTCAGGTCATGATCCCGTAGTCCTGGGATCGAGTCCCGCATCGGGCTCCCTGCTCGGCGGGGAGTCTGCTACTCCCTCTGACCCTCCCCCCTCTCATGTGCTCTCTCTCATTCTCTCTCTCTCGAATGAATAAATAAAATCTTTAAAAAATAAAAAAAAAAAGAAAACACAAGGCAGATTACAGTAGGGGGAGCAAGGACTGAACCTGAACCAAGGCCTTGGCACTAACCTGCTACCTGATCTTGGACATCACAGGCTCTGCCTCAGCTGCCATGTCTATAAACTAAGGATATCACACCCAGCTCAGAGGGCAATGTGGAAATTAAGTACCACATGAAGTGCCTGATCCAGTGCCTGACTCATGACGGGGGCTTAACAAATGGGGTAGCACTTGCTGTTACCCTGACTAAATTTCATGACGTGCTCTGGAATTTGGAGCCACTTCACTGCTGCCAAGCACGGGAAGAGCAAATAAAAATTTTACTTGAAAAAAGTCCACAAAGATGTCTTAGAAAGGCAGATCAACTTTATATGGATAACTTAAGGAAAAAATACATCCCTGCATTCACGTTTCTCTAACTTTTTCTAGACTGGGCACAAATGCATGTGAGTCGCATTAATGTTACAGAATATTAACGTTATTTAGAAGTACTAGGAATGCCAGTTAACGCTTACCCTTTTTTACATTTCTTGAATATTTTCCCAATCTTATCATGGGGCACATCATACTTGTCTGAGATCTAAAAGAACAAAAGAAAATAATTATAAGATGCTGAACTCAAGGCTTTAAAACACAAACTATAAATACTGTGGTACAGTCACTCAGTTTTCTGTCTTTCAAAAATGCACGAAACCCACGCGTATTGGGGGAGGGGGTATTACCTGCCTTTGGAGGGAGCTGCAGTCAGGTGTCTGTTATTTCCCCCTAGCTTACTGATGTCTCTCCGTGTGTTATATGGTCATCTTTTTAAAAATGACTACTCTATAGAGCAGTTTTAGGTTTATAGGAAGCCGGCACAGGAAGTACAGTTGCTCAGTGCCCCACGGCAGCCCCAGTACTCACATCTCACGGCGGGGCGGCGCTTTTGTTACCGTGACGAGACCACATCGCTACAACACTATGAACTAACACCCATAGTTTACAGTCGGGGTCATACCCTACGGGCTGTGAGCAGTGAACAGTGACATGGACCCACACCATCACGAGTGCTCTGCTCAAGCGCACAAAGGCCCCGCTCTGGAGTTGACACATCTGAGTTGAATCAGCTCTGATTTGCTCTCAACACAAGTCACAGTTCGGATCCTCAGCCTCCCCTCCTCAGGAAAGGGAGACTCTCACTTCCTATAGCACAGGACTGCTGTGAGGATTACTCCGTGTTCAACACAGAGCAGGAGTTAACTTCAGATACAGAATATTGGAAGGAAAACAACACTTGCTGTCCCATAGCCCAGAAGAAACATCAAAGTCCCTGATCACAAACCAAGACTGCACCTCTGCCAGTTCTAGCTAGAGCCTCTCGGAGAGCAGCACAGACTCCCGTAAAACCCCAAGGCTCTGGCTAACGTGGCTGCAGCCGCTGGGGTGTGGCCCTCAGGCCCTCCTGAGCCTCAGCTCTTCCACCCCCTTTTCATGATCCGTGAGGGTCCACACACAGCGGTGAAATCAGTGTGGTATCGAGTGTGCGGGTTTCCTTTCGGGGCACAAAGGAGAGAGGATGAATTAATCCAAGGATAAGCTGATTCAGTCTACACCAAATGCTTTATCTGGAATTGTGCAGACCATCCCCAAACTGGGGTTACCGCCAACCCTCCACCTGAACAGCAAAACTCAAAGGAGCACTGAGAAAGGGGGCCTCAGAAGGCCAACCTGCAGACTGCTTTCAAGCTAACAAAAAGCACCCAGTTCAAACCAAATCTAAGCTCCCATCATCCAAACAAATCCATTTCTCTTCTGTATCACTGGGTAATAATTCCTTGTGTATTTATGAAGCATCAATTAGGAAACCCCAGGCCTGAGAGACACATGATACTGACGAATTCTTTATGGGTGTGAGCACGCTGTATTTACACAGTAAGTCTCATCACTTCTTTTTTCTCCATAATTAAGACTTTGCACAGTTCTGAAGAAATGAGGAAAGGTTATCAGAAGACAAGGTAAGAAAGAGTAATCTAGGAGAAATCACATGAAGCTGAAAAACAGAAAGCAGAGGCTAATGTTGGTGCTGGCTTTGCACGGGGAGGGAATGTGCTCAGAGACACCTGTGAGCTCAGGGACCCCGACAGACCACAGCTCCCCAGTCCACTGTCCCCTCGCCCTGCTTTAGTTTTCTTCACTGCATTTATCTGTGAAGTGCTTGGAAAATTACTTCTTAAATTTCTTTGCCTACTTTCTTGTCCCTATCTTCCTAACTGGACCCTCAGCTCCATTCTGCAATGTATCACTTACTCTCGTGACTCTAGTAGCTAGAACAGAACCTGGCACAAAGCAGGTGCTTAACAAACATTTGTTAACTTAATTCAGCACACTGCACTTGTCAGGGGAGCCAGGGGAAACCCATTTCCAGTGACGCACATGCTTTGAATTCAAAGATGCCTATGATTTATAGGGGGTTGATAAATATCAGAATACAGTGCTGATTTCTTGAATTGCATCCCACGGCAAAGCCAAAATGGCCTCCTTCTCATGCTATCTCTTGCTGATGTCCCAGAAGGGCTGGCTGGGGTCAGTTTGCTCAGTGCTGAGGTCTTAGTGGGAAGGATTATGGTTATCACTGGCTACACATCTAAATTTTCTCAAATAGGCTTTGGGTAAGGACTCGATACAAGCTTGGTCATTCCCCAGGATGGGGAGTTTCAAAGGCAGACCAAGGAGCCATTGTTTTTATGCATGAAGTTTTTAAGGATTTCTGTTTGATTGAAAATAATTTTTGTGAGCTTCTAAACAGTTTGTTAAATGGCAATCTTCCTTTAACCAAGTATATTAAAACTATTTCAGGGGTGCCTGGGTGGCATGGCTGGTTAAGCTTCCAACTCTTGGTTTTGGCTCAGGTCATAATCTCAAGGTCCTGGAATTGAGCCCCGCTTCAGGCTCCATATTCAGCGTGGAGTCTGCTTGAGATTTTCTCTCCCTCTCACTCTGCCACTCCACCTTGTGCTGGCTCTCTCTCTAAAATAAATAAATAAAATCATAAAAAAAAACCCCACCCAAAACCCTGTTTCATAGATCACCACAAAAGCAGTCAATTCAGTTGACTAGACATTCCTCAGAAGTTTCTATCTACCAACTAGTGTGCTGGGTGTGGTGCTGTGAGGCCCAGTGGGGAAGGCCCTGCAGACAACTGAGGGCCCCATAAGACTGGATGAAACGTGGGCTATGCCACAGGCAGGCTTCAGAGATTTCAGTATAACAAGGAATCTGGGTGGCCTGATAAAATGTGTTTCAATGGCATTCTACTTAAGTCTGTTTAAAAAGAGCATTTCTAAGCTTATACTACTTACAGCCTCCATCAAGCCTTTCAAAGACGGAGTCTTGAGCATCAGGGCATCAAAGACTTCCTCTGACTCCTTTCGTACGTAGAGCAGCACTAATCCCCAGCCAGGAATAAGAAGGCAGGGGAAAGAAAAAGGACACAGTTATTCATATGAGAAAAATGAGAGAACAGATCCTAGATGCTGGTTAAACTACAAAGAGACATCCACATCAAGAACAGTAAACATGAACCAATATCAAATCATCTTGAGGAATACAGCTTTCAGTTTCTCTTAACTCTGCTGTAAGTCCAAGCTTCAAGCCAAGAGCTGGTCTGATGGAAAAATATTCAAGAAAGTCAAGCTACACAAGATTTGCTTAAGCAATTCATGCTTTTGACAGATTCAAAATTCACTTCTATTTGACAACTGCCACAAGAACTGTAAACCAACGCACCTCTCTTTGGTTCTTCTATCCGAGTCAGCTTAGCAGGAGGTGCAATCGCAAAATCATCCTCCGATCCATATGGACCCCTTTTCAAGTTAGATCTGTAGACAATCCAAATGAGGTGATTAGTGACTTCAACTTCAATCCCTTGCGGAAACAGAAAAGAGTTTTAGGGTATATCACTGAAGTTTAGATTTAAAATGACCTTCATTCTTTATCTGGTCTGGCTTCCTTAGTTTATGGATGAAAATCTGAGGCCCAAGGAAAGGCACGGACTGAACCAGCTCATACTATTTAATGGCAGAGCTGGGACTACACTGAGGTCGCCTGCCAGACACTCCCCATTGCTCTGACACTAAATCAAGCTGGATTCTTAGAAACAGAGAGCTTCTTTTCAGGAAGCATTTTATGGAGAAGGTAGGATTTGAGCTATAAACACACACACACACACACACACACACAGAGAGACACACACACACACACAAAGGTGGTAACAAAGGAGAGAACATGTTAACAAAGGGGGGAAGTGCAATCAGCAGAGCCAAACTGACTAAAATAGAATGCTCTGTAGGAAGACAAATCCAGAAGGGCAGCCTGGACGCTAGAGGGAATACCTTGATCATCTGGCTATAAGGAATTTTAGAGTCAGTTGCAGGCTTTGAAATCTTTCAAAGTTTCGTGAAATAAGAATGCTGTAATCAAAGCGTGTGGTAAAGACTGGAGGGGACTCTAGGACCCACATGCAGAAGAACCTGTTACAGGACTCTGTGGATGATCACAGCATAAAATTCGAAAGGGTTCGAATACAGTAGTGTCAGTGCAAATAAAAAGAGAAAATAGACACCAGTGTGTTTGAAGAAATAAGTTATGGGGTTCAAATTCTACTTCATGAGGGGGTTCACTGTGGGTGAGCAAGAAAACAGTACAATAACTGAAAATGAAGAAAGAGTGCTTGGTTTTGAGCAGAAGGATCACTTCAAGAATACTGGCTGGGCCTTAACATACTCCATCTGTTTCAGTTTCCACCACATACCAGGCCTCCCATGAAAGCACCTGAGGTGTGTCTGAGCACGTCAAGAGTTCGAGAGGCAGTGGAGGATGGCCTTCAGAGAAAAGGCTCCCTACTCAACATGGATCTGAAAGGGGAGCCCCGAAGAGGGGACCGGACCCTCAACATGGTTGAGCGCTTAGTAGGGGGTCTGCCGGTGTGGACAGTCAGGGCCCAAGTGGGCCAACGGAGAGTACCTACGTGTCAGGGGGCAGTGACACCTCCACAGCAAGGAGCACACCCAGGGCCAGGTTCCTTCTCCAAAAGGGAGGAGGGTTTCTTGGAGAAGCAGCTCATCCTCAAGCTGGGGAAGTTTCCGGAAAGCACGAGTGCCCAGATGTGAGGGAGCACTCAGAAAGCTGGGGGGGGCGGGGCACGCTGAAGGGACTCAGAAGCAGCTGGAAGGACTCCAACTGACCTTCTAGGACAACTTGAGCAAAGTAAATGATAGCAATGATTTGCAACTTGTTAAATAGAGCCGGAAACTATAAGTCCATACCGGTAATAAAAAAAAAAGTTAATAAATTGAAAGTCTGATGAGGAATGAAATTTTCACAAAGCAACAAAGCACCTCCCCACAAAACACTTACTACAAAAGGGGGACAGGTGCCCTCATGGCGGAGAAGCCTGGCAGACACCACCTTGATCAAGTGATCAAAGTGAACAGCATTAGCAGGGGGTAAAACAAAATTATGCCACTTGATAGGACAAACTGGGAACACAGCGTTATGTCTACAACATTCCTGCCAAGATGCATAATTACCTGAATCTAATCATGAGAAAACAACAAACAGACCCAAACTGAAGGACATTCTATGAAGCAAACGGCTTATAATCTTTAAAAGTATTAGGTCAGGAAAGTCAAGGAGACACTGAGACTGTTCGAGGCTGAAGGAGATTAAAGAGACAATTACACACATGGTGTGAGTCTGAACTGGATCCTTTTAGGCAATAAAGGACATTATTGGAACAACTGACAAAACCTGAACGGAACGTCTTGTTAATATGGCTCTGTTATGTGGGAGACTGTCCTCTTTTGTAGGAAATATACACTAAAGTGTTTAGGAATGACAGGTCACTGAGTCTGCAGCTTACTCTCAAATGGCTCAGGAAAAAATGAGTTCTTTGTATTGTACTTGCAATTTTTCTGTAAGTTTGAGGTTGTTTAAAAATAAAAAGAATTTATTAAAACAAAACAAAACATAAACCTTACCCTTCACCCTCCAATTCTTCTGGGGCAATAGGAAGGACCTAAGACCAAAACAACAACAACAAAAAAATTAGATTGCTTTTCTAGTATATGCTCAAAATATTTCAAACCATAAGTGACATATTCCTAAAATGAAAATAATTTTGAATTTATCTGGTCTAATACAAAATCCTTTAGCCTTATTTTTTTTTTTTTTAAAGGTTTTATTTATTTATTTGACAGAGACACAGTGAGAAAGGGAACACAAGCAGGGGGAGTGGGAGAGGGAGAAGAAGCAGGCTTTCCACAGAGCAGGGAGTCCGATGTGGGGCTCGATCCCAGGACCCCAGGGTCATGACCTGAGCCGAAGGCAGATGCTTAATGACTGAGCCACCCAGGCACCCCTAGCCTTATTTTTCAAAAACCAGATTCTTAAAGGCATCTTGAACTCCTCTAAAGCAGGGGTTAGCAAATTAGGGCCCATGAGCCAAGTGTGGCCCAATGCCTGTTTATATAAACATTTACGGCACACAGACACGCTCATTCATGGGCATGTCGTTTATAGCTGTTTTGGCACTACAGTGGCAGAGTGGAAGAGTCACAACAGACACTGTGTGACTCCAAAAGCCTAAAATATTTACTATTTGAGCCTTTTTACAGGAAAAGTTTGCCGACCCCTGCTCACCCCAAAGCTTCTCATTAGAAATTGGATACATGGTTGGGGCATCTGGGTGGTTTAGTTGGTTAAGTGTGCAACTCTTGACTTCAGCTCAGATCCTGCTCACTGAGGGTCAGGAGATCGAGCCCTATGTAGGGCTCCACGCTCAGCGACGAGTCTCCTTGAGATTCCCTCTCCCTCTGCCCCTCCCCACACCACGTGCTTTCTCTCTCGCTCTCAAATAAACCTTAAAGAAAAAAAAAAAAAGAAAAAGAAACTGGATACATTGGCAATGCCCTCTCAACCCCCCAAACTAAAAAATCATTAACCCATATAAATCTGTGCACAAAATGCATGGCAGACTATCTTCTTCATATTTTTTTGAGCTCTGCATAGAAAGCAGGCTCCACTCTATCCAAGCTGCTATCTCCACTAAGCTTCTGCTCAGAGCAGGGTGTGGCTAGTTGTGACCTTTTATGTTAATTGCCAAGATATGGCTCTCTATGTGTCAACTATGATTCAGTAACTGAAACAATGAAAAGAGCCTTCGGATGCTCTTTCTGCCATCATGGCTACCTACCCTAAGTATTCCTGTGGCTTTTCCCTCCTGGCCAGAACCATGTAAGTTAAATCCACAAGATCATAGACTCAGACTCCAAACTATGTCACTATTCTAGCATTTTTTAAAATGAACTAAGACATAAATACATACATACATACAGAGTGAAGTTGACAGGTTTGGTACTTCGTTTCCATCAACAACGCTTACATCCACTTTACTGTAAGGACATCACGTCACCCCAACTGAATATTCCAGAAGGCTGACCCATAACACTGGTCAAACCTCACTAAATTTTGGCTTCTGTTTACCATGAATGCCAAAGACTTTCTCTTGCAGCCACCCTGGGATCCTGGTTACCTACGTGAGCACCCCGCTGAAGGTTGGCAAAGTGCACGTCGGGAATGAAGAGGACAGGCTGAGTATCAAGATCAATAAAGGGCTTAAAAACTGTGATATCCATTCGTTTGTGAGAGGGAAGCAGTGGCACTTTAACATCAGAAACTGAAAAAAAAAAAAAAAAAATGCCACCACAGTCAACCACTTATATACACATACTGGATGCAGGCCACAGAGCATCCTCCTCAAATTTAAGAAACTTACAGGGCAGCACTACATAAGGTACAGGTCATGTTGCCTGAATTAAGAGGAAAATCACAGTTCACGTGAAGAAATATGCTGCTTATATTTATACTAAAATCAACTGAACATCTTAGAAAATCAGAAAAGGCTACTTTTAAACATACACAAAATTTGGAACAGAGGCAAAGCATATTTAATTTTTGTCTGAAAGGCTAAGACTTACAACTGTATAAACATAATTCAGAAGTCATTTCACCTTAGTTGTCCTGATTAAATAATTTACATTCTTACAGCAATGTACTCTTCACCTTGAGAACATTCACCTTTATACCTCCAACTTCACCTCAGCACTTAACCTCAGAGAGGCTCAGAGTAAGTGTCACTGACTAGGTTTTTTATTTATTAAATTATAGACTTCCTCTTCCCCTGTCATCTGCCCTGAAGCCCTTGGTGATGAACTCTCCTGGTTAGTCTCTCTGAAGTGACATCGGGATTCTGCACTTTGATGCTACCTGGAGAACCTAACACGCTGTGCTGCAGGGCAAACGTCTGCTGAGCTAGACAGACTGTTCAGAGGCTCGATGCTCGCGGCCCCCATACTACAGATGAAACACTACCACCACAGAGCAGCATTCGCCCCTTGTAGCGGAGAGATACAGGATTTTGTGAATATGAGTACTGGTCACATTAAAAAAAAAAAAAAAAAGGAAAGAAATAAAGCTTTCCTGGTGAAATGTCCAAACAGGAGCCCTACAGATTCTGAAACGTCAGAATACTATACATAAGAAAACTACACGCATTTAGAAGTGAGACATCCTGAATTCTCGAGAGTGTTATTATTATTCTTAAAGATCTAGACAAGTCCCGGTTTTATCATCAGCTATTCAGATAGAAGACATGTTATTTTTCAGGACTGGAATCAGTAACCCAAACTAAAGCTAACCGCCAAAATATCTGAACTCTGGAAAAACTCAAGAATGCTTTTCTGTTGTTCCCCCAAGAAAATGACTTCGATCAGCCATTCACCTGCTTGTGTAACAATAAAGGAAGCAATGCTACCACTTCACAGCATTAAGTATCCACTATTGTATCTTTTGCTTGAAAACTCTAGTCACCATTCTAAATGGAAAAGATCTGAAACATGTGGCGGAAACATTTCTACTTACAGGCATTCAACTGGGAGCTGGGGTCAGTACACTTGCCTTTTCTTTTGCTTTGTTTTCGTTCTTCATCCCTGATTTTCCTTTCAGCTCCCTATAGGTCAAGAGAAGACAAGGCATGATTCTGTTTAACTGATCCTCTTTAAAATATTTAATTCTTATCTGATGAATGGGAAAAAATATCTCCTCTCTGGAGATGAACTCCATTAATATACTCATGGAGCTTATCATAGTAGTTTCCTCTAAAAAGCCTATTTTTTCCCCTTTTTTTTGAGAGGGAGGGGGAAAGAGAGGATCTTAAGCAGGCTCCATGCCCAGCGTGGAGCTGGACGCAGGGCTCCATCTCACAACCTGAGATCATGACCTGAGCCCAAATCAGGAGTCCAATGCTTAACCAATTAAGCCACCCAGGTGCCTCTAAAAAGCCCGTTCTTAAAACTGTTTAACTATGTGAAATCATGGGGAAATAACATCTACTTAAAAAACAAATAAAGGAAAATTCCTCTCAACAATAGATGTGGCCAGGTTAAATGAAAAGCTGAAAAAAATCTGCTAATGTACTACAATGCCTTCAGAAACCTAAGTGACCATTCCCATTGTCTAGTAACCAAGTTGACCCTGCTTTGAGTGTACTTGCTGATATGGGCAATGTTATCATTGGAAGTGTGATTCTGCCAAGGACGTGGCATCAACCAAGTGACAGATATGACCAACTATAACTCCTAAAAGCAAAGATTTAAGTAGAAATCTGCATAATCACTTAAAAGAGAAAAAGTGTACTCCCAAATCCTATAAAGAGGACCTATATACACAATATATATCAACTACACAGAGAATGGCAGTGCCGTGCAATTGAACCCACAAAAATAAAAAACAACCATATTAATAACGAACATGACCTAAAATTAAGCATGTATAACAAAAACATAACTATTAATCATTTTGCTTCACCTGTTAGCATTCATTTCTGGGTGATACAGGTTTCTTCACAAAGTTACCCAGTTAAGTCTGAACAAGAGCTTATCTTTCTGCAAATAAATTCCCTGATAGCAAAGAGAGGCAATGAAAATCATCCCACAGATCCTGGCACTATTATATAATGAAACCACATTTTAAAAAACAGAATACAAACCACCTTCTGCCTCTTCTAGAAGGTGTTAATACACTAACATATTGGTAAACATACAATCTGCTTTTATAAAAATTGCTATGTAATGCTGACATAAACATCATCTCCTTGACACAGAAAAACAGATCAATATCCCCAATCTCCCATCCATTACCATAGAGTTGGTCTGCATCTCTCTCAGTTCTTTCCAACAGTCTAACAGTAGCTTCCCTCTGATGATAAATTATATCCCCAAAAGGTAGTTTTAAAAAATAAGACATTTCCCTCCACATTTATCAGCACCATCCATAAAGAATAAGGGACTTGTGCTTCCACTCAAGATGGGACTATCACAGACCAGACTTACCCTCTACCCTGAAACAACTTAAAAAAAAGACAGATGCATGAAACAAGGATTTTTAAGGTCAGGGCCCCCAGGCAACAAAGAACAGGGATCCCTAAGAGACAAGAAACAAGCAAGATGAGCTTCACAGTTCCCAGGCTGTGGCACAGGGACAGACGTCCAGAGGTCTGCTCCATCCAGGTTCCCTGGGTCGAGAGACAGTGTTGAAAATCCAGGGAGAGATCAAGGAAGCAGGACAAAGTAGCAACGGGGAAAGAGTTACATAGAAAGAACCCCAGAGGTCTTTGGAGGGTCCAATACTGAGTAGTCAGTCCAGTACTGAGAGAGAAACAGGTGTAAGGAAGTTACCCGAGGTTGGGGGAAAAGCGCTCAGAAAAACTAGAGAATAGTGTCTGAAACTCACACAGGGAAAACAGTGCCTCTTCCCACCAGACTGGAGAAACTTAAAATCCACTGGGTAGTTGGTAGAACAGTCAGGAAAACCTCAGCTCAGTTGTGGAGAATAATTAGCTGACACTGAGCACTAATCCAGACTCACCTATCAAACTGTAAAAGTAAGACCAGAAAGGATCAAAATGTTTCCAAGTAACTTCACTAGCTCTCAGGACAAAGCTCAAGAAGATTCAAAAGATGACAAAACCATCCAGCACCAGACAATGTAAAACTCACAATGTCTAGTATCCCATAAGATTGCCAGGCATGTAAAGAAGCAGGAAAACATGACTGTATGAGGAGGATATCAAACCACTGAAACCAGCCCAGAAACAACACAGAATTGATCAGGCAAGGACTTTATCACGGTTATTATAACTGCATTCCATATGTTTAAAAAGTTAGTAAAAAAAACACATATTGAAACAAGAAAGCTATAAAACAGACCCAAATTGATCTCCCAGAGACAAAAACTACAACATCTGAGATGGAAAATACACTCGATGGGATTAATGGCAGTATGGATAGGGTGACGGAAATACTGATGTAAAACTTTAGGACATTAACAACAGAAAGTATCCAAAATGAAACACAGAGAGAAAAGGCAATCCTAGAAAATGAACAGCACCAGGGAGCTGTGGGACTGCAAGCACCATGTGTGTACGTGTGCAACCGGCATTCCCAAAGGAGGATGAAAGAACGTGTTTCAAGAAACAATGCCTGAAAAATGTTCCAGTAGGATGAAAACTATAAACCCACAGATCCAAGCAGCTCAACAAACTCTAAGTACAAGAAATGTAAAGAGACACATCAAATTGTTCAAAACCAGTAAAAAGAGAAAATCTAAAAAGAGTCATAGAGAAATAGATACATTAGGTACAGAAGAACAAAGATAATGATGATGGCAGATATTTCATTAGAAATGTAAGCCTGGGGTGCCTGGCCAGCTCAGTCAGTTGAGAGTCCGACTCTTGATTTCGGCTCAGGTCATGATCTCAGGGTCATAAGCTGGAGCTCCCACATCAGGCTCTGTGCTCAGTGGGCAGTCTGTTTGAGATTCTCTCTCTCCCCCTCTCTCTGCCCCTTCCCCCACTCGTGCACTCTTTCTATAAACAAACAAATAAAATCTTACCAAAAAAAAACCATAAGCCTGACAACAGCAGAGTCATGTCTTTCTAGCATTGAAGGAAAAAGCAGTCAACCAGAATTTTATACCCAGCAAAAAGATTTTTCAAAATCAGAGGCGAAAATACTTTTCAGACATACAAAAGCTAAAAGAATTAATCAGTAGTAGACTCTGCAAGAAATGTTAAAGGAAGTCCTGTAACATTACAGCGAGCCATTTAAATTCACGCTATTTCACTCTCTCGCTCAACAACTAAAGAGGCTGATCTTGGGCAATCACCTCAGGCAGCGACCTAAAAAGTTAATCTATCTGTTCCCGATTACAGCCACAGTAAATATTACTCTGATGAAGAAAATGATCTGTGGGAAATAAAGGTCAATGACACCTAAGGATGAACCCCAGATATATACATATATACAAGCTCATAGAAAAAGAAGCTGCCAAATTTCCATTGGTTAGAGATCCAATTCCTGTTCTTGTTTTCTCTGAAAAAGTGTTAAATTGCTGCTGCTTCTGCCGTAAGAGAAAGTTCCATTTATCAAACCAGTTGAGCAATTCATAATAAAGTACTAGTAAAACCTTCTTCTTAGGTGAGAAAAACAATGTAAATACCTCTGAAGGATACCAAGAGATGTCTTATTTCTAGTTTCTTACTGTGGATGTGGGCTAGATTCATAAGATGTGAGAGTTTTAAGAACCAGCAGAGAAAAATGAATTGACAGGCACCAAACAACAGGTGAATCAAATCTCAGAAAGGAGAGAAACAAGCAGGCACGTGGAATATTCCACAGAGAAGAGGCAGCACCAGACAAGCAGACAACCCAGATGAGCAAAGCAATCCCAACCATAAGGGACGACAGAAGTTAAAACAAGATGCACGAGAATCAAGAGTGGGTGTGAGGTTACAGAGGAGTTCCATGGGGTTGAAAGATTCAGTGATATTCAATATTGAATATTAATTATACACAGCAATACATAATATTTTCTTCCCATGCAGGGTTTTATAGCAACCCTAAGAGCTCTGAGATTAAAACCTCAGGATGAAAACAGTGTCTAAGTTCACCTCCCATGTCCCCAAGGCACCTTGCGATTGTATCGTGCTCACACCACTGCTGTGTGCCATAAGGGCTGCTAAGGGGAAAGGAGACCAACAATTTTCATCCCTGAGGAGATCTCTGCTCCAGCAAAAGGGAAGAATAGGCCAGCAATATTTTTAGGGGCCTTACAAAGAAAGCCATACCTGTGAAGGCTGAGGGTGTGTGGGCATCTAGACAGTCCACACAAAGCACTGCTAGGGGCAGACGCCTAGTTTCTAACCACGGCTTTGTGTGATCTCCTTTTACCATGGTACAGAGCTTACACACAAGTAATGAAAAAACAGTGACTGGCCTGCACATGCGATCTAAACGAACAGGTGAGTAGGCAAGCAGCAACTCCTGAAATCATGTGTTGTCCCAAACCACACTCAGTTTGCAACTCTGAAGAAAAGGCTTTCTGCTTCACAGTATACATTAGCACACACTCACACAACAAAAAGAACCGGTTTCTAAATTTTGCACAACAACTGACTAATAAAATAGCTTTGGACAATTCATGAAACTTCTCCTGTGTTTCATTTTCTAAATCAGCTACCAATACAGGAGCTTCCCTCAAAAAGTCTTAATATTAAAACCAGGTTTCATTTAAGATTGTGAATCAGTACTGTTCCTTCTCTGCAAAACTGCTTATACAGCTTTTGTCATCTGATACGGAAAACTCCAGTTCATGCTAACTCATGCTGACATCATTTAATCAGCCGATGTTCTAAGTGTGATCCATGGACCAGGATCAGTCCACAAACTGTTACGGTCCCAGGAACGATACATCAGAAACACAGTAAACACTTGGGTAACAATTAGAATAATTTTATGCCTGTTGGATCAAATAATAAAAAATTGGGGCTGAGAGTCTGTATGCCTTTGGACATCTCTTTAGGTTTTCTTCTGGTTAAAAAAAGGAATGTGGTATGAAGGAAAGAAATCTGACTCAGGATCAGAAATCCCTGCTTCACACCTGATGTGACTCGTGATTTGTACAATGCAGCATATATGGGAAGTACTGTGGTGGGCAGACGAACAGCCTCTGGAAGATGTCCACACCCAAATCCTCAGGACCTGTGAACATGTGAGCTTACACAGCAAAGGAGACATAAGGTAGCGGATCAGCTGGCATTCCGAAAGGGCAAGTGTCCGAGATCATCCTCGTCAGCCCGGGGTAACGGAAGGTCTTTAAAAGCAAAGGAGCCAGATGAGCACACGTGGCAATGGCGGCACTGTCAGAGGGTGTGGAGTGAGGCTCCTGACTTTAAACGCAGAAGGGGCCACCAGCCAAAGACTGTGAGTGCCTCCTGAAGGTAGAAAAGCAGACAAACAGATTCTCCCCCAGAGACTCCAGAAGGAGATGTGACCTTCTAACGGCTGGATTTTAGCCCAGCAAGACCTCAGACTTCTGACTTACAGAACCATGGAATGATAAAAGTGTGTTGTCTGAACCGCTAGGTTTGTGGTAATTTGTTAATAGCAACAACAGAAAACTAACACAGCCCAGCACATTACCAGGCACGTGGTACTCAATAAATGCTACTGAATCTGGGTGTTTGAGAAAGTTCTCTGAACTTGGAAGGTCTCAGGTTGCTCCTACGAGGCCACATGCTGTGTTCTGGTCCCCCATGTAAAAATCAGGACAGCAGACTTCTGAGAGCAAATACACTTCCAGTTTTCTAGCACCTTCTAAAAACCTTAATAACAGAGAGGGCTGTTGTTAAACAGGACAAAAAGAGGGGACTGGCAAAAAATACAGTCCAACATTTTCTGAATGGGAAAAGTCAAGGTCGCCTTCAATCGTAGTTCAGTGGCACACTCGTTTCTCTATGGCTGCTGCCGAGTTCTCACGGAGAACACAGTCTCCAGGCTTCAAGGCGCAGTGGGCCCACGACCTCTCTCTGGAGTTCATCCAGTTGGGCCCCTGGCTCTGCAGCTGGCCAAAGTGACCATTTCTTCTCCAGATAAAAGAAATGATGTTGAACTCGTTTAGGCTCATGCTTTCTCCTCTTGCCTACCTTGCTCAAGAGAAGACTCTGAATCTCATCTTCTGCTTTAGTGAGCTGGCTGACAGCTTGCCAACGGGCCCGGAGGGAGGTAAGCTAGTGACAGGACAGCCCCCTGTGTCACCCACATGGAGCCCTCAGACACAAAGCTCCGGAGCCCCAACACTGCAGCCACTGCCTCCAAGTACCACTGAGCCGAGGGGACACCGAGGACTGAGCACAGCCCTGTGTGTATGCCATCTAGACTCCATCGGACATGCCCAACAAAATGTACTCATTGGCTCCTCTGATTTTTCAGTTAAAATGAGATTTTTTTTTCTCCCCCATATAATGTGTCTAGGTGTGGCTAAAACAATAATTTCTAATTTCAAGTAAGCTATTTCATATTATTAGCAATACATTTATATCAAACTGAAATATTAAAAAGACCCTGGTTATTCTCTGTGAGGAAGAGTATGTCTCTCACATGCTTTACTCTAATTGTCCCTCCCCAATCTGACAATCTTACCTTGTCACAGAAGACTTTTATCTGGCAGTATGCCCGATGCACTGGCTTGTTGCTACGGTTGTTATAACTGTAGGTGTCAATTTGAATATTAAGAGGCAACCCCTTCACACCTTTCTGAGAAGAGAAATCTGTGCTTAAGCAGTTCACAGAGATGAAAACCTGCAAAGGGAAAATAAGGTATTAGAAGCAATAGGCACCAACAGTCAACCTTAGCACAGCTTGTAAAAATACCAACATTACTGAAATTACTCAAATATGTTCTAAATGAGAGCTCAGCTTCTCAGTTAAAATAAACTTTTTTTTTTAAATAAAGGGCTTAGGGGCGCCTGGGTGGCTCCGTCGTTAAGCGCCTACCTTAGGCTCAGGTCATGATCCCAGGACCCTGGGATCGAGCCCCGCATCGAGCAGGGGAAGCCTGCTTCTCCCTCTCCCACTCCCCCTGCTTCTGTTCCTTCCCTCTCTCGCTGTCTCTCTCTCTGTCAAATAAATAAGTAAAATCTTTAAAATAAATAAATAAATAAATAAATAAAATAAGGGCTTATTTTAAAACTACTTCTAGTCATAGGAATGGCAGACTTTATTTAAAGGAGAAAAAAATAGACAGCAGCTTTGAACCTCTGTCAACTTTCTCTTCCCAAATATTTACTTATAGCATCAGACTGTGGAAGAGTACGGTTGTCTTCCTTGATGTCATTTTTACCAATGTTACCAAGAGCATAGAGATATAGAGATGTTTTATAGCTTAGTACAAACTCTGGGACTCTGCCTGCATTTATGTCTACACCAACTTTTAGGACAATTGTGGTACCCGATGAACGTCCCAATATTATGGAATTTACGAAATCAGTGAGTCACATTATTAAAGTGGCACTGGAGGTTGTTACGAGAAACCCAAGTGAATCTTTGTACAGCAAAAAACATGTTCCATTTCCCTCTTTTTTTGTGATTATGGATCTTAACCTCTCCATACAAGGTCACAAGGCACGGAGCTCCCTGTCAACCATTTAGTTTGAGAATTTTTTCTGATGCATGAGCACCACACAGTGGATACTACTGAAATTACAGTTTTAAAAATCTGTGCCTTTCAGAGACCCAAGACTCTTACACTCGATTCCTTCCAGTCCAGGGGCCAACAACTCGTTAGCTCTAACAACCGAGAACAGATCTACCACAGCAGTATGGGGTGCCACTGGCTGAACCAAGACCCAGACAAGGAGAAGTTTAAGCCAGAAAAGCTGGGATGGGGGAGCCCCTAAGAATGTAAAGAGAAGGGAGTGGACAGGGTAAGGAGAAAGAAAACTGTAACCATAATGACAAAGAATGTTCTCTAGAAGGTCTGCAAATGCTGAAACACGGGGGTTTTCTTCTTGCTCTGTCTATACACTATTTCCAAGAAGGAAAATACCAAAACACCCTACAATGACTGAGAACTTGTCCACATTAACATCCTGTCCCTCCATTAGCTCTCCACTCTGGCCGGTCTACTCATGGCCCCTAGAACACACCTTAATGCTCACCCCTGCCTCACGTCTTTGTCCTTGTCCTTCTTCCTCCTCCTGTGTCCCCCCTGTCCCCCAGTCCAAGTCACCTCCACAGTTCCTCTCTGCCTCTCCACATCTACAGAGGTCCTGCTCTAGCGCCATCTCCACAGAGGGTCCCCATTCACCCCGACTTATGTCGTGGAGGCCACAGCAGTGAGCACCTAAGATTTCCAGACCTGCACTGGGCACCTGCTTTACACACATGACGTCATTTCACAACCCTGAGAGATAGTGTTAATCCTTTTTTTTTTTAAAACTGTCCCCAAGGTAGAAAGCAAAGGGCTGGAATTCATATCCAGATCTTCCCGCCACCGCTTTATACCTATACTGCAACCTGTCTTTCCCAAATCAACTTTTTACCCTAATCACTTTTCTCCACTACTGGGAATGGTGTGCCATTTTGACATGTGTATGCTTTCTTTCCCTGGCTAGACTGCAAACACTTCGAGGCCAGGCCCATATTCTCCACGTGGCAGCTTTCTCAACACTTACTTTTAGCCCCGTACCGGGTCTTGGGTTGCCTTTTCTAACCCACTATGATTTTTCTTTCCAGTTAACCCATTTTCAGTAAATAAACAAAATGATTTTATTTTTAAAAATGCCTAAATCTAGATATATAGGAAAAAGTGGTATGTATGAATTTCAAATCCATTACAGAAACTTTGTGCTTTGACTTTATATCTTTTCCTCTACTGTTGACCCTGGAACAACGTGGGGATTAGGGGCACCAACTGCCAGCCCCCCTACCAAGAGTCAAAAATCCATGTGTAACTTTCGACTCCCCCATAACTTAACTACTAAGAGCCTACTGTTGACCAGAAGCCTTCCCAATAACACAGTCAATTAACACATATTTTGTATGTTATACATATTATATACTATATTCTTACAATACCTTTTTCTTAACTTTTTCGGTTATCTCTAGGGTGTGTAGTTCATCTGCAAGTTTTTTTAAATTGTTGCAAATCTCAAAAAAATTTTCCAATACATTTATTGGAAAAAGCTGACATATAAGTAGACCTCTGCAGTTCAAGCCCGTATTGATCACTGGTCAACAGTATGCTGTTAAAAACACTTCACATACAATTTACAAATCTGAGTTAAGGAGATCGGTTATGGAACAGACGAAAGACAAAAAGGCAAACAGAAAGACAGTAATCCAGGCAAACAACTGAGCACATCAAGTAACCAAATCTCTATATTTTCCATTTTACAACCAAGTGGGAAATCTAAATTATTCTCTCTCATTCTAGGCTACATGGCTCAATTTAGGACTCAAAAACAGCAGCCTGGGAAAGTTACACTTAACCCTCAACAATTCCAGGAAGTCTTTGACCCAAAGTGATATTCCATTTACAAGAGGATTTCATGGTAATCCAACCTAAAACCTAACCTCCCCTTGCTTCCCAGTGTCAAGTTTCTATTCAAAGCAGAAATAAGCAGGAACCAAATCCCAGGATCAGTATAAACATGGAGTCTTCAGAGAGACATTACCCTATTACTCAGGATGGCTTGCAATCACTTTCTTATACACATTCTTGTCCTATTTTTATAAAATCAATTCTTTCCAAACTTGGAAGTGTTTCTAAGTGCAACAAAGAAAGTTTACAGCATCCCTCACTCAACATTAAAAAACACCACCTTGTCTAGATAAATACATAAACACACCAGTAAACAGTGAGCAAGATGTGTGATGTAAGCATACCAGGCCCGGGACACATGGTACAAGGAGGACAGTGGGCCGAAGACCTACAAGAAAGAAGTGAGGGTGGTGCTCACGAAGCCTCTCGTAGCAGGCTCCACAGCAAGAACAAGCAGGACAGTCATGCGTACATGCTGCTGCCAGTGAAGGGGTCACACTTGCTACAATTAAGCCTCAACCAAAAACTAGCAAGAGTGCAAGATGCCTCAGGTATCTTGCATATGTGGTCAACAGGAAAGGCTTTGGTCTGAAAATGGAAACATCAGAGTTTTAGCTCCATCGCTAATTAGTGCTGTGACCATGGACAGGGTCCTTACCTGTCAAAGGCAGGTTGAATTAGATGATGTCTATATCACATCTAACTCTTGAGTCCTTATACTGAAAGATTATGAATCATTTCTCCCTAACTCTGTATTTATTAGTGACAATAATTTTGTGTAATACATTTATCAATTTTTTTTTTATAAATCATATTATTTTAAAAGAACCATGTAAAGTTGCCATTTCAAGTAATTATATGAACTACTCGTATAGAATTAAGAATCTTATAAAGCAGAGGTTCATAAAGCATGGCGCCAGGAGCATCAGCGCTGCCTGGGAACTTGGTTGCTTCATACCTCTGACTCAATCAGAATCACCCAGAGAACATCAGCCCTTCCTGGAGACAGTAAAGCCACATCTAGAGGTTCTGCTCTCACTGGCCTGGGGTGGGTTCCAGACGCAAGGCCTTTTTTAGGTGCTCCCCAAGTAATTCCAGTGATCAGTCAGGATAAAAGCCACTGCTGTCAGGTGATTAATCTTCTATATACTTACACTTTGATCCACCAAAGGTCTCCTTTGGCTCCAAAACTTTCAGGTGATTAAAACAAGCCCCAACATACGGTTTCCTTTCTTTAAAGAGTTCAGATATTCTTACATGTATTTAAAGGTACCCCATCAAGTTTTTTAATTAAAAAAACTTTAAGAGTTATAGCCCTATCAAATAATAATATTCATTTAACCAATGGAAAGATAAAGATTAACGCATCTGCTCAACCTTACTATTCAGTAAGATCATGCAAATCCTTAAGAGCTCATAGTTCATAAGATAGTGACCAGAAAAAAAAGCCTATTAAAAATCTACCAACTATGCTTCTGTTTATCCCTCACAGAACATCTGATTTTCACAGGGGTTGGTTGACCTGTGTGGGTGAACCGCATGTTCGGGTGACCTGCAGTGTCACCGAGGGGAAGACCCCTGGAGACAGAACACTCAGTCCGCCCTTTCTGCTTCTGGTTCCTGGTGTGCAGCACATGCTTAACACGTATGTTTTTCACCAAAGAAGGAAAATGCAGAGGGAGTAGTGAATAAATATGGCTAAGAGGAAGGACGCTGCAGACACGCATAACAGGTGTCACGTATTTATCTAAACCAGGACACGGCTGACTTTCTCTGTAAAAGGACCCAACTGTGTTTCAGCCTTCGAGGATGACATACAACAAATAAACCCCACAGTAAGAGTGCAAAAGCAGCCACAGACAATACGTGGACAAGTGGGTGTGTGGCATTTCAATAAAGCTTGACCTGACCTCCATGAACAGCTGGCTGGCCAGGGTTTGCAGAGAGCTATGGTTTGCTGAGCCTTGATCTAAACAAACCCTTCTCTAAGGAGCTCGAACAACAATTTACCCTTACATCATCACAATGTAGTTAAGAGCAAGGAATTATTTCCACATAAGTGACTTCCTAAGAAGGACCTCTCGCTAACGTGTCATTCACGCATGGAACCATAGTTTTTTATCAATACAACCCACACTCACAGAGGGGACTAGAGTACGTTTTAAGGGAGAAGCTGTTTCCAGGAATCTTATTTAGGAAGGTGACAAATCTTTCATCAGCAGCACCCAAGACGGGTGAGAGGACAAGTGTAGAAACACAAGGCAGAGCGCTCCTCTGGGTCCCGGGGCAGCAACAAGACAGGCATAATCTGTTCATCACAGCGTTAACACTTGGGATTGGTTCTACCTCATGGGCACCTGCCTAAAAAAGCAGAACAACAGGCCAAGTCACCCAAATCCAGATAAAACAAAAGTTCAGGCCACGGTCACTGTGCAGAGAAAAATACTTCTATAACACAGTTACAGAAAAACTGAAATATCTCCTCAGAGGGTAGGAAAGAGGTAAAAAGTTAAGATGACTGTTAGACATTCAACCCCTCTATGAAATACAAGCGGTGATAACCGCTTCCTTGCCACTGATTTTGAGGAAAAGCTTGCTTTTATTCAAACAAATGAAACATAAATCTTACACAAGATGAGCATCTAATGTTCCCAACCAAAATCACTAGAAGAGAAAAAAACTAACCACAAAAATAAACTGCTGAACAGGTTGAAGATGCTCTGCAAGATTCCTTTTCAAATGTCCAGCCCAGTTTTCTAATGTAGTTCCTCATTCTTGGCTGAGAATTCACACACTTAAAACTTTTCAAAAGATTTAATTTTGTTTTCAGACCTCAGTTGAAAATGTGAGGAAAACAACAAAATAAAGATTTATGTTATCAAAAGATTAACTTGTCTAGATTTTTTCTTCCAATTGCTTATAAGCGCAGAACCAACAAGAAATTGGATCGTGAAACGATTTATGATGATTTTTCCAGGAAGCCTTACGGCAGCCACACACTACAGTTCGCACAGCTGGCTGTTGTCTCTACTGTTTCTCCTCAAAGGAGAAAAAGCGAGGGGGAGAAAGACACCAGGCAGCACTAAGCTCAAAACGCTGCCATCAGAAGCTCATTTTCCCAGCCAGTGAAGTGAAAGCAACTGAGAACAAATTTTACAGACCCCCTTACTCACTCTTTTTGGGCTTTAGCAACACAACAAACCAAGGCACAATTCTGATAAAACCTGCTGACTGTCCAGTCTAAAGAGAGTAGTCAGATATGTGAGCTTTAACAAGTGAATTTCATTTGTGGGGAGAAATTACAGAAATATTTTTCACCCACCTAATTCACAGAAAGTGTTTAAAAAGCACTTGAAATTTATCAGTCAAAAGTTACAAAAACTAAAAAAGTTGAGTCAGAAGCCAAATAATGAAACTGGCTGACTTAAGTACACTGTATTAGGATATTTTTCATGAACAAAAAGATTGTTCCTGGGCGCCTGGGTGGCTCAGTCAGTGAAGCATCTGCTTTCGGCTTAGGTCGTGATCCCAGGGTCCTGGGATCGAGTCCTATATTGGGCTCCCTGCTCGACGGGGAGCCTGCTTCTCCCCCTGCCTGCAGCTTCCCCTGCTTGTGCTCTCGCTCTCAAATAAATAAATAAATAAATCTTAAAAAAAGGCTGTTCCTTTAAAAAAATTTACCACAACAGTTAATACTCACTCTATATTATTATTCATGTACAAGAACCTGACATCCAAATGATATAGTCTTAATTCGTTTTTCCCACAGAGAGATTTGGGTAGAATTTTGCATGTTTTTAAAACACTGCTGCTATAATGGTGAAAATAATTTTCTTTTACTTTCATAATTTGGTTTATTCAATGAGTGGAATAAAAAATTTCAAAATGTGAACCTCTAGATTTGCTAAGAATATGAACCACCCTTATAACAGCTCAGATAAAGTTTTCTTCTTAAGAGATCTGACTTTTAAACTAAAACAGAGTAACAAAGTGTTAGGCTCATCAGAGTACATGAGAGGTCACAGGAACTCACCCACATGACATCACCCAGAAGGCTGGGAAAATGAAAGAGGCCAGAAAAATCACGACCACCTTCCGTGGTTCTCCTCCCTCTGAAGGAAGGAATCCAAATTATCTGGGCCATCCAAAATCTAGCTCCAAATTCCCATTCCAGTCTCACATATCTTTACAGGAATTGGAGACCTTCATTTTCTCTGCCCCTCAATTTTAAAATAACTTTTATTCCATTCTCTACTGACATGGCTCATCAATAAACACCTAGTTATCAATTGACAGAACTGCTGTGAGAAGTGTTCCCTAATGACCCAAATAGAATTACAGCCCCATCTTACTACTTAGCAAGTTGTACCAAGTAGCTCGCTTCCCCTCCCCTGTGACCAGACTCTGAGCTTCAGTTTGGGGTAAAGAACCACATCTCTCTCTACCCTCATCGCCTAGGTCAGGGAAAGGAATAAACAAATGCCCTGAACATGCCACCTCTATTCACCACCTCTGTCACTCTGTCACACTCTAATTATAAGTGCTCTAAGTCCCTTGATGGCAGAGATTGTTACTCATCTTTAAAGCATTTTCCGGTGTTTAGTACATTTTTTGTATTTCTTCCAATGCCTATTACAAAATGGTCCTGAATTAAATGCCAGTAATGACAGAAAAATCATGGGGATGCAAAAAGCTACACATTATCTCCAAATCTTAACTTTCAAATCCTCACAAAACTTTAATACACACAATAGTGCCCCCCAAAACAAAAACACTTGGTAAAAAAAAAGAGCTAATATCAATTTACACAAATTAACTCTTCTTTCTCCCAATCTCTAGTAAAGAGCCCTCTGAACAATAAAATGGCTACAAATCAGGTAATGAATAAAATGAAAGAGACTGCTTCATTAACATTAGGCAACTGCCAAATACAGTATCACTACAAATCTTAATCCTTTATTCTTACTAAAATATTTTCTACAGCTCACCACTGTCTACATAATAGCAATTAAATTCCTCTGCGTTCAAGATGCCGTATGTGACACCAATCTACCTTTCCAGCCATGTTTCCTACTACCAACCACAGTATTTCTCAAATGTGAATAATATATGTATCCTTTTTATTTATTTTTTAAGGATTTTATTTATTTGAGAGAGAGAATGAGTGAGACAGCAAGCAAGAGAGCAAACAGGGCAAACATTCCCAAAGCACCCTGGCAGTGCCTGGTCAATAAGAACCATGTGTTCGCTAAATGAATGACCCCAAATTCCTAAACTCCAGTTAAATAAAACTGCATACTGCCATGATATTTGAGCTATATTTACTGTATTCTTACAGTGCACCTGACTCTGGCCCTCGAAACAACCTATGAAATCAGTACTATTCTGACCCCATTTCACTGATGAGGAAACTGAGGCTTAGAGGTTACGTTAACTTGTCGCCCAAGTTCACAGGTTATTTATGTTCACAACTTTCCTCCAAGTGGACCTGAACACCTAGGTCATCTTGGTAGACAGCAGAATGCCAAGCAATTTTTTACAAATACTGGACATGAAATAAATATCTGTTGAATGGATAATTAAATCAAACACACAAACACACACCCATACCCACCCTCAATTAATTTGGAAAAGATTATGGCATTTCGAGGTTCACTGACACACATATCTGCATATATATATATATCTGTAAATATATATATATATATAAAGAGAGAGAGAGAGAGGGTAAGTTCTAGAGCAGAGATAAAGCCACATAATGAGCGATGAGGTGATTTTCTATTGCATTTACCCACTTTTACATTTGAAGATGTTCTTTACAGTGACCATCTATTAAGGAAACTGCAGGTATCTAACAATTTTGCATTTTATAAATAAACATTTTATCCCTTCACTTGTAGCTTCATGCCATACTAATGGGGGTGGTACTGTCCACTCTGTTGTTTTTTACACTACACAAGGTCTGGGCCTCAATATGTCAAAGCACCTCTAGACTAAGCCATTCCAGTTGCCTCTTTTCCACTTAAATTCACAACAGATAATCTATGGGGGGGCGGGAATAAGGAAAAAGAAAAATGATCCAATCAAATAGACTTTGCAAAAATATTCTGCAGGTCCACCCTTTCAAAGAATCACAGCAAGCGCATTCTCTTCCATAAAGCCTTCTCTGATTCCCTTAGCTGAAAGTACTCCTTTCCCCTGGACATCTTCAGAGTTTTTTAACCTCACTTATGACCTGTATCATTACAGAGAGAGTATAATCTCTTTTGAGGACAGGCTTTATGCTTGAATCATTCCTTGATGTCCTCATAGTTCTTGCATAGAGAAGTACAATAAATAATCTGCTGAATGAATGAATGTATAGTTAAGAAAGTCAACCCTTTGCAACATGACATCTTAAGCCAGTTCTTCCACATAGTAACAACAGATTAATTACCTTGCATAGAATTTCCTGGAAGGATGTTAGAAATAATTTAAATTGGTCAATAATGACTGAAATAAAACAATCCTTCAAGAAAGAATGGTGCTTTGCTCTTGCAAACCAGATTATACACAGCAGACTTTTGGAAAAGCGTCAGCACATGGAGCCGAGAGCACTCCTGATTACCCATGTGAATATTATATACTATCATTTGTGCACTATAATGCACAGAGTTCAAGTGAGTTTCAACTGTCTGGTAAACATAAGTAGGAAAAGAGAAAAGATCTGTTAGAAAGAAGGAGAGAAAAAAGAAAAGTTGTTGACTTATCTATGAAAGATGCTTCAAAAAACTCACAACTGAAAAATGTTGTTATGTTCCAAAAATGTACTTCAATATTTGTTGTATTCCCTACAAACATTTACCTTCAGCATGAGCATCATATGGTTCAGACTCTGGCTACTCCACACCTTTTAACTCAAGAGAGACAGTGTTCAGTTGTGCCTGAGGCTCAGGCTCTGAAGACACAAACAGTAAAAGACACACAGGAAACAGAAGGCAAAGACAAAGCCAGGACCCATACCTCCTGCTCCAAACTCAGCACTCTTGAAACCCCACTGCCACGACGAAGCACGGGGAGCTGAAGAAAGCACCTCATGGAAAAACTGTCCCGAGAAGTAGAAAAACAGGGAAAAAGTGACCCCCAAATGGCTGTGAGCAGAGGTTGTTTTTTGATCATGAGGCATGAAATGAAAGGTCCCTATCCTTCATATCAAAGGGCAGTCTGTGCCCAGTTCCTATTTGACTTCATATAAGTCACAAGATTTAGCTGATGGCGTGGTCCCCTTCGAGACAGCTGCTGCGACCTTGGATACAGTCCCAGTTGCCTCTGGGAATCTTTTTCATTTTAACCCCATCTAGTATTAAAATTCAGCTTAGTCAGATACAAAGTTTGTAATTTTATTCCTAGAATGTAACTGATCTACTAAATTGAAAGTAGACGCCCTGGAACAAATTCTAATTTAACTCTCTTCCATATCAGTCAGAAAGATCGCTCTAAAACATATCTAAAAGTAGCTCTTTTTGGTTAGAAACCTCCTGACATATGAAATTACAACACAAAGTCAAAAAACAAAATTTATTCTCATCCTAAATCCAACAGCACTAATCAATGAGAATAAAATCACCCTTTTTCCAATATGTTGATATGAAGATATAAATGTCAACTGAAGCCAATGAACGGGAACCAGTTTAAACCAAGAAATCAAGATCCAATTCTTGGCTACAGTCTAAATCGACAGGAACATTTATGGAGCATTATATAGCAGACACTTAATCCTAATCAATATTCCTCCTCCCCAGTCAAAACCAAACAAACAAACCCAAACAAACCCTGATTATCCTAGTTCTGTATGATCCCTGTAGCTCCTCTACTTATCCCGCATGTGCAGGCCTAACTAATGAAGCCCAAGAAGGTATCAGAGACTGAGTCATAAACTCAGAAGTAGAATCCCGGTCTTCCACTGATTCACTGGATAATCCTAGCCGTCCTACTCCCCCACTACTCTGATGATGTGAGGTCATTAAAAACACCCTCCTACAGAATGATCACAGCCTGAACTAGAAGCTTCCAAATGTGCCACTAGGATTTGTGCTGTTTCTCAGACTATCAAATGACCATCAAGAGATAAGAAAAAGAGTCGGAGGGCTGAGAGTAGGGAGGAGAGGGATCTGGGAAGAGCAGGGCACTAACCTAAAATCTTCTCACCTCTACATGGGGTGTTTCCCTGAAGAAAAAACAAGGCTCTCACAAGTCCTCACCCTTTCTGTGCTCTCAGTTCTGCCTTCCCACACTGCCCACAGGGCAGCTCCAGTTGCTGCACAGACTGCAGAGAGCCAGGGGAAAAGTCACAGAAACAAAGAAAGAGAAAAGAAGAGAGAGAAAGAGAGACAGAGAAACAAAGAAGGAGATGGGAAGAGAGACACACAGAGACATTCTGGAGGTACCCACATACTGACTTCCCTCTGTCAGAGCCTTTAAGGAGGACCTGGTGAGCTTAAGGACACTTGGCACCTGTTGTCCCAAATAAGTAGGATGTTTGTTGTGAAATATGCAGAACTGGATGCAGGTGTGACACAAGGCAAACACAGACCACATTCCAGCATCTCTAGGTTCAGAATGGGACAGGTAAGCACATGGGTCATAAAGGCAGACTTGGCAGGCAAGCTGACTTCCAATCATTTTTTAAAAAGCTAAAGAAAAAAGTCCCCAAATGAGTAATCAATGTAGAGAGTTCACTTATATTTACTAAAGGATCTGGAGTCTTGCGCGAAGATCTGCTGTATGAAAGAAACCTGAATTCCAAGGCCCCCTACTGCTCAGGTAAATCCAGTCACTACTACTAATGTCAGGCCGGAGTCAGGGTTCTCCAGTTTAGCTTACAAGGAGCAAAACTGGTTGAAACGACAGATTTATAAAACCACTTTAGATGGAATTTCCAGGAAGGACCTGGAGAAGGAGGGTTGAGGTGACAAGCTGTCAAAGAAGAAAGTTCTGGAGAGGAGCTAAGTGTTTCTTGACAGTGGCAGGGTGGTGGAAGGCGTAAAATTTGACCAAAAAAAAAGAACGAAAAACAAATTCAAGTGACGGCACAAATGGCATTTAAGACATGATGCTTCAAACCTGTTTCACAAGATACAGGTTTCACTACCAAACCAAAGCTTTCTAGCTGCCAAGTGTCTCCCTTGTCCAATCAAAAACATAATGCGCTGGGCTCCTACCCTCAGGCGTGTGCTACAATAAATGTGCACTATTGTTACCTGCGCATTCTGAATTTCCACCAGGATTCAGTACATTTTATTTTCCATCTGGCCGAAGCTCTTGCTTAGACACTAGAGTATACTACATGAAATACTTTCAAGCCAGAGTCCAACAAAAAGAAATGTAAGAAGTTTCAAAAAAAAAAAAAAACCTTCCTCCTGATCAGACCCAGAACAGTTTCTTCAAAGCAAACTTTCCAATTGCTAAGAATTTACTCTGTATCAGCTAATTAAAGGCATTCTCCACAGTCTCCCATCAAGAAAAACTTCTTGTCATTTCCAAAACTGATCAAACTAAAACTCAAAAGACTATTCATTACCTATAAAGGAATATGACTATGTTTCTGGCACCAAAAAAGTTTATTTTTTACTTTAATATGTACTTTCAAAACACCTGGAGTCAAATGCATGACAATTCAGAAGCCTGCATGGCTACCTTATGTTCCCCTTCCCCGCCCTCCCCCCCACCCTGGGGGCTCTAAGGAGAGAACACAGGGATAATCCCATTCAATGGCGTCAGCCTTGCATCTGCCTAGACATAAGAAGTCTCTTATCCTTTGTTTTTTTAAAAGTAGCAATGCTTCCTGACTTCTATTTAGGCCAGGGAGTATACACGTTTTGTTTTAAAACACCTGCCTGCATTTAATTGCAATTGCAGGTAAAATATTTGACTCACTTCTCTCCCTCCTCCCTCCCATTCACACTGGAAATCTAAAGTTGTGAAACAAACCAAACCTGTCCCTGCTTAATGCAACCAAACATGGCAACACCTCACTTTAATAGAGCACTTAATTGATGCTTCACTAGAATGGAATCCCTATAAATGCATGCAATATGCTCAGTCCAAACAAATTAAAAATTACTCTCACAATGAATTCCAAATATTATGCTTAGACAAAACAACAAACTGTTATTAAACTCATAAACCTGCATCCCACAAGCACCTACAAAAAGTTTTAAGTTCAAGTTACCAGAATGGTTACACCCCTCTGACAGAATGAACCCTGCAAGCCTCAATAATCCCTCACCAGGAACTCCGCACTTTCTGCTGAGACAAGAAGACAAAAGGGAAAGATACCAAAGCTGCATCCAAACACAGGCCCCTCATGGTAAAGCTGCTCAGTACCCCAGTCAGGCTGTGCATTCTATTTTAATCCTCTTTCTTTTGTAACATGAGCTTCTCCCAAGATACATAAAACATTTGGCTCAGAATGACAATCCTTCAGAATGCCTCGGTATTCCTTCTTAGAGCTGATGGATCATATTTAAAAGTAAAAGCATAAAATGCTCTCATTGACAGGTTTTTTCCTCTAGAGAATGGGATGCTCTGGTTTTGCCCTATCTCTGACTGCCCCCCCCCTTTACCCCCTCACTGACCATGAAGAGACAAAATGTGTAGAAATTGGTTCTGTCACCCCCCACAGATAAGATCAGGCCACCAAGAAAAAGATGTCACTCCATCTATCTGGGAAAAATCCAGTCACAGAATGCAATGAAGCGCTGCCTTCTGAAGGTCTAAGGAAGACTTTCTGAAAAAGCAACCAGGCTCTACGACAGCACTGGAGGAAAAAGGCCAGGTTGTTTTAAGCCACGGATGCGCAAGACAATGAAACAAAATTAGACTCCACATCTAACTTCTTCTTGATATTGCTTCCTCTAGCAGGAGCTTGATGCATGTCTGACAGGAAGTTCTTTGCTGTTGAAAGTTTAAAAATCAAACTTGTGAATGGTAGCTGCACCGCAACACACCTTCTGGTGTAAAAATTTACAAGTCGCTATTGGAAAAAATCTGTCAGATGTTTTGTATCCCCAGGGTCCATTACATCTTTAAAAGGTTTGCTTAATATTTGGGGTCCCTGGGTGGCTCAGTCAGTTAAGTGTCTGGCTCTTGATTTTGCCTCAGGTCATGATCTTGGGGTGGTGAGATCCAGCCCCACATCGGGCTCTATGCTCAGGATGGAGCCTGTTTAGGATTCTCTCTCCCCACTCCTTCTGCCGCTCCCCTCACCCCCTTCACACGCATGCCCACTTACACAGGCGCCCGTGTGCACTCTCTGAAACTCTTTAAAAATAAAAATAAAAGATTTGCTTAATATTCTGGAGATCACAACTACATACAGATGACCAAAGAAAACCTGAGCTTTGCTTTGGATTGTAGCTATTCTCCTATTGCCATATTGTCTAGGTAACTATAACTCGGTGTGTCCCTAGTCCATCAACAGAGATCCCTTCCTATTAGCGTTCCCCTGAATCGAAGGGCTCCCTCAGAGCTGGCTGGCCCAGTTCTCACTTGATTCCAATACAGCTATAATTTATATTTCTCTGTAGTTAAACATCACTTATCCAACAATCAACATAAATTATTTCCTGTTAGCAAAGTGCTCTTCTACTACGGGAATTTGTAACAGTGAAGCCATAATGCTACTCTATTAATGAGAATTTTTACACTTTTAAAGATTTTATTTTTTTAATGTAATCTCTACCCCCCAACATTGGGGCTTGAACTCACCACCCTGAGATGAGAGTCACAGGCTCCACTGACTGAGCCAGCTAGGTGCTGCTATACTTTAAAATATTCTCCTGTCAAAAACGCTTTCTGTCCACTTCAAGGTCTAGATTCTTGCCTCCTCAGACAGCCTCACTGTGATGACCAAGTAGCAAACATGTACTCATCTAGAGGACTAAATGCTTTTTTCGGGGTACTGAGCAGGTAGCACTGCCTTGTTAAGTGCAAACACAGGGAAGGCACCTGAGCACAGTGCCTAGCATAAAACAGTCATTCAAGGAAGTTAATTCTCTCTCCCTAACTTCTGTTTATTTTAGATCTTCAGGCTTTGAGAGGCCCTTACCTCCTATCACTAACCAAATCTCAATGCTGTTGTAAACCCTTACATTTATAATCCAAGCAAGAAATAAAACTCAAGGCCAAGATGTGCAGCCTATCCAGAATTAACCGTTGGATTCTGGAAATACTGTAACTGGAATAGGACAGACAATCCCAATTTATAAATTATTAGTGTCTCCAAAGTTCATCTGCAAAGTGGTATAAACACCCGTTTCATGATGTTATATTTAGGATCTCAAGCTATCCCACAAAAGCCTATTTTAACCGGCAATATACCTGATTTACAATACCAGTGTCCTTAGCCTGGATCTAGCACAGTGCCTGGGTCAGAGCAGACACTAGCTATTTGCTGCATCATGAATCCCTGGGAGGGGGAGGTGGCTCGGGCCACATATACATAGCCCAAGAAGGTGAGTGCACACTTTCTCCCACCTTCCTCATGCGCCCTTCTCACTTCCTAGTCCTCTCTTTCCCATGAGACCAATGCCCTCAGAACTCACTAATTCTAAACTTCAGCACCTCACCAGAGCTGCACCTTTTAATGTTTCAAAGGTGGACGCCTCTCCCTGCCAAAATTACCTCAAGCAGCTGATCTCAGCTGCACATTTGAAGGGAAGAAATCTGATTATAAAGGTATTCCACAAGGGAATATGAGTGTCTGATGGACTTTAACTTGTCCAGAGGTGTCTGCCTCTTTAAAAGAAGCCTGGCTACCAAGACAAATCTAACTTCGTGTGGAAGACAGGAAAATGAACTGAAATAGGTCTGCATAGCAGAGAGGTTAGGGCCACCTGGGGGACTGTTTCTAAGCTATCTCGGCTTTTCAAAGCAGCTTCCTCTTCCTTGCTACTTGAAAACTCATGACATGACTTTTTACAAGTTCCATAATTTCTTCAAGTTCCTATGGTAAGAGCAGGTATATGATAACACTGATGGACGGGAGTGGATATAGGGACAGCATACGGTAAGTCTAGTTTGGGCAGTGTTCTTCCCAAACTGGAACATAAGCCATGGTGTTCAAGATTCCTCCTATGTCCTCAAAATATAGTCACCCCCAAAGTGAGCCAGAGAAGCTACAGGAAGATTCAGATGTCAACACGGGGCCAGAATTCTGGTTTTACTCATCCTGGCATGGCCAAAAGGGGATATTAGATTTGTTTTTAAAGTGTGTTGGGGAGAAAGGGAATGCCACATATATACTCTTATGTTTGTGGGGGAGAATGAGCAGGAATTAAGAATCAACAAATGTATCCTAAATGAGAACAAGAAAGTGGGCAAACAAAGTGGATACTTTTGAAAAAGAATCAAAAATTTAAAAAATTTATACAAGATTCTGCGTGTATACTTGTTCACTCTAGCTTCCCTGGGGCATCAATTACTTTAAGTGTAAAAACAGAAAACATCAACTTGGCCAGGGAAAGCAAAGAATCTAGATACTGAATTCCAACACACGCTTGAAGCTGATGCCTGATATCAGCATCAAAAGGTAACAGCCTCATTAAGAAATGGCACAAACTCCTTCCGGTAGCAGGCAAAGGCTTAAAAACCAAGTCAGCGTTGGGGGTCTGGAAGGGGAAATGAAAACTGAATTTACCTACATCAATGAACAAGTAGCTATTAAGGCTACTTAAGACACACCTCCAACAACATTTCTCTTTAATACAAATATGCTGAAGGTCTTCGGAATGAAAGCAGCCATTATCCTAACCCATCATCTGGGCTTTCATTACTCCCACCCCAAAGGGTGACACATCAGTCAAACAGAACACCCTGCCCACATGCTGGGCCTTTCCGCCCAGATCGCCATGCACTCTGACAAGTGCTTATTAATCTTGATGACGTGCCAATGAAAAAGAGAGTTGGCCACCACAGCCTTTTTATTTTCCTAGGGGGATAGAGGGGAGAAAACTGAGCTAGTGAACTAAGGGACTAAACCCAAGGTCACAAGTAAGTCAGAAAAGTAGACTCAGGACTTAGATGTTGCCAATCACCTCCTCCACGATTTCTCAATTAGTCCCTAATGGCAAATAGGAAGTCTATCTCTATTTTGCTTTAAGAACACAAGCACCCGGAGGGCACAGGGCCAGCTGTTCTTATAGGCTGCTGAGTCCTACTATGATATTTAATTTCAAAGTAACTGTAGCAACAACTACATAAAATGAAAAGTTTTTTTTCCTCCTAACAGCTCTTCTGTAGTGAATTCACAGTTTAATCAAGTGCCAGACTCTGGACTAAGCAACCTGAGGACACTTGTATAGGATCAAGGTGGTCGGCAAGAAGCCCTTCAAGCGAAAGCAATAACCTACATTTCCAGGCTGGCAGACCCAGCTCACCATATCCTCCACTGAAGACACACTTTTGCCTTAGACAGGATGCCCCCAATAAGAAAGGAAAGCAATTATAACGCAAAGTTCACGCCATTCTCAAGAATCCAGTCATAGGATTTTTTTTAAAAGCAACCCTAGGTAGTACAAAATGAAGTTATGCAATAACTAATACCTAATGCTGTCTTATTCCATCACTGCTAAACTTCCCATTGAATAAGTAAAAGAAAAAATAAAAAAGGTTGAGAAGGACAGGAAGGTGGTCCTCGCTTCGTACCTGGTCCTGGACGTAGAGCAGTGCCCCGCACACTGCAAGTCTGCAATGCGCACTCAACATCAGCTCCACGCCACTGCCCACAAATGAGTGTGCGTTTCTACTGTGATGACTGAGCTGCCAATTTTTCAAGTAACCTAAAGAAAAAACTATATACCAAACCCCTATAATTCCGTGAAAGGGGGATTATACCAAAAGAATGCTGTGGGAAGGGCAGAAATAGACTTATGGGTATGCTTAATTTTTCTTGCAAGGATCAAACACTCCAGTTAGAATGATCCAAATGACCATGTGAGTCAAGGCAACTCTTCAAGAGGAAAAGCCCCAGAGAGGAGAACCTTACTCTAGCTGTATTTGAAAGTAACGGTAGGTGAGTACTGCTAACAAAAACTTGTATTTAAGAGCCTTTCTGAAGAAACTCCAACAGCTTCATAAGCATTGTTTCAATAATCCACACAACGTGCCCGCAGGAGGGAAGAGGCAGGTATTAACGCCACTCTGCAAATAAGGAAAAGGAGCACAGGATATGGGGCGTCAGGCTCCCCGACAAATAGCGTGCAGTGCCAGGCTTCCCCCACCACCTGCAGGTTCACACACTGCACCACACGTGCTGAAGCAGGTTGACACAAATTGTCCTTTTTGGAGGAAGGAGAGGGCACAAGGACAGTTTCGTAACATCTGGAAGAAGCTGTACTTTCAAAAAAATGTAAAATAACGAAAAGAGAGAGTCAAGAATCCAGCTGGCTCTGCTAAGTCGGAAGGAAGAGCACAGCTGATGAGACAACAGCTATTTCTCCCAGTCTTGTCTCATTTTCATGCACTTCATGACTTAATGGCTTTAACCTGTCCTCTTACTGAGCTTATTCTCCCTATTCCTCAGCAAAAGAACAAAAACATGTAAAACCATAAAAAAAAATCAGTTGTCAAATCATTAAGCTCCTCCCACTTTCCCTCAAAAAGCTGGAAGCGGAGGAGTCCCTGGACTCCGTTACCTACCTTTGCTTCATCATTAATGTCCCAAGTGAAGGAAATGGCATTATACGCAATCTCCTCAATGTTACTGATGGTATTGAAGCTTTCTTTATAGTCAGCTACATGAGTGATGAAAAAGAAAGGGAAATCGTGATTTCTGGTTCCAAAGTGAGACTGCAGCAGTTCAAAGTAAGATTCCGTTTTCTATATTACTGTCTCCGAAAAATGTAAATGAACATATTGTTGGGTTGAAAAAGGTTCAAAAGATGAAGAAAAAGAATCACAGGATTTTTAAAATACAGGTAAGCTTAGACATATTTAATTTTTTCCCATTATGTCAAAATTAAGATATTTGGGACTAAAAAGTTTAAGTAATTGTCCCAAGGTCACAAAACTAGCCCAGAGAACCAAGATTAGAACTCAGCTCTTTTAATTTTTCTGAAAAGAGAACGTTACAAAAGACAAAAGAGGTAACACTAAGATAAAGGACCATCTTGTGATACAGACAAGGATTTTATGCAAAAATTATATACACGGCAAGAACAGCCATTCTCATAAAGCCACTTCATTAAATACGGATTTGCCCAGGTCTGCCACTATACCCCAAGTGATACATCACAGGGTCTCTTTAAAGACAGAAGAGTATAGCAGGACAGTTCAACATGTAACCAGGGGAGATGGTTAGGTAAATGCCCACCAGCAGTATTTGCTTTTACTTGTTTATTTAGGTTTTTTCTCCCGACTTTACCATCATCTACAAATAATCAGTAGCTCTTGAAGAAGACATTTCACCTCAAAAACTTTGCAGACCAAAGAGCAGGGCACTCTTATGCGAGCAAGCTCTGGAGCTTCTGGTCCAGTGTCACCTGGAGAGCCACTGCTTGGGCCACATGTCCTTACGAAAGAAGTAATGTTAGGAGCACTGATTCCAGGAGGCCAAGAACAGTGTTTGGAACAGATCAGTAGCTGGCATAAAAATTCAAATGCTTTCGGCAGGAAGCTGATCACTGCCAAAAATAACTGGCATTGGAAAACTGGATGCTTGCACCTCTGGGAATAAAAGCAGGCTCTGGAGCTACTTACCTATGTCAATGCATCTTTGTTTAGCCGTGTGCTGCCGGGAGTGCCAGTATTTCCAATGCCTTAACTGATCTTCTCTGCTTTTGTCTTCTGCAAAAACCACCATGATCACACTCTATGAAAGAGAATGCATTATAATATAAAGACACTAAAGGGTGAGTGTCTGTTAGAAATCTTACTTAGTGTTCTATTTTACAGTTAAAGCTGAAAACTGCAATTTTAGATCTTCATTTAGATCTTCTTCAGACCCAGGAATATTAAGCTCTGACTAGCTTTCCTGGAGAAGAGAACTTACTCGGACTTTGCTGATGGGCCGGTGGATCCCCTCGCTGCTGGTCACCTCCTTCAAGGTGACAGGGTAGAACTGGCCTTTGTTCAGGTAGGTCATGGTGCTATCTCCTGGCTTCTGTCGAAGCGATTTTGAGCCTTCTAGGGTATATTCAAAGTTGTTCCTAAAGAACAAAAAAAGCCACAGCTCTCTAATCCACTCTTTTGGAAGCTTTCTTTATGTGTTAGCGCGATCTTGAAATGCTTCAGTGTGGATGTATGCAAATAGCCAACTACCAGGAAACATCCAACTGACTATGTCATATTATAAATAGCATTTGCTACTTCTTGCATAATAAATATAATCTTAAGTAACACAAATATTCTCAAATCTCTCATATACAGGGCCACAAAACGCCTACTAGAAATTCTATGAAGTTAATAAGGTTAAAAATTAGTTTAGAAGCTAAGGATATTAAAAATACTAGAAGCTGAAAAGGACTTTGGAAGGAAATCTCACAAGACATGCTGCCAATTTGGTATTTACTCAGCAAAGGTTGCAAACAGGTGGCTGGTAGGCCTCTGATTAAATTCGATTTGGTCTGCACAGCACTTTTTGTTATTTTTGCTTGTAATTTAAATGTCTTTGGATGGGCACTACACAGTTCTCTACATTTACTATCACCTTAAAGTAACATGCATATATCTCCCTCAAGTTGTTTAATAACCTTCCTAGACCAGAGGTCGAAAATTACACCTATTTTTATAAATAAAGTTTTATTGAAATAAGCCACACTCTTTATTTATGTATTACCTATAGCTGCTTTTGTGCCGCAGCGGCAGAGCTGGGCAGTTGCAACAGAGGCTGTAAGGCCCACAAAGATTAAATATGTACTATCTGATCCTTTACAGAAAAAGTTTGCTGACGCCTATCTTAGATCCTAAAGGCATTTGAGTTTGTGACTCCTGTACCTTGAGGCAGGTCTTTAAGGGAAATCTCAATTCCCATAAAATCCTAGACTTTAAAAAATAAACTGTTTTTACTCCAAAATACAACATACAAAAAATGCATAAGACAAAATTATAAAATGAAATTCTAAATGCTTTTAAAAAATATCTGAAGGTGTTTGTACATTTTCATAATTAACTTGGAAGATATTCATATTCCCGGCACGAGGTACAATTTTCTGAGGTTTTAAAAGAAGAGGTTGTCGGGGTCAGAAAAAAGCTAACTTCATTTATTTTACCACTAGTGAGGGTAATAAAAAACCCACTTGATGTTATTCCTAAATTCTCACAGAATTATATGTTTTTGGAAACAGAAGGGAGCTCAGAGACCTAATTTAATCCCCTCATCTCTTCTTTTAGATTCCATTCTACCATCACATAAAGAAACTGAAAGACAGAAAAAGCACCAACACCAAGAATTAAAGAAACATGAAACACAGTACAGAGTTCAAAATTAAATTCACTAAAGCAAATGTCCTCTAGCAAAGATAATACCACCAAAGCCACCTCTGATTTTCCAATATCAAATTAACAAGTCATTAAAAGCTGAAAGTTAAAAATCAAATTAAAAGACAACTATTACCCAGAAACACTGTCAAAAACATAGTCCTCTGAATTCATGCCAGGCATCCGTAGACTGAGATCCGAGGGGAAGAAAACCTGAAATATCAATGTAATAAGCCACAACTATTTAACTGGTTATCAGGCTTACTAAAGACCAATATGTGGTACAGCACAGAAGTATGTGGCTTACAGCAACCCATTACTCATTCGATACTCATTTTAAAATAAAAATTGTAACTCTACAAAAAAATTCTGAAGGAAAAATATCCATTTTATATGCCACTCAATTAGATGAAGACAATCTGTGCAGGTGCTCCCCCAGAGTGCTGCCTTATCCCTTTTTCCCAACTTCCCCACACATCTCAATTCTGTTCAAACTCTAGAATCTGCCACCAAAATCTCATGACTTTTAGGGATCATCACACCAAGTGAAGATACATTATCAAGTTTGCACCAGTGCTGGATGGATTGGTGCATTTTCTCAGAAAAGGCTACTATTCTACTCCTAACTCCATAAGCAGAGGGATGTTCCTTTACCCATGAGACTTAAATATGGCCTCAAACATCTTCATTCCCTAACTTTTACCTGAGAGGTGTTCATCACCACAAAACCCCCAAAGCATTTGGAGTTAATCTGTAAATTTCACACAATGCATTCATCATCAACATCTACTGCCTCCCTGACTCTACTACCAACTGAGAGAGACCAAGCAAATCCATGAGAAATCATTTTATATTGAGACTAATTGCCAGAATCTTGTTTTGGTCTAGGGCAAAAGCTGAAAACAGACTTATGTGGAGATATCTGTTGTTGATGGGAGATTATGTATGGGGTTCTCTTTCTCCAACAAATCACTTAGCTGAAATCATAATTGTTAACTCAAATGCTGGTAAGATTAGCCATGTGCCCTTGATAATAATTTCTGGTTTTGTAGGTTTAGTTTACAAATTATACCCATGGGCCTTTTCTCGTTAAAAAAAAAAAAAAAAAAAAATCTTTTGTTCCTAATCCATTCATTTCAGGGTGAGTTTCAAGCTTACATAACAAGGAAGAGGTGGAACCCAATACTTATACAAACACACAAACGTCTTAGGAAGATGCTTGCATTTCCTGTACCTCCTGAACGCCTTCCTTGAAGGTCTCTGAGAAGGTAGAGTCTGGAGTTCGCCTTTGAGCATTTGGGGGTTGAGCACCAGAGCTGAACTGGTCAGCATTAAGGTTCCGGTCGAAAACCACCACCCGCTCAGTGGGCTCAGGATGATATACTGCTGGAGAGATTCCCACAGCAAAGCCATGGGGCTGGGTTTCTGTCTTGATGGAGTGGGTAGGCATTGTTGCTATGGAGACAGTGACTGTTGTATCAGGAGCTGTTAGATGGCCTCTCTTATCAATGCCCAGTTGGTTGCCATGGGGAAGGACAATGTTAAATGGCACATTTTTCAGTACTTGCACTCTGTTTTCTCCAGCAGAAATGAGGGACTGCTCAGTCACATTTGGTATGCTGTTTCTTTAAGAAAAAAAAAAAGAAAACTGTGTTTTTAAACTCAATGCTGATACAGTTCTTTGACAATTTTTATTTTCCTAATGGCAATGGGCCATTGGGTCCCGTGCAATAGTAATAATAATAATAATACACTTGGGAGAAACGAAATAAATAGAAAATGGCAATGACAACCCATTACTAGAGCAAGAAAAAAAGACTTCATGGTTAATCAGTCATAAAATCCAAAAGTATCAAGTAAAATTTCATTTGAAATCTAGAGAACTCAGAGCTCTCCTCTACTACACTTTCTTTTCAATAATCCTAATACAGTGGTCATATTTCACTAGAAGCCTGAAGCTGCAAACGTAACTGGCTGGAGCAGTATGGTGCTTTAAGCACAGACTCTAGAGTCATTTTGCCTTGGTTCAAATTCTGTGACCTGCGGAAAGCTATTTCATCTCTTAGTAAGTACATGCTCATCTATAAAATGGGGGTAATTATGCTATCTATCTATCCTCACAAGGTTGTGACGAGGATGAAATGAGACGAGGTGCTGAAACGTGTTATGATGATGCCTGGCGCACAAGGGCTCAAGAAATATGAACGGTTATCATTTGGCCATCACTTTTCCTAGTACTTACACTTATTTGGCTTTCTCTACACCAAAAGGAAACTGAAGGTTACATTGTACCGGTAGATATATTTGCATAAAATTACTTTTGGTTTAATAAATATTCTGGGCAACAGAAGATGATTTCTAGTCCAGGGTAAAATTAATGAATTTTCAAACAATATAGGCTGATACCTTTAAGGAAAAAAAGCAATTTGGCAGTTTTGTACATTTCAGATCAATGAAATGTTCTAACGAACCATAAATTCACTCCCAAGAATTTATCCTAATGAAAGAAAAAAAGGAAAAAGCTATCTAGAAAGTTATTTGTCAAGGCTTTGTAGTAGTGTAAAAAAAAAAAAAAAAAAATTAGAGCCTTAATGTTAGGATAACTAAGTTTTGCTTAAAAGCTATAGCAAAAATAAATAAACAATTAATTTAAAAGTTGGAGAAGAGGGTAGAGTAGATCAAACAGGAGGAATTATGTTAGTAACTTTTGAAGCTAGTAATGATACACATAGGCGTATATTATTTCTCTACTTTTGTTGTTTGAAAATACCCATAATAAAAAGTAACATAATAAAAGCCTTAAGTCCTTCTCCAAAGGGTAATTATGAAGATTAAAATAGCAACATGGAAAAGACTTATGGAAGGGATTAAGTAGAAGAACACAAACTACCAAATGTGAATACACACCACAACCACATAAAAGGTGCATGCACACCCAAACAGTAAATAATTGAGATAGTGGGATTCTGAGTGTTCACTGTTTCTTTAAAAATATTTTACTCCTGGGTGCCTAGGAAGCTTAGTTGGTGACACGTCAGACTTGATTTCAGCTCAGGTCATGATCTCAGGATTGTGAGATTGAGGCCCATGTCGGGCTCCAAGCTAGGTGTGGAGTCTGCTCATGATTCTCTCTCTCCCTCTGCCCCCTCTTTTCACACTCTCTAAATAAATAAATAGATTGATAGATAATATGAATAAATAAATATCTATTTATTTCTATTACTAATAGAACACGGAGAAATTTACAAGGTATGTTTAAATTATTTTTCACGACTATAAAAGCCTTAATGTTCTGAAAGTTTTAACCGAAATAATCTAAAATAACTTCAACAGGAGTTTGGGAATACAGCTGCTTCATTAAGCTTTACTTAGGCCATTATTCAAGATCATTGATACTTAATTTTTTTTAAAGGACTCCCACCTTTGCATTAAATGCCACACCCTTCTCAAGAGAAACTCAAAGACAAATAAGGGAACAGTTTGCTTACATTATTACTAAAAACATCCCTCCACAGAAAAAGAAAGTTAATGCTTTGTTTTGCAGAAAAGGCAACTATGTCTAAAGAAACTGGCAACTTCTCAGAGCAACAGAATCATAATTATCACCTATTTCTTCCACTAGAGCTTTTTCATTTAAACTCCTGTTTTATTTTCACAGAAATCTGTGAAAATACAACAGTACTATTTTATGCTCTCTATTAGACATTACCTTTTGCTGTGATCTGGCTCTGGGTGCTCACCATCTGGCTTTGCTGTTGATGACCTCCTCTCTCTTGGAACCTTAGATATTAATAAACATGATACAATTTAGTTCTCACTTAGTGGAGTCTAGATTCAGCCTCTTATTTTTCAGTTAAGTTCAACCACTCATATGTCTACTTGATTGCCTACTAAATGCCAGGCTGTGGGAATACACAATGAATAAGACAGTGTCTGCCCTCAAGAGCTTACAAATCTTGTCATGAGATTAATATGTAAAAACTGACGATTCTTTAGTTGCCAAATAAACTCAGGGCATCACAAATTTACTTTGTCATTGAGTTTGGGTTTCATCTCTTAAAAAAAAAAGTACTTCTGGCTTGGTTTTACCCATTTATCCATGCTATGGAATAAAGAAGCTACTGAAAACACAACTGGACTCTCAGCATCCTCGCTGCTCCTTTTCACTACCCTTCCTTTCAGATCAAATGCACAGTCAAAAGGATCAGGCATGCTAACAGTTCATTTCCAAAATCCAAGTGCTGGCTTCAAATGATAAATTTCTTCAGATACTCTGGGATTCATATATCTGACACCCAAAGGACAAACCGAACTCAGTTTGTTCTATGCCTTTTTTTGATTCTGTTCTTCTTTACACAGGAGGTGAAAGCAGGCTAACATTACAGGTGTACTGTAGACATCAACCCACTCGAGACTAATTCCAAACATGTACTCCAAAACGGCTAAATGTTTGAGACTCTTTTCATTGTGAATGTATAAATAGAATTACCTTTAAACACAAAATAAATTGTTTCATGTGTTAACAATGTGCTTTTAAAGCTTTATCAAAGTTATTATGTAGGGGTGCCTGGGTGGCTCAGTCGGTTAAGTGTCTGACTCTTGATCTCAGCTCAGGTCTTGATCTCAGGGTCATGACCTCAAGCCCAGGGTTGGGCTCCACACTGGGCGTGGAGCCTACTTAAAAAGTTATTATGTAAGGGGCACCTGGGTGGCTCAGTCATTAAGCGTCTGCCTTCGGCTCAGGTCCTGATCCCAGGGTCCCGGGATCGAGCCCCGCATCGGGCTCCCTGTTCTGCGGGAAGCCTGCTTCTCCCTCCCCCATTCCCCCTGCTTGTGTTCCCTCTCTCGCTGTGTCTCTCTCTGTCAAATAAATAAATAAAATCTTAAAAAAAAAAAAAAAAGTTATGTAAAAACGACAGATGGTTATACCCAAAGAACTGAAACAAATCATTTAAAAAAGAAAATAATGCTACACCTGTCATAAGAAGCCTGACACAGTAGTACTAAAATTGTCACCCACATGTCTGTGGACAGACATAATGATTTATCTCCTCCTAAGCTGTAAAATACTTTTAGGACACTTTATTTAAAACACATACACATACAACCCCTGCAATCAGTATTATTACATCAGTCTCTCTGACACTAAACTTATTGGTTTTCTCCCATTCTCAAAAGTTTCAGTTACAAATATGTAACACTTCAAACTTCATAATTAATACTTAGGAACTTATGATTTTTACACTGATTGAGTCAAGAAAACAAGACATAAGAAGAACAGATATTCCACTTCGAAGGAATTCTTCGGCTCTACTTCCCGGGCTAAGATTTCTTCCAGCATCGTTAGTTACTACAGAAGTTTCCCTTCATATTCAAAGGAAAAAAACAAAACAAAACTTACCTCAGTCTCTCAAACACAACAAGCTGGATACATGGTCTCATACGAGAAAATAATGAAATCTTTTGTTTAGGTCCCACCCTAATTTGGTAATCATAATCAAGCTATCTTCTTTGCTTTTTTCCCTCCACATCTCTCTTTTTTTTAAGAGTTTATTTATTTAAGACACACACACACACACACACACACACAGAGCGAGAGCACAAGCAGGGGGAGCTGGAGGCAGAGGGAGAGGGAGAAGCAGACTTCCCACAGAGCAGGGATCCAGACGGCAGGCTTGATCCCAAGACCCTGGGATCATGACCTGAGCTGAAGGGGCAGCCGTTTAACGACTGAACCACCCAGGTGCCTCCACTCTCTGCATTTCTTATATTCAGGAAAGAATACAGTGCCAGAATGTAACAAAAGGTAAGCAACTGATGAATCTAGGTGAAAGTATCTGGGAGTTAATTGTCTGATTAAATTGAAGTTTTCTATAGGTCTGGAAGTTTTAAAAACAAAAATATGGCAAAAATCACCACATACTATTACTGAGCAGAAAGAAGAATGCCAAAGAATATAGCAAGCAAAGGACGTTCCACAGGAGACAGCATGGCATGCTGAAGAGGATGACTCTGCCACAATCCAGACCAGGTCTGAAATCCTGGCTGCAACACATACTAGTGTGTGACCCGTGAACTTAATTTATTCCCATCTGCAAAACAGGGATCATACCACATATTTTGGAGGCTTTCTGGAGGGATCAGAAATAACATGCATGCCAGTAACATGTGTAGCGTGAAAGAGGTACTCAGTAAGTGGTGGCCAGTATTATTAGGATAGTGATGAAGCTACAGATCTCCAGATAGGAACATCACATAAAACTCCAGGCAGAGAACAGACTGTATTTAATTAAGACTAATCTATAGAAATAGGCAACAAAATATATCCTGATCTTAGAACTAGAAAGTCCAAGACTAGAATATAGCTTTTTTTCCTTCATGAATCCTACAATCAAATCAGAGGGTCTGTGATACCATGTAAGGAAAAGGAAATCACTCTGACTACATCAGAATAAAGGTTACAGCACAGGTAAATGAACCACTGTCTGCTCTTCAGGGCACTAAGAAGTCTCCTTGGTAAAACGTCCAATCTCAGTAAGACACATCTACCATCTTCTTTTATGGTAGCTTCACCTTTCAGATCGAGCTAGAACAGGGGCTACTTCACCCATTTTAAAAACAACCCTTTGATTCTATGATCGTAGATTTTCAGCTTTGAACCACAGTAAGTCAAAGCACTCATTAAACTATTTATAGTCACTAGAGAAGCAACTTGCATTACATTCTACCAGCAAATTACTGTTTTATATGCTGTTGAATCAAGTGCATCTTGGACTGTTGTTAGGTTTTTAAAAGAGAAGTCACGTCTACCTTGTAATAGTCATACAGCAAGCCCAGTGCAGCTGCACTGTCTTCATCTCCATTGATGCTCATCATCGCTTTGGTTGCTGCAGTGAGAGGGTTTTCCAGGAAAGATTTCCAGGCTTCATCCTCACTAGTATAGGAGCGCCGCTGTGGATAAAGTGCTTCATTCTGAAGAACCAATACTGGCCGTTTGCTTCAGAGAAATTAAAAACACATATATAGATAGACCTCACTTTTTACCGCAAGGCACCATAAGCTAATTTTTAAAAGACCCAAACAACCAATTCCTTGATATTCTAATAAAAGAGCCCAACGACCCACCCCAGCAAAGTAAATTAAGACAAAACCAGGAGACAACCCACTTGAATGCACACCAACGGTTCCCCCCCCACCCCCCACCCCAAGACATTCGGTGTTGAGGCAGCCAGGGAACCTGCAGTTAAAC
>NC_138378.1:116860210-116892653 GCF_054177405.1 Leptonychotes weddellii
CTCTTTCTCCTGTTGATACCATGCCTTAAAAACTTTCCTACCCACAAACCAGGGAGAGAGGAGGAGGGGGAGGAAAGAAAAAGAGCGACTTCGTTTAATCCTTGGGGGTATATGAGAAAGTTAGAATATTCTACTGATTACCAGCAGATTGAGCATGGAATGTGGCCAAAGGGGACTGTAAATCAATAAGGAGGCATAATTTTCTGGCATGGGAGTTAACTGTTTATCTTAGAGATAAACACTTAAGAATCTACAACAATAAATAAAGCCACTGAACAAAAAGAGCTTTTTAAGAAAATAGGTGGGAAATCTGTTTTTAAAAATCTTTACTAGATTTTCACACTGGGCAAGAACGGTTTCATTTTAACATTGTAGTTTGGTGGGAAAAATCCAGAAAATCAACGGAGATCTTAGTAAAGTCTTACAGAAGATTTAATTTTAAAGATTAAAACAAACATTACCGATTCCAAAAACTTGAAATGTCAACAGTCTCAACAACTGGTTGGTTGGTACTATTTAATGAGTCAATAAGGAGAAAAAGTGGAACACGAACTCCAGCAAAATGAAGCATTTTTTTTTTTAAGGAAAAGAAATTGTTAATGTTTAAAACTACTCTGAATTATCAGTATTCTAACAAGCAAATTTAAGGATCAGCTCTCATTGCAACACACAAATGAAATATGTAAATGGCCTAAAGGTGACCTACCTACTCTAAAAGTGAATGTAGAAAGATTGATTATCTTTTCAAGTAATCAACAAAGGTTAGGGTTTTGGCAGTCACCCAGGCCCTTTAAAAACAGATACAGATTTTTAAAAAGGAGAACATCTTTGAAAAGGGGTGGGAACACAGAGCAACAACTTAATTTATCCTCAAAATTAGGTCTTATTTCAAAGTCAATGTTTTAAACGCATGTCTAGGCATAAAATCAAGGCATAAAATCCAAATACTAATTACATTTAGTAGGGAAAGCAGTCTTGAGGGGGTATACTAACACAAAACAAACACAATGAAGCAGTTTATTTAAAAATGAAGGCTGTGTATAAATCTCAAATTCACAATAAATAAACACACAAAAGGGCATTCCCTACACCATTAGGAGCAGAGTATAACAACCACTGAATCAGTGGTATCTTGGGGTGATTTACTGGTGTACTGCTAAGCTATTATTAATAGTGTAATAGCTACTTCCAGAAGATTATGACAGCACTTGGCTCATTCAATTCCCGTAATGCTAGTTTTTCAGCTTCCCTTCTTCTCCCACCCCCATCCCAAATTTGTACAGGCAACAGAAAATATTTTTTGCAAATGGTTCTGTTTGTGATCACCCTGGAGGTGTCTTACATTTCCAAAGTGTGCCTAAGGCCAAAATTTTAGCTTTGGAAATTTGCCTTATCTAAACCATAAGTCAAGAAATAAACAGTAACCAGTTGCCTGTCTTAGTCTACTTCCTCATATGACAGTCAGGCAGTTGCTAGTCCCTAAAAGCCCGTCACTGCCTTTGGTAAGTCTTAAACCCTTCATCAGTGATCTCTCAAAAGGCTTCTGAAACATATTTCAAGTGATATTTTACCTGCACATTGTACAACACAAGATTCATCCATTTAAGATATCCCATACACAATATCTATCCTTCCCAGTCAGAAAAAGATCGCTTAAATAAAATGATCCTTAACAAATAATTATAAAACTGGAGACCTCTGATCTGGATTTACTGATCTGAAGTACACAGATTGGTTTGGTGCGATTTACTTTTTTTCCTAATAAATGTTTTATTTCGCAACAATTTTACACTTACAGAAAAGTTGCAAAGAAAATACGGAAATATCCCTCACCCAGTGTCCCTTAAGGTTAACATCTTACATTACCACCTTGCATTTGTTAAAAATATTTCTTTAATCACAAACTCCAAAAGGAGTATTAGTACAGTGCGTTCTGTTTATCACCCGGATTTCGAAGATTTCATCTTCTTGATATTTTCTGAAGATTTTTTTAATTACAGTAATCTGTAATTACCATCAATGATGCAAGTGGCAAAATAACTCCTACAACAATTTTCTCACTCACACAGCCAGCCGGGCGGGGTGGGGGGGAATGCCAGGACACCAGAGCACTTCAACTTTTCCCTAAATTTCTCCTTTCGGAAGTTCTAGCGGACGGACTGAAGGAGATGGCTGGACGACAAGGGACTGATTAGCAGAGACGTCTACCTTCCCAGCGGGGCAGCGGGGCCCAAAGAGCTCCGCTGGCGCCCCTGAGCAAAAGCGACCCTGGCGGGGGTCTCGCGCGGCGCGGCGCCCCGAATCTCCCTTCCCGCACCCCTGCCAGCAGCAGAGCTGAGACGGGGGCGCGCCCGCGCGCTGGTCCCCCTGACGAGGCCGCTGAGGCGGAGCGGGGAGGGAGCTGAGGGGGGTCTCCCCTCATGAATTGCGTCCCCAAGGCAAGGGTCTCCCCGGGGGCTTCGGTGGAACAAAGGCGCGGGGGAGGGGGTGCCGAGGGCAGAGGCCGCGGCGGGGAAGAAAGTGGACGGCGAGACGAGCCCCCCGCCCTCCCGGCCTCGCCCCGCGCCCCGCGCCCGGCCTCGCACCCCCGCCCGACCGGCCTCGCCTCTCCCGGCCTCGCGGCAGGTGCGGCCGGCCCGGCGCACAGCGGCGGCCTCAAGCCGCACGGGCCGACTCGCGCGCCGGCGCCTCACTCACTTGTCGTACTCCTGTGTCATCGCGTTTGCTCACCGCTGCCGGGCCGCAGAACTGGACTTTCGGGTTGGGACAGTACACCCGATCCCGGGGGGAGGAGGAGGAGGCGGCGGCAGCGGCGGCGGCGGCGGCGGCGGCGGGTCCGGAGCGGCTGCCCCGACGGGTTGGGTTCGCTTTTCTCGCTCTGAGCCGGCTCCGCGCGGGCTGCGCGCTCTGGGCGCCCGGGCTCGACCGCCCATTGGCTGGCGGCGCGCCGGCCCGGGGCGGGGCCTCGGGGGCTGGACGGCCGGCGGCGCCGCCTGATTGGCGGGCGCGCGGGGCGCCGGGGCGGGGGCCGCCGCTCCGCGTGGCCGCGTCCGTGCGGCGCGCCCCGCGCTCTCGGCCGGCCTCCCGCCGGGACTGGCGTGGCGGTGCGGCTCCCCGCGCGCACCTCCCGCCCCGCCGCCGGCCACCGCGCGCCCACCACCCTGGGCCGCGGTCGCAGGCCTCGGCGGCTCACCTGAGGGACGGGCCGTGCCTTGGCGCCGCCTTCTCGGGCCTTGAGGGTCCTTCCTTCCCCGCTCGCCCACCGAAGCCCTCCCTGCTCCAGTGACGGAGCCTCCCCGCCCGCGGTCGGCCGCTCCGCTGCCTCGGGCACCTTCCCTCCCCGGGTCTGTGAAGCTCCCCGCCCTCGTGCCGCCTCTCAGTCCGCGGCCACTTATTTATGAGGCTTCTGGCTTTTACCTGAGAAAGCGCAGATGTCTCCTTCCTCGCCGAGCCCACCGCAGCTGTCCGGCTTTAGAACCTCGTGCGCATCCTTCTTACATTGGCCGCTAAGTGACAGTCACTGGGCAACCGTTGTTTCCCCTCGTGCGGCCGGGGTGGAGACCAGCCGAGTGGTGGCATCAGACTCCAGTCCCAGCCGCCTGGTGCCAAGTGCTTGCCCGTCCTCCTCTTCTGCGCCCCACCTCACTGCAGGCCCCCCGCTGTCTCCCACCTCTAATCCCCGCGCACCCTTTTATCAGGACCCCCGTCGGGGCTTCAACCCCTTCACCCTTCGCTTCCCTCACCCCAGAGCTTCTTCCTCGGGCTCCATCTCTAACCCGCTGCTGAGCCTTCTAGCAGCCCTATTGCAGTCTGTCTGTGCTTACCACCCGGCTGCCATTCATTTCCACCCCTACCTCTGGCCCAAATTGTCCTTCTGAGCTGAAACTCTCTTCGTCTCTGGGGTCTGCTCGCTGGTTCAACAAATATATATTGAGAGAACTCCTATATGCCAGGCATTGTTCTAGATGCTGGAGATAGTGAACAAGTTTCCCTGCCAGCCTTCAGCATCCTAGGGGGTAATAGACAATAAACACAATGAGTAAATTATATGGTGTGTTGGAGAGTGGCAAGTTCTGCAGGAGAAAAAGGAGAGCAGGCAGCTGGAGAGCATGGGGTGGAGACGGGATTGGAAGGCTGGAGGAGGAAAGGCCTTCAAGGAAGTGAGGGAGGGGGGTACAGGCAGAGGCACACCTTTGCATAAGTTGTGAACTGTGAACGTCAGGAGACCCGTATGACCAGAGGGGGACAAAGAGGGAGGATGGGGAGATGTAGGACTTTGTGCCCACTTTGGTTTTTATTGAGTAAGATGGAGAGTTTGGAGTAGAGCAGTGACCTGATCTCACCCCTGTCTTTAAATAATGTGGGTGGTAGGGGCACAAAGATGGGCGCAGTGAGCCCAGACCAAAGATAACAGTAGCGTGGCCTAGGGTGGTAGAGTGAGACATGGTTGGATCTCTTCTGAAGATAGAGCCAGAAGGATTTCCAGGAAATTGGACATAAAGTATGAGAAAAAGAGATTCAAAGACGGCTATTAAAGGTAAAAGCTGGAAGGAATGTTTTGCCATCACTGAGATGGGGAAGACAGCAGGCATAAGTCTGGGGGAGGTCAGGAGTCCCATTTTGCAAGTAAATTCACGATTTTTATTAGAGATCCAAATAGATATTATCAGTAGGTTGGATGTGAGTGTAGAGTCCAGGGATGAAGGGGCTGAATGGACATCGGGGAGTCATCAGCACAAAGATGGTCTTGAAGGCCTGAGGATAAGCTCAATCTCCACCGCGGTGAGGGAGGAGAAAATGGGACCAACACAGGATCCTGGAGCCCCCAACACAGGAAGGCTGGGAAGAAGGGGATCCAGCAGAGGAGGCAGAAGAGGGGAGACCACTGAGGTCGGAGGAGAACGGACGCATGGGAGCTGAGTAGAGAAAGTGAGACAGGAGGAAGGCATGGTCAGCTGGGGCACATGCTGCCTGGAGGTCAAGTAAGATGAGGATTTAGCAGCATGGAGGCCCCCGGGGGCTTCATTCAGCACCCGCTGTCCCTCAGCATCCTTGCCAGTTTCCTGCTCCCTGTTCTCCAGGCCCCTTGGGCCCTGAATCAGCATCAACAGACACTTCTCACTGTCCCCTCTGCCATTTCCCATTTCCATCCCCTAATCCTGGGTACAACACTGGAGCATGGAGCCTGTCCTCTTTTTCTTATTTACTAGTTTCCTGTTTAAATAAATTGTATTGTTTTAAATGAGATAATTTAAGGAAAATTTTAATAAGAGTATAGGTGGAAATCATCAGTGTTGCACTGCTTGAAGCGACTCACAGTGGGACCCTGTCTCTACCTCGACTTTTCTTTCTCTTCTTCCTCTACTGCATCTCCAGCTGTGGCCAGGCTGAGCTTTATAAAGCACACATTTGAGATCATTTCACTCTAGTACACTCAAGATAAAGTTCAAACTCCTTAGCCGGGTGTGTAGATGAATAGCTCAACCTGCCATTTCGCTATTCTCCTTCCCTTGTTGATCAGTACTGAGAACCACCCTTGCCCCCAATTCCCTGCCCCTCCACTTCCCACTTGGCCCACTTCGCTCAACCTTCCAGACTCAGCCAGGACTCCCCATTGCCCCAGCGGGACCTCCCTGACCTCCTAGGCTGGATCAAGTGTCCTGTGCACACTCACTGTCCCCCATGCATCACCCCATTACATTTACCAGATTCTGTTTGTAATATGCGATTTTCTGTTTGTGTCCAGCTCTACCATGGTGGGCGCTCTTCATGAGAGGGCGGGGATTGTACTGCTTCCATTTGAATGTCCCCGGCCTCATGCGATACACGTAGAAAACATCCAGTAAGTGTTCATTGAATGGGTCCGATCCTCTGCAGGCATTGGTCCTGCCTCTCTTCCCTTCTGGACCATGTCTGCGGATTGATCTAAACGGCCTTCCTGTTACAAAGACTAACGGCCTCATGCTTCAGTCCCACTGCCTGATACATGGTAGGCACAAAATAAATACGGGATGAATGAATAAATGTCAAATCACAAAACCAAAAACAAGAACGGTAAGGGCCCGAGGTTGTTAGACCTTAGATGTATTAATAAAAAACACTGGGTCTATTTTGCAAATGTTCATACAGGCTTATTGAGCTTGTCTCTAAGAGTTCTCTAAAACAGAAGTTAAAATCCAGATCTATGAGCCATCCATCTATCTGTTGGAAATACCTTTATTTTTGTTACTATTTTTTTAAGTTATAAAAATCATACATTGTCATAGTTTTTTTAAAAAAGCAAAAAAGAAAGAAAGGGAGAAGTAAAGGAACAAAAAAAAAAAAAAAAGGAAAAAAGGAAATTTAAGTAACCCAGAGTGTTTAGAGCACAGAGTCCCTCCCTCCTCCATCCTGTCCCTCTCCCCGGAGATATCACTGTGAACAGTTTTAATGTCTCTTCCTAGATAATGCCTATGTATCTGTAAGCATACATATGTCTTATTTTCTTACACAAATGGGATTCACACTGTGCACAACCCTCCTCAGCTTGCTTGCTTCCATCTCTTATGTCTTAAACATTTTCCATGTGAGTGTATACATATCTACTGCCTTTTTTTTTTTTTAAAATGGCTACATATTATTTCTTTGTATTGATGTGTGACAATGAGACCCTATGGGTGAACAATTAGGGTTTTTCTCCCCAGTTTTTCACATTTATAAACGTTCTGCAATAAACAGCCCTCTAACTATATATACTTTGCACACTTGACTGGGTATGGCTATTGGGTAAATCCTAGAATTGGAGCTTCCATGAAAAAGGCATGCAAAGTTGCAACTTTTATAGATCTTACCAAATTGTTTTCCAAAAGGTTGCCCCATTTGGGTTTCAACCAACAGGATATTGGACAGCCTGAAGTGCCACACCCTCACCAACCACGGGCATTATCAAACTTTGTTTTGCCAGTCAGTTAGATGAAAAATACTATCTCATTGTTTTGATTCGCATTTTTTGAAAATTATGAGTGAAGCTTAGCATCTTTGTATTTGTTTGGCAATAATTCTTTTTAGCTCATGGATGGGTGTGTGTGTGTGTGTGTTTAAGAGAAGGAGGATCTTTGAGGTACCTTCTCAAGTCATGGGCTTCCAAGTAGGGAATGTGGAAGTTAAGAGGCAGGCTGAATAGATCGAGTGGGTTCTAGCCCAGGTTCTTCTGCTTTCTTGGCCTCAGAAAAAGGAAGAGGTTGGACTGGCCATCTGGTCCCTTCCAGCTCCAACGTCTCATGACTCAAAAGGATGGTTGCTAGGAGTAGTTCTGATCTTAGCTATCCACCGTTTATAAAACTGAAGTTCAACCTCCTTGGTCTGGCATTTAAGTTCCTTCTCTATCTGGCCACTACATACATTTCCGAGTTTATGTCCCAGTGAAAAGCCCCCAATGCTCTGGACCCCCTCACAGTGTTACCTGAATATGTCCTACAATTTTCGGCCCCTGGTTGCCTCTGCTATTCCTTTCCTTCTCTCCACCTCACCGCCCCCATCCCACCTCTGCCTTCTGGGGCACCTGCAATGCCAACTCCTCCAGGCATCCCTCCCATCCCATCTGAACGACTCCCACAGTACCTCAGCTATCCCGTTATTAAACTGTTCTTCACAAGCTGCTCTGCCTTTCAGTTCATTCAGCTCTGCATGAGTTCGAGAGAATGACTTCAAGGCCATCAGATCTGGATTCAAATCTCAGATCTGCCTCATATTTTTACCCAAGCAGTCTACCTCACGGCCAGTCCTCAGCTTTCCTTGCCGTAAAATGAGGGAAACAATATCAAGTTTTGTGGAGTTAAATAAGATCATGTGGTTAAAGAAGCTCCCACAATCCCCTGCACAAAGACACTTGATGGTTGGCCTCCATCTTCTTTAGAGATTAGGTGATTGGGAAGCTAGTCTGGTTCCTCCCCGTGCCTGTTTGTTGGCCACGCCACCTCACCATCAGCTGACCAGCCATTTGCAGGGCTCATCACATGCAGGGACCTCACTCTGATGAAACAGCCCGTATCGGAGAGACATTTCAAGTAGCTGCAATGGTAGGGCCTCCGTGCCTGCCATCCGAGAGTCGGTCCCGCCCAGCGTACCAGAGCCATCCTGTCTCTCACGGTTGTGACATGAAAGCCTTCCGCTCTGGAGATACGGGGTGTGGAAGGGAGAGTGTGGAATCCCCACCCTCGCCTCCCAGCTCTGTGACTTAGGAAAATTACTTAACCCTGAGCCTCAGTTTCCACAACTGGGGGTTATGAGGTACTAATTCCTATCACCAAAGGAATTATCTGTTTTGTTTTGTGAAAAGTGTCTTGAACTATGCCAGACCTATTGGAATTCAATAAATATGAAGCGTTCCACCTTCCCATTTTTCCTTACTGTATTTATTATAAGCTGCTTAAGGGACAGAAACTATATCTCATATTAAAAAAAAAAACCCTCATCATCTAGCATAGCAATAAGCTAATTCTAGAGTATCGATAGTTGTTATTCAGGACTGTGATGACATTAGCCTTCTTTGGGCAGTATTCATTGATCAGAGATCACATACCTCAGCAACTTTGACTCTTAAAACAAGCCTCTGAGGTAGACAGGACTATGTCCCACCTTGCAGATAAAGAACTGAGGTCCAGAGAGATCAAATGATGTATTCAGAGTCTCATAGTCAGTGAATTCAGGACTTGAATCCAGACCCTTATTTCCAAATCCCACACTTGCCCTTCTAGGTGGTGGTACCACCAGTATGAGAGTATTTCTGCCTGACATTCTGGGTTTAGCCTGTCGCCCCATTATAAAGCAGCCTGGACAGTTTAAATGCGGCAGAGCCATGGCGGGGGCTTCTAGTGACAACACCTGGTGTAGGGGATGGCGTTTGAGTATTCTCTAAATTGATTCTCCAGCTTAGAGAACATGGCGACTCCCTGAACTCTCTCTCCATTTTGTGGTATCGACAGTCTATCTTCCGATGTCCTTGTTCACGGAGGCTTCATCCCTTCCCTACCATGTCTGCCTGTCACGCCAGGATGACTGCAGTCTCAGGTGAGTCTTGTTAAATACCTGGGACTTGATCCAGACTCTCTCCCCATTTCTGAATGGAGGCAGAAGAAGCTATGTCAAGTTGGGTGTCACCCTCTTGCTGGCAACTGGAACCCAGATATCTCACATTCTTTTCTTGTGGCTTCACACAGATCGATCATTCCAGCGAAGGCTCAACAGTTGCAACACGGCTGCCAGAAAGCCCTTTGCTTAGACACGCTGGCCTTGCCCTTCAGTAAACCTCTCTTGTCCGTGACTAATACTGAATGGGGAGGAGCCATCATGCTTTGCAGCCATCTCAAGAAAGTGCTCCAGGCTCTGGAGTGGGAGGCCTTGGCTCTGCTTGCTGGTTCACACTGGCATATTTCACTCTTTGAAGAAAAGGTTACTAGTGGGGAAACATCTTCATTATAAAATGGATATTTAAAATTGTAGCATCTCACCACATTTTAATACGAGAGATTATCCTGCCTTTATAGGAAGGAAACAAGGGATTAAGTTGCTTGCCCAAAGTTGACATTTTATTAACTCAATTTTTCTAGTAATTCTTCCCCAGCTGAGTTTCTTTTTACTTGAAATTCGAGTATTTTGTGACTCACCTTTGGTTATCTTTCCTAAACATTGCAAAACTGTCAATTCCAATATCTGGAATTTTGAGTTACTCCTGTTGGTGATAGTTAGAAAAAGGAAGAACTAGGGGTTGAAAAAAGGAACAGGAAAAAAAAAATCAGGAGAATTTCACCATAAGCATCAAGAGAGAGAAATGACGTGGAAGCAGGATTCGGAGTTGCGGGATTGCTTCTCATGAAGGGACAGGGCTGCTGTGGGCGAGGTCTGAAACCACCTCGAGCACCACGCTGTTTCTATCACTTTGGAACTGAGAGGCAGTGGGGCAATATTCCTCAGGAATCTGCCATCCTCTTAGTCAAAGCTCCTCAGGGCATCACAAAACTCCAGGTGACTCTACTCTGGGGCCATCGTGGGGATCAGCAGATGGGGACACGAACTCTGAGACAGGAAATCAGAGGGCTTTTAACATGGAGACAGAGCAGGCAAAGCAAAAAGAGTGCTTCTTGGAACGCACATGATCCTTAACAAAGCAAAACAACGTACTGCCGTCGCATTGAGAATGCACAGAAGAGAGACCCTATGAAGTTTCGGGTGGGTGGCAAGTAGAAGTTAATTGTATGGGGCGCCTGGGTGGCTCAGATGGCAAAATGTCTGCCTTCGGCTGAGGTCATAATCCCAGGGTCCTGGGATGGAGCCCCATGCCCGCTTCTCCCTCTCCCTCACTGCTCCCCCTGCTTGTGCTCTCTCTCTCTCTGATAACAAACAAATAAATAAATAAGTAAATAAATAAAATCTTACAAAAAAAAAGATTCTCTGCCCTCTCCTTCCTCTCTAAATAAATAAATGCTTGCATTAAAAAAAGAAATTAATTGTATGAAGTTCATTATTATAAATTAGGTGTGTGCAATCTCCTAAATGAGCTTCTTCTTTGACATGTTACCTATATTTTTTTAACCTTTGTGAACTCTACTTTTCATATAAGATCTCAGGCTTCTTACCCTCCAAATCTCCTACCCAGCCCACGGGAGCGTGTATCCACGACTAACTCATGGTCTGACACACAAGTTGCTTGATCTGGAGACCTGGGCACATTCGCACAAATGTTGCAAATGCCCTAATGGGGATGTGTGTCGAATGCTTAGGGAATGATGGATTCTGGCTGGGGGAGCTGAGGAGGGGAAATGGAGGACATGACAATTGAGCAGGGTCTTTAAGGAAGAATAAGGGGTCTCCTGAGATGAAGGAGGACATTTCTGATAAGGAATACAGCATGGGCAAAGGCCCTGAGGTGGGAGATGTCATGGTTGTTCAGGATCCCCTTGTCTGCGATGGAGGAAGCGGGGCAGGTGAGGGAGGTGCTGTGTAGGACCCACACTCAGCAAGAAGCCATCGAAGGGTGCTGAGCCTCAGAGTGTCATTAGATCTATTTTGGGGACATAACTGGCAGGGGCAGGACAGGGACAGATGCTTGGAAATGAGAGTGGTTTTGCACACACCAGGAAGGAGATGATGAGGCCTGAGCTGGGCAGTGACTATGTTGTCAGAGGATTGGAGACTGGCCAGAGAGGTCGTTGGTGGTGGAACCGTCAGGGCTGAGTGACACAGATGTTGGATGACAGACTGGGAGGGGTTGGCGATTTATAGCGTAGGTGATTAGGTGAATGGTGCCGTAATTGAGGGCCAGGGAGCATGAAGGACGAACAGGTTCAGGGCGGAGGTTTGGAGGAGGGGGTGGTGAGGAAACACGTCAGTCATAAACGCTAATGTTTTCTTCTTCGTGGTAGCATTTGGGCTCCTTTTTTTTTTTTTAAAGATTTTATTTATTTATTCATGAGAGACAGAGAGAGAGAGAGACAGAGAGAGAGAAGCAGGCTCCCAAGGAGCAGGGAGCCCGATGTGGGACTCGATCCCAGGATCCTGGGATCATGACCCGAGCCGAAGGCAGACGCTTAACCATCTGAGCCGCCCAGGTGCCCTGGGCTCCTTTGATTCCAAACTGACATCACCAGGGCTGGGAGCTTGGAGAGGCAGGGCTGTAAGCCGAAGCTCACAGATTCTGGAGCTAGTTTGCCTGGGATCAGGACTTCTCAGTGTCTTTGTCAAATAACGTAGTGCATCATGGGATCAGTCAGGGGAGGAGAGGGGAGGGATATGTAAGTGCTGAGACCAGTGCCTGCCATATTCCCAGCACTGCGGGGACATGTGATCTCTGTGGTATCGCCTCAGGTGTACCTCGAACAAAAGTGAGGCCGTGTTCCCCCTTCTGTTTTAAAAATACTTCCATCTGAGGGGCGCCTGGGTGGCTCAGTTGGTTAAGCGACTGCCTTCGGCTCAGGTCATGATCCCGGGGTCCTGGGATCGAGCCCCACATCGGGCTCCCTGCTCAGCAGGGAGTCTGCTTCTCCCTCTGACCCTCCTCCATCTCATGCTCTCTGTCTCTCATTCTCTCTCTCGCAAATAAATAAAATCTTAAAAAAAAAAAATACTTCCATTTGATTCAAATCCAACATTTGGAAGGCAGACAGCCGGGTTCATTCGTCAAGCAGTGATCCCTGCAGTGCATAGCCGATAAGAAAGTAGGAAGGTTTTCATAATCTTTCCCTTTTTATCCTCATTCCTTCCATCGGAGCCCTTTCTTGAGCATCTGTGGGATGTGGGGTTCTATACGCAGAGCATGAGAAATGGCCCCCGGTCTCAAAGGCTTCCCGCCTGGCTGGGACAACAGGACGCGCGCAGAAGTAGGCTTCCCTAAATGCCAAACATAGGATGGGGATGCGTTGTAAGTGCTGAGGAACAGAAAGAGCTCTCCCTGATGCTGCGGAAGGACTCGGTGCCCTTTCAGACAGAGGGAGGATGAGATCATTCAAGGAACATAGTGAGTTGGGGACCGGGAGGCAGAACAGAGAGCAGAATTAGGGTGCATGGGGATGGGGGTGGCCAGGTGACAAAATGCAGACTCTCAGGCCACCCCACCCACCTGGAGCCCCAGCCGTGCTGAGGAGGAGGCTGGCAGGGGAGTCAGGAACGGTCTTAACAAGCACCACCTTGATGAAACACAGATCCCTGGGCTGTACTTGGAGAAATTCAGTGGATAGACCGGGAGAAGTGGAGAGGGGTCGACATGTGCAAATTGTGTTTTGGCAGAATGGCCAAGCGGGGAGTGGGAGGAGAGGGCCCAAGCAGGGTGACAAGGGACCCCAGGCAGAGGAGACCTTCCCAGGGAGACTTACTCTGGTGTGAATATCTAAGGAGAGAAAGGTAAAAATAAGTAAACATGTTTATAATATTTTCTTACCCCCCAACGTGGTAAGGAACACTTCTTTCCTAATTTTAACGTTCGAGCTAAAATCAGAGACCACCTCTTTCATTTTAGGTAATGTTTAACTTAATCACTTAATCTGAATTAATGCAGACAACAATGGTGACAAAAGGTAATTACATTTAAGTGGAATTCAAGCTTAAAAATTCTTTTGGAAATATCTGTGAGTCACCTGGTTCAACGTAAATATCCATAAAACATGTACTAATTGTTCCAGAGGAAATAATTGTTGCAGAAGGGCAAAAGGCCAAGTGAGCTGAAATACCAGGTTCTTAATTTATAAAGTCAATAAAAGCACTCTTTTGTAAGTTCTTCTCAAGTCGTAGCCTATTATCAGGTAAGTCTGGCACTAAAATCACTTTATGCTTAAATACTTCATGAGGGCACAAAACAAGGGAACACACACTAAGAGCTTCTTGAAAACATTTTGTGAGAGACTTAATACTATGTGAATTTACTTAGCTTTTGAGTATAGAGAGGTATTTAAAGTGGAAAAAAAAAAGTCACTGGCTCTATGCCCAACATGAAAATACATACTTTTAACTATCTGCAATATATAATGATTCATAGAACTTTGGAAATTCTACTCAAAGTTTTCCTTAAGACTTGGAAATAATGCTCCTTCTCTCCTAAGCAATAACGCTTTCTGTATAAATACAGGGTTGGATTAATACTGCTTTTTTTTTTTTTTCCTCCGCTTTGTGCCAATGGAAGGAAAAAACAAAAACAAAAACAAAGAGAGAACAAAGAACTACAGAAACCCAATGGGTAAAGATGCAGGCTCTGCCCCAGCCCTGGGCTCTCCTCTCCTCCTTCCTTTGGGCTATAGAAGGTTCCACTTCTGTGTGGCAAAGACAAGCCTTTTGTGGCCCCAGAGAAATACTACCCTTCGGCGAGGTAAGGCACACAGCAGCTCCTCACCCTGTTAACCAGCATTGCATTCCCATAACGATGTCCATTTACCCAGTACAAGAGGAGCCAAATTTGGCAGGTGGAAGGCCCTCCTTTTCAAGTCTAATCCAGAATCTCAAACTGCCTGAAGAAATCCACATTTTTTGAAGGATTAAAAAAACCAAATCCCCTCCCCCCAAAACCCAACACCTATGTTCAAAATTTATGAGATATCCTTGTAGATTAACAAAATATTTAGGCCAGTGTTCTGTATTCTTATGGGAAAAGATTCTCATCATAACTCACTGGCTTAATTTTTTAATTTTAAAAATTTAGGAGTTTTTTTTATGTTAATCTACTATGATCAAACTTTTTTAATTGCCACAGATGTAGATGGATAGATTTATCTAGATATAGTAAATGAGAAAACATGCAAAAGGTTCGGTAGGTAGGTAGGTAGGTGTGGAATAAGGGTACTTCACAGCTGTGTTTTCCATGAGGTTCTGATGATCCAAATTTGATACTCAGATAACTGAGAACATGACATTCTCTCCACTTTAGCACATATATGCTGTATTGGCATGGCTTTGAGCTTAGACTGATCACTGACAGACACAATGTAAAGACTCTTTTTCTAGAAGTACCTATTGCATTCTACTCATACCCCCTCCCCCCCGGAAGTATCTGCTTTCACACGATTACACTAGTTACGGGAGCTGAGACCATGTGAAATATTACTTGGTTTTATTTCCCTTTGGGGTGGTCACATAATTTGTAAAATTATATTTCACTGCAGTGGTAAGGAATTTTAATTAAAAAAAAAACATAAAGTAAGTTTTGCTCATAAAAAAGATTCCACCCAAATCAACAAATATCACAAGTCACTCTAGTGGCAAAATAATTTATTGCTTCCCCTGAAAGGAGATTAAAAATTTGCTTCCTGCTCTGGGCGGGGGCAGCCTGGGAACGGGGGCACACCTCCCTGGGAGCCCAGCTCCGCCATGCTGCCCCCACCAGCTGTGCTCTCTTCCTCCTCTGTGCTCCTGGGGCGCTCCATCCGTCATGGCACTCAGCCTACTTCTGCCTTATTTCATCATTGCACACCTTTCTAGTTTAGAAATAGCTGAGGCAAGTATTCAGGCAGAGATAGGACTTGAGGAGCCCACCTACAGGGTGCCCTGTGCTGATATAGGGGTCCTGCAGCAAAGGAGAAACGGCCCCCTATACTAAGGCATCCCTGAGAGTGGAGGTGATCCAGAAGCACCTTCATTCTCGCAGAGCATGGGGGGCGCCGGTGGAGCTGAGCACCAGCATTCCTTGTGGACAACCTGAGCCAGTGGGAGCTGAGCGGGGCGATCAGCACCCACAACCATCTGCGTCAGAGCCTGGCAAGGACCTAGAGGACACAGATAGGGTCGGGGCTCTTCCTCCACCTCACCCTTGAACCCAGAGGCCATCTAGGGAAGGAGATGGATGGGAGGAACAGCCTTAATAGGGATTTCAAATTTCACTTTGCTAAATATTTATTCCAAAGTGGCTTTTTAACCCTGAAGAGATGAAGATATCTTTAATTGGTAAGATTAAAGGTTCAAAGCAGTATTTTGGCTGCCCTCTTGGCTGCCCTCCACCCCTACTCAACAGGGTGGAGGCTAGGGAAAATTTATGGATAATAAAATCAAGTGGCATTAATTTTGTATATTGAATGTGGTGAAATAGATTTTGACTCTGCTGGGGCACTTGGCTGGCTCAGTCGGTGGAGCATGTGACTCTTGATCTTGGGGTTGTGAGTTTGAGTCCCACGTTGGGTGTAGAGATTACTTAAAAATAAAAATCTTTAAAAAAAATTTTTTTAAAGATTTTATTTATTTATTTATTTATTTATTTATTTATTTATTTGAGAGAGAGAGAAATAGCATGAGAGGGGAAAGGGTCAGAGGGAGAAGCAGGCTCCCCGCTGAGCCAGGAGCCCGATGTGGCACTCGGTCCCAGGACTCTGGGATCATGACCTGAGCCAAAAGCAGTAGCTTAACCAACTGAGCCACCCAGGTGCCCTAAAAAAATTTTTTTTGACTCTTCTAATATTGTAAGCTCCTTGGGAGCAAAGGCTGATTAAGTCTCGGGAGAGATAGTGTGGTGCAGCAGTTTATTCCAGACTAGCTGTGTGACTTTGGGCAAGTTATTCAACTCCCCCTGTGTCTCAGGTTCCATCTGTAAAATGGAATAATAGTACCTACATCATGTGGTTATTGTGAGGATAAATTAATAACTCATTTATTAATTTAACTCCATTGTTAATATACATGAATAAAATATATGAAGCACTGAGAAAAATGTCTGGCACATAATAGACATTATGCAAGCATTTATTAGGGCATTCCATAAGACTAGAACAAATCCGGATGCTAATAGTTAGAAAGTTTCTAACAGAATGCCCTGGCGGCAGATGATCAATAGATGTTAGGAATTGTTTTACCCATAATACCATAGCATCATATTTTGCACATATGAGATGTTGAGACTTTGAACTAGAGAGGAAAGACCCCATGTGCAGACATTGCTTATTGCCTATCAACAGACAGTCCCCCCGCCTTTCCCTAATAGTACCCCAATTTTGCTCAAATATTAGAGAAAGACCCTTAGTCCTAGGGAAGGTAGGAATGCATCATGAAAATCTAAAGCAGTCATGGTAATCCTATTCCCCTTTATGGTTCCCCTGGTGCAGTTCTGGCCGATGGAATGTAAAGGAAACTCTACCAGGGGGCTTCTAGAAAGGGTTTTCTCACCAAAGACACTCTTGAGAAAGTGTTTAGTCACAGTTCCTTCCTTCTACCAGGATTTGCTTGTGTGGAATCGTAGCATCCATTCTGGGACATGAGGTAGCAAGCTGAAGAACAAGAGGCCAACATGGTATTAATTGGATTATCTTTACTGAAATGTCCACAAATCTTCCTTGTGGTAATGGAGTAAAAGAAAGATACAGAACAACATTTCTTATGAACATGGATGCAAAAATTCTTAATATTTCAGCAAATCACATTCAACAATATGTGAAAAGGATGATAGATCATGACCAAGTGGGGTTTATCCTAGGAATGCAAGGCCAGTTTAACATTTGAAACTCAATTGAATTTCCTATTAACCATAGTATGAAAGCCATATTAACTGGCTAAAAAAGAAAAAACATTCCATCATCTCATAGATGCAAGAAAAGCATCTGAAAAAACAAAAGAACAAAAACAAAAACAAACCAACATTAATTCCTGATTGAAAAAAACCCTCTGCAATCCAGGAGTAGAAGGGCATGTGCTGCTGAAGCACAAACCGCAACCATGGAGACCTCTCTTCTATCTGTACAAACTCTCTAGGAGATCCCATCTGGCCTCACGGTTTTTAAATAGTACTTATATTCTGATGTTTCCTACATTTACCTTACCCCAGACCCCTGCCCCTCCAACTTCAGACTTCAACGTCTCTCCAATGTCTAACAGGCATCTCAAACTCAATATGCCCCAAATAACACTGATTTCCCAATACCACTCTTTTGAGTTCCCCTGTGGTGTACAGCCTAAAATTAAGGCCTGATTATCTTGTGCTGCTTTGACATCTGGTGAAACGGGGAGGGCCCCAAAGTGGCCTAACTTTGACTTCCCCTCCCCACTCTGCTCGGATGGATAGGGTCCCCTAACCTTATTAAGAGGACCAGAGGAGTTCCTGTCTGCCCATGGGATTATTCAAATAAGCCAATCACACCCTCGTGCAGGAACCAGGGGCTGCTCCATCCCTCTGATACAAAGCCTGCCTCCCTGTCCCTGGTTGTTCTCGGTTCCCGAATGTGACCCTATTGGCCCTGCATAGAGTGCTGCATCCTCTCCCAGGTGGTAAGTATATGTGATTAATTAGCTGCTGTCAATCTCATCTATTCAATCTTGGGTACCCTGTGTTTGGCTATTCCCACAGCCCTACAACCAACCCAGTTAACTTCCCTCACAAACAGGGTGAATAGGGGGAAATTAAAGCAGCCCCATCTTAATAAATGGTACAGGGGAAAAAAAATCGGGGCATTTTGATTTCTCACACCTACAACCAACCCATCACCAAATCCTTATTATTTCATACGTAAACTATATCTGGGATCTAATCCCTTCCTACCACTTCCACTATAATCTCTGTAGTCCAAACCACCACCTCTTGACCAAACCAGAAGAGTAGTCTCTGTTGTGGCCTCTACCTCTGCCCATTTCCCCCGGCAATCTATTCACCACAGAGCAACGTAGTCCTTTTATGACATAGGTCTGATTGCACCATTTTTTTTTTAAAGATTTTATTTATTTATTTGAGAGGGAGAATGAGATAGAGAGAGAGAGCATGAAGGGGGGAGGGTCAGAGGGAGAAGCAGACTCCCCGCTGAGCAGGGAGACCGACGCGGGACTCGATCCCGGGACTCCAGGATCATGACCTGAGCCGAAGGCAGTCGCTTAACCAACTGAGCCACCCAGGCGCCCGCACCATTTTTTTTTTTAATATTTTATTTATTTATTTGTCAGAGAGAGAGAGAGAGAGAGAACACAGCAGAGGGAGTGGGAGAAGCAGGCTCTCTGCTGAGCAGGGAGCCCGATGTGGGGCTCGATCCCAGCACCCTGGGATCATGACCTGAGCTGAAGGCAGATGCTTAACCGACTGAGCCACCCAGGTGCCCCAGATCACACCATTCTTTTGCTCAAAATTTTCTAATTGCTTCCCATGACACCCTTGGGACAAAAGCCAAAGTTCTTACCATGGCCCCAAATGCAAATTCTTCCATTTCCTGTGTTACTACTCTCCCCTACAACCCTAACACTCCAGGTGCCCTGAACAACTTGCTATTCCTTGACTCCATCAAGCATACTCTTGCCTCAGAGCCTTTGCCTGTTTCCTCTGCTTGGAATAACCTTCCCCTGGAAAGCAACATGGCTTGCTCCATACCGGTTGATCTCTGCTCAAGGTCACCTCCCAGGGGCCTTCCTCAATCACTTTTTATAAAAAGGCCCACCTTATCACCCTTACCTTGCTTTTTCTTCATTGCACCTCATCAGCCCCACTATTGTATATTTGTTGACTATCTGCCCCCACCCTATTAGAACAGAAGATCCTTAAAGGCAGGGACCTTGTTTACTGCTGTATCTCCAGTGCCTAGAATATGTCTGGAACACAGTTGTTCTGTGTTTGTTGCATGAATAAACTGAACAAGAATGCCTGATTTTCCAGTATCCTCACCAGATATTATAAACCTTTATATATCTTCGGTAACCTATTTTAATTTATATCATTTTTTTGGGGTTGGCCTTTGTATTTCTTTTTTCCAGAAAGCTATCTTCTCATATTCCTTGCTCAGCCTGTCTTTTTCCTATTGCTTTGCAAGAGCTATTGATACATTAAAGAAATTATTCCTTTGTCTGTCATATGCTACAAATATATTTTCCTACTTGCTATTTGCCTGTGACTTTGCAGTCACATTACCAATTTTTCCCTTTTGGCTTCTGGTTTTGGGGAATGTTTGGAAAGTCGTTCCCTGTTCCAAGATCATCAAAGCAGCCATACTTGTTTTCTTCTAGTACTGTAATATATGTATATGTAAAAGATTATGCTGTTTAGATCTTTGATCCATCTGGGATTTCCTTTGGGGCATAAAGAATAAGGAAGTGATCTAGTTTAAAAGCAAATTTAGCCTAAAAAAAAAAAAGGCAAATTTAGCTTTAAAATACAATGAATACAAATTTCTGGATACCATTTATAAAACTTACGGTTTAATCTTCTCAAAGAATATTCATAATTTAAAAAATAAATTCAAACACAATTCACTTATTTTCCAATACACATTTTTATAAGCACATTTGATACATATATATGTATCTATGTATGTGTGGATATATAATCAAATTCTATTTCCCATAATTCTCTGGAATATTATAATTTGACATTATTATCACTATTAAAATATTTTCCCAAGGAAGTTTCTATTTCATTTTTCTCAGTATTTTCTCCCTTTCCTGGATCTTGATTTCTTTTTCGTTTTACTATATTTTGTTTTAAAAAGTCTCTTTTCAATTAAGCTCACTTCTTCATGGAGGGAAGAGGTCTTTATTCTCAGCAGGAAGGAGAAGAGATTTATTATGAACTGATAACTCAGCGAAAAATTAGATTCTTCATAGGTTGTCACATGTTTACAATAGCTAGAAAGGGAAGAAAAAGGAAGAAGTTATCTTAAAATGACAATTTAAAATGTATGCATCTATCCCTGAAACATCCCCCAAACTAGCAAATAAATATGGTTAGGCTTAAAACAGTACTCAGAGTTGGAAGGAAACTTGGAACAATTTGGCAAAACAACTTATTTTTACAGAAGAAAAAATGCTAGCACCATCCAGGGGTTAGCTACCACACCAGGGTAACAGATGGTACTGGAGCCAGGACTCACAATTCCTTGCCCAGAAGTCCTTCCATTCCAGATGGGCTGCTTCTTTTTACCATGCTCAAAGCAAACAATAGCATACAGGAGGAGATTCTGGGCATAGTTTTATTTTTTTATTTTTATTTATTTATTTATTTTTAAAGATTTTATTTATTTGACAGAGAGAGACACAGCGAGAGAGGGAACACAAGCAGGGGGAGTGGGAGAGGGAGAAGCAGGCTTCCTGCCGAGCAGGGAGCCCGATGTGGGGCTCGATCCCAGGATCCTGGGACCATGACCTGAGCCGAAGGCAGACGTTCAACAACTGAGCCACCCAGGCGCCCCTGGGCATAGTTTTAAAATAAAAGAAAATAAATAATCCCTAATCCCCACCCAAAATAAGACACCGGACTTGATAATGTAGCCTACAGTCTTGTACCTATTATAGAAAGAAGAGTTTACAAAGCAATTTTACTTATCTTAAAAGTAGTAGATCAAGTCTCCAACTACCACCAAATCTCTAATTACGAATCTCTTAACTCTAACACTCCATCTCTAACTATACCAAGGTGTAGGCAATCCAGGGGACAGAGGAACATGTTAAATGGTATCATAGGTTGTAATCAGCAAAATGCAGACTATGGGAAATTGTATAGGACACAAAACCCGGATTATTCAACAAGTAATTTTTTCCCTGCAAGGGGACAAAAAAAAAAAGACATAAAAAGGGAATTTACCAACCAAAACACTTAAGGGATATCTTAGTTACTTGCAATGTATGGGCCTTATTTGGATTGAATTATATTAAAAATTTCATAGCAACTGGGAAGATCTAAACATTGACTGCATGTTTGATAATATTAAGGAATTACTATTTGTTTCTTAATGTCCGATTGATGTTTATTATGATTTTGTTTTTAAAAACATTATGACATTTGAGATATGCTTCCAAATAATCTGGGGGCGGGAGTGGAGGAGTGGGTTGGCATGTGGAAGCAAGCCTAGTCATGTTGACAATTGTTAAGGCTGAATGACAGGTACAGGGGGGTTCATTACACCATTCTCTCTATTTTTGAATATACTTGAAATGTTCCAGAGTAAAAAGCTTAAAAAAACAGGTAAACAACATATAGAAGATACAAACTTTTAGATATTGGATTTATATATGGTCCTACGTTCCTGAAAGAAAGTTTGTGTGTGCACCACAAAACTCTGCCTCCATCAGTTGTGACTACGGATAACTAGCCTTGGTTCTCTCACCTGTAAAACAGGAAAAAATAACAGTGCCTACCTCATAGAGTGAACAGAAGTATCGAATGAAAATATATATTAAACACTTACCCAATGGTCGGCACACAGTAAGGGCTCAAAAATGTTCACCTCCACTTTACTCCTTTAAAACTGATTTTTGTTTTCACTTAAAATCTTAAGACTACTTTAATAATCTAAAATAAAGCCAAAACTCCACGTATTCACTAATAGGACATTTAAAAGCCTCAAATACTCATTGATTGGTTTAACAGAAATCAAATATAAGCCATTTACAGGAATTCACACAAACTGGTGGTCTCTTGCTCTTCTTTTCTTTTCAATTTCAGCTATTGTAAGAGAGATTCTTCCAGACAAATGGTTACAACAAAAAGGGCAAAAAGTATTGTTTCTCTTACCTAGGGAAGCTCTACACCAGAAAGATAAGAAAAGGTATACAAATTATTTGCTCCCATAAGTACTTTTATTTTTAAGTTGAATCATTAACAATACCTTATAAGGATTATATTCTTTATCACAAACTCAGAAAACTCTCCTAGAGTTATAAGCCATAAAACCAAATATAACATACAATAATTTGTTATTGCCAAGTATTTTGCTGTGAGTAGAATATGTGCCAACGGATGTTCCTTGAGCTCTGACACAGAAAATAAATGAGTGTGGCAAATGGATGCTATAAGAATATGTTTATACAAACAATTTTATGTGAAGGGATAAGCACAGGTTTACATTTAAAAGAGGGCTGTAAGGTACATTTAAACTTCCTTATGAGAACTTCCTTGTGAGAAGTTGGAATGTATGCAAAAAGAATAGTCTCTCAAGTCTGTATACATACAAAATTAAATAAACCTGCTAACACAAGTTAAAGTTTTGGTGGTCTGAAAGATGTTCAAATTTGGCATATGACATACATATTTGAGTACTGTTTTTTTTTTTACTCTAATTTAAAATATTAGTTAAAATAAAATTTTTAAAATTCAAATCAAATTTTTATGGGACCCCTCAAGAAAACTGTGTGTGTATGGGGGGGGTAGGGGGACATCCAAAGCCTCCCATTTCCTGTGGATGGCAATTTGAAGTACCTCGGCTGTTCCTCTTCCTGTGGAAGGAGAGAGGAACCACCTGCCCCTCTCAGGGAGGCCAGGGACAGATACTTGATTAGCCAGTGCCTACAACGGGTCTTTAGACCCAGCTAATTGTCAGTAACTGGCCTACTTACAGATGGGTACTTCTATAAATGTGAGGAATATTAAGGGCATTCAAATTCATGAAGACTGTTCATTCTGCCTCAGATAAGAAGCATAAACAACCTCTCATATCTGAAGTGCTCTTATGGCCTTAGTTCTCAAGGCCTGAGTGTTCTCACAAGTATTTTACTGTACAACATTTGTCTCTTGAACCCTCAGACATGAGTCCTTCTGTGTAACAAAATTCTCTATACAGCTGAAGATCTGCTCTCCTAAGCATCAAAACACTTCATTTTAACCATTTTGTATGGACATCTTTTAAAACTGAGTTATACATTATTAGTATAAATTATAAATTTATAGTATAGTATAAATTAGTGTAAAATGAAATTAGTATAAAAATATAAAGTATATTATTACAAGTTGTTCATTTTTACTGTAAAAATATTAGAAAATACAGCTTAGAAAAACAAAGCCAAAGAGAATGCACACAGCATTTTGGGTCATGCTCTGTGTTAAAGCTGAGACCCCATCAGGCTTGTTTTGTTAGGTGGAGCAATTAAACAGTGTGTCAGGAATGAACTTCAGACTGCTGTAATTTGAGTTCTTTTGTCTGCTTCTGATTCTGATGCTGGCTCCTCTCTCGTTTGTCAAATAGATGTCATTTATGTTTGCTGTCAAGATGACTATCAGCAGAGCACCTCTCAGTCTCCCTCCTGCTTTGTTTCTTTTGATGATGAGAAGTTTGGAAATCAGACAACTCAGCCTGACAGAAACACACCTGAAGGCAGAGTGCGCTGGCTCTGAGTGAGGGGCTAAGGGGCTTTCTGAGAAAAGTGCGTTGGCTCTAGTCATGGACTTTGTGACATTTTTATTGGTTGGTGGAAGCCTTTTTTGCTTACTCTGTGGTTCTAGGCTATGGTCTAAATAGGCAAGGCTGACAGAATTTTGGTGCATAAAGTCATGGTATCACTGATGCTTTGTCTATAGGTTATAATTTTTAGCCTTATAGTTCATGCAGAGAAAAAAAAAATCTCAGCTGTTTCATCTCTGAGTATACAAGGTCTATTTGTAACTAACTGTCTTATATGACTGTATTAAATCTGTGAAGATTTAGAAAGATCTAGAAATCCACTGATTGCACCATGGGAAAAGCATAAAGGTGTAAGCTCCCCCCTAACTAACTCGGGACCGATTCCGCAGGCATGAGAGACAGAAGGGCATAGAGCACCACTTTCTAACTTAACTGGTCTCATGCGGGTGCTCCTCACCGGCCGGGACTACAATCTTTTCTCTTCCTTTTGATGAAATCTTCACATCGGAAAAAGCCATTGCACTGACCACCGCACAGGAATGGAGCACGGCAGACGTGGTGCCGAGCCTGGGGTTTGGGTTCCAGACTTTTGGAATTACTTAAATACTTAGTTACTTTCCCCGTTGCTGCTGCCAAGTCAGCGCTGCTCTACAGTCATTCTAGACTCAGCTAAACTTTTGTTGAGTAGTAAATTTTCATACAGATAACTTCATTTTGTTATCTCCTATTGTAGTTCCTACATTTTACTTATCTTTCATTGATACTCAACTTAGGAAGAGAAACTCTTTAATAGAAAATTAGTTTTATTTAACGTAATGATCAGAGTTATCATGTATTGAGATTTACTATATGACAGATACCAAAATCTCATTTAATTCTCATTCTCTAATTTTTTTTTTAAGATTTTATTTATTTAGTTGACAGAGAGAGACACAGCAAGAGAGGGAACACAAGCAGGAGGAGTGGGAGAGGGAGAAGCAGGCTTCCCGCTGAGCAGGGAGCCCGATGCGGGGCTCGATGTGGGGCTCGATCCCCTGGGAACATGACCTGAGCCGAAGGCAGACGCTTAACAACTGAGCCACCCAGGTGCCCTCTCATTCTCTACTTTTCATGCATTCATTCAACACATAACTGGTGAGCACCTACTATGTGCTAGGCCCTGTTCTAGCCTCTGGGATTTCTCATTAATTAAGACACTCAAGGACCTTATATTCTATTCTAGTGGGGGAGGGCAGACAAATAAGCAAAATAAATATATAACAATCTACTCAATACTGACAAGAGCTATGAGAAAGAAAACATAGGCAAGGGGGGTAGAGAGTGATGAGGTGTGCGTGTGAGGGTGAGGGGAGAGTTGGTGCTATTTTAGACAGGATGGGGAAGTGAAATGTGAGCAACAACCTAGCAGGAGTAAGTCTGTGTGGACATGTGGAGGAAGAGCATTCCAGGCTGGAGGCATAGCATGTGCAAAGGCCTGTGTGGGGAGTGTGCTCGGCAAGGTCAAGGAACAGATAGGAGGCCGGTGTGAACAGGGGCAGTGAACGTGGAGCAAAGGAGGCAAGCAGGGAAGGTCAGAGAACTGCAGGGGCCTGTAGGCTCCTTAGGGTCTTTTAACTTTACTTTGCGTGAGATGGGAGCCACCGGAGGTTTTCAGAAGAGGAAGAAGATCAGTATTACACGCTGTCTGTGCCATGGGGAAAATATAAAGATATAAGCTCCCCCCCAACTCACTCGTACGCTGGTTTTACCACTGGGACAACAGAGCTGTAGAGATGGTAAATCGCTTGCCCACAAGGAGCAAGCAGCAGAGCTGGGATATGAACAGACCAGTTCGTTAGCACGTCCTCTTCACTACTGGGAAACTGCCTTATAAACAGTTTCTATGTACAAAGAGTGAGATTAGTATAAAATGAAGTTAGTATAAAAATATAAAGGCACAATGAAAAGTCTTTATAGTCTAAAACCTTTTTCAGTTTTGCTGAGATACTATCGACATAACATATGTTAAGTTTAAAGTGTGCAACGTATATGTTGTGAAATGATTGTCACAGTAAGGTTAGTGTCCATCTAAAACTCTTAAACAAGACTCAATGTATAATTCCAATTTTCTTGATTATAAGCCCAACATCTTCTAATTCCAACAAATAACCTATCTAGTTCTTATTATAGTCAACCGTAATTTTATGTGACTTCTTTAAATTCGAAAAGAACACTACTTCATGCCAAACTAGAGATTTCATGTTATTTTTTATCCTTTGATTTCTAAAAGCATCACATACCTTCTACAGAATTTCTGTGTACTAAGCCAATAAAGTGAATTCTTGGTTGTCAGTGACTGGTCTTTCTTCTTCAGGATCCCCTGGAGGCCATGTCCATGGAAACAGGTTCTAGCAGAGTCTCCTTCAGTCCAGTTGAACTGAAAACTTGAAGGACTTTTCTTTTCAACAGTTGGTGCTGAATCAACCAGTGTGCTAAATTGTTTTTGTAGACTCACCACCATTTCTGGAAACAGAGGGAAAAAGGAAAGGAATAAAATAAAAACTAATGTTAAATCACAGATGAGTTTACTTGTTAGCAATGTACTAATGTTGGTTTCTTAGTGTTGATAAATGCACCACAATAATGCAAGAGGATAACAACACGGGGAGCTGAAACTGGATGAGGGGCATTGGGAAACTACTTAAAAAAGGTAAAATGTATTTTTACCACAATTAGGAAAAAAAATGAACAAGACAACTTACAGGCAATTCTCCACAGAAAGAGTTCTGAAAGTCATAGAAATAATAGGATGATTTTAGATTTTGGTGGGAACTTAAGTTCTGTTTTAAAGAATACAGTGTTCCTGAAACAGATTCCTCTGGAAATTTCTTACAGAGGATGGTATTTCTTTGGATGGGCACTGGAACACTTGCTGAAGAAGCAAAATAATTCCTTAGACACTTTTTAAGTTTATTTATTTATTTAAGTAATCTCTACACCTGACATGGGGCTTGAAACACAACCCCGAGATCAAGAGTTACAGGTTCTATAGACTGAGCCAGTCAGGTGCCCCCAGGCACTCTTTAAGAAGTCAAGATATTTAGCTTTTCTACAATAGTACTGCTACATGGCGTTAAGAGACAGCACAACTCACCTCTTCTTTTATATACCACTGCTCTGTCAATGGATGAGTGGTAGAGTGGCTTTTCGCTTTTCCACATATACCTATACAATGCAAAAAAACATTTGGAGCAGAATGGAGAAGAAATGGACCTAAACACATTTCAGAGAAGTTTCTCTGAAGCAACATCTGAAATTCCTGATACTCGGTGTAATTGCTCTGCCTTAGAATGACCACCGACATGCGTCTGTAGAGCTTACGTCACAGATGTAAGCAGGCAGCACTGAAGGAGACAGCAAGCCAACAGAATGACATGCTCATCCCAAAAGCCTCCCAGATGCCATAAGGTCCTGAAGAAGATATTAATTACACAAAAATGTAGAAATGGTTTCCTTCACCATAAAATTCTCTTGCTGTCTGTTCTCAAGAAGTGAAACCACCACATAAGAAACAACTGTTCCTCCTTGCCCTTGCCCATCTGCCCTTTTGCTGAGGATTAAATCAGAGGTACTTCTGGTAACTCATACAAAGCGAACAGTAAGTACCGGTCTTCTGATGTAGAGGTGCAATCAATGTTAATAAATTATAGTTTTCCTGAAAATTATGTGTGAACTAAATTTTAGTGAACATACCACATTTAAAATATATCAGAGAACTTGTCATTGAACCCTATGGTAAAGGAGTTTGTGATTCTTTCAAATATCTTTTTTGTTATTTGTTTTCTTAAATAATAAATGTAACAATATACTCAAGGTAAAAAATAATAAAGAAGTTTCCTATAGTCTAATCCCAATCGGTGGGTAAACCCACTATTAAAAATCCCTTGCAAATACCTAATCTAGACAGAATCTCTTATGCATTTATAAGGCATACACAGGTGGCAATTATGCTACAGGCAAGGAGGCATTACTTCCTCGGGGTCATATGCCCAGAAAATGGGAAAAGTGATCTAAAATAACATTCTGTCTAGATACTCCTTCTTTAAAAATGTACCTTACTTTGCTTACCTCTTCCCCAAACTACAAAAGATACAAAAAACGGAGGCACGTCACAAAGTCCTAATGTTTTCTGCAGGAATCCTGCAGACTTCTCTCCAGTTTTCCCATATGCTTTTGTTTCCCAACTAATAAAAGTTAAGGTATAATTTACACACAAACTCACCCTGTTCATTGTACAGTTCTGCTGGCTTTGGCAAACACACACAGTCATGTAATGACCACCACGGTGAATACACAGAGCAGGCCCATCAATCCGAAAGTCTCTCATGCCTCTTCACAGTCAAGCCCTCTCCACACTCCCAGATTCCTGGTCTTAAAACTACTGATATCTGTTTCCATCCCGATTATTTAGCCTTTCCCAGAATGTCATATAAAGGGAATCATACCCTGTGTAACCTTTTGAGACTTTCATTCAGCATAATGCATTTAAGTCATTCATAGTGTTGGATGTATCAGAAGTTTGTTCCTTTCATTGCTGAACAGTATTTCATTGTATAGATTTACCTCACTTGACTTATCCATTCACCAGCTGAAGGGTATTTGGGTTGTTGCCACTTTTTGGCCATTGTGAATGAAGCCACTATGAACGTTCAAATAGAGATTTTTACGTGAAGTTGTCATTTCACTTGGGTAAATATGTAAGAGAGCAAACTACTAGGTAGTGTAATAAATGTATGTTCAACTTTATGAGAAACTGTCAAACTTCCAAAATGGCTGCACCATTTTAAATCCCCACATTAGGTATGGTCAGTTGTTTGTTCATTTCGCTTTGTTTTTGGCCATTCTAACTGGTGTGTAATGATACCTCATTGTAGTTTTAAATTGCATTCCCCTATTAACCCTAATGATGTTGAGCATCATTTCATACATCTTCTTTACTGAAATACTTGCTCAAATCTTTTGTCCATTTAAAAAATTGGGTTTTTGTCTGTGTTCTTACTGTATGAGAATTCTTTATTCTGGATACAAATCTTTTATCAGATATGTGATGTGCACATATGTTCTCCCACTGTATGGCTTCTCATTCTCTTAACAGTGTCTTTTGAAGAGCAGATATTCTTTCTTCTGATGAAGTCCAATTTATAATTTTTTTCTTTTATAGATCATACTTTTGGTATATCTACAAAATTTTGCCTAACCCAAAAGGCTAAAAAGATTTTCTACACATGCTGTTAAATTTTCTTCCATGTTCCTCCCAGCATCTTCCATGACAACTGGAAGTCATCAAAGCCACCTCGTAAGCTGTTATTAGGTTTTCAACTACTGTTTATTAATGTTTTTCATAATCTCATACATAGGGACCCACACTTAGCTATGGAAAATGCTTTAATAACTTTCATCTAACAACATGGAAGATGATGTTCAAAATAATGGGAGAAAAAATTACAAATTTATGTCAACAGTGGGGGTCGGGTAGGGGCTCTGTGCCTAAGCACTAGTCAGTAGTGATTTATATACGGTATTTCACTCAGCTCAAAGCACCTACTCCATACAGAAGTATCTTGGTAATGTATCCCCTGGACAATCTCTTCCCTGAGTCCTGGTCTCTCCCTGGAAGATGCCATTTTGGAAATAGACATACTCTCTCTGGTCATTAAATTCTCCCCTAAAGTACCTAAAAGTCAGTAAGTCTAAGATCTGTAACTGAATGCTGAAATATCAATTTGGGCTCTAATAGCTATGTCTGCAGTGTAAGCTGGTGCCTGGCTTGAGCTAATGAATTCTTAGTTACTACTGAGATGCCTGAGTGGCATGGTCCTTGAATACCTAGCCTCTCAGTATCAGTCAGGACAACCCCTGCTGGCACCATAAAAAGGAAGGCCCAATGGCTTGTACTCCCAAGTTAACCTAAGACAACAGAATGAACTCCTGTTCTTCCTGATATTCTTGTAACCACTGAGATCCAATGACCAAAGAGACATTCCTTCTCTGACAAGGAAGAGGAAGGACCCAGTTTCCTGGGTACCCACAGGCTGTCAGAATAAGTTCACACCCCACCTCTTTTCTTTCATCATTGTGTATCAAACCTGAATAGTGAGAAACTACTACACCTCTCCCCTTTTTGGCAAGGATCCTCTTCCCCACAGTGCTTTATTCATCCCCGTAAGTCTGCTTTTCTATTTAAAAGCTCTCTTAAATGTAGAAGAAAAATAATCCAGTTCCACCTGTGAAAACTGAAATTTAGTTCTTAGAGCACAAAGCAGGCATTATTATCCCTATTTCATTGATGAGGAACTTAGAGCTGAATGAATTATTTTAACTAATTTGAGGAGCCTTGATTTTCTCAAAATATATAAAATTAGTTGATCAATTGAGCATTATTATAAATTTACTAAAATACAGAGACATTAACTTTTTCTTCAAAGTCTTGTAGAGACTCAAAGTTCTAAGAATAGATACAAAACTGTTCAAATCAGAGATCAATAGAAATATACTCTATGTTATGTAACATATAGTGTCTATGAAAATTTATGAGCAAACTAAATTTCAGTGTGCCGAGGCTAAGAAATCAAGTAATTTGGCCATGGTTACACAACTAGTCCGTAGTGCAATCAGGATTCAAACCCAGCACTGTCTGTCTCTATAGGTATGCTCCTTCCACTCTATTACAATGAACCTACATCAGAACGAGAGTTCAGAGTCAAATGGTGAGACTGAATTAAATATCCTCTCTTTGTGCTTTCCTCTGTTTTGATTTTTGCAGGGATCTTTATTTGGGGGAACATTCACTTTATTGGGGGACAATTACATATGTCATAGGCTGATACTTGTAATCTTCGTAATACGGAAAGCAGATGGGAAATGATCAACTTTGAGAGAGGGGAAGGAGAAGGAATATTAGAAATGTAGGTGTGACTCACACAAATTATAAAAAATTAATAATTAAAAAGAGGACATTAATGGAAACACTGATGAAATCCAAATAAAATCTGGAGGTTATTTAATAGTAACACCAAAAAAAAAATCTCAAATAGAACATAGGGCTAATATTTCTAGAAAAAATGTCATAATGCTAAGGAGTCTAACTGCTGAAACGTCAGCTTTCAAATATAAGGTAAGAGACTTAGAAATCAAGCAGGTAAACCTAAAACCAGAAGAGACAACATACTTTGCCCTGGCTTCCTCCCACTTTTGTTTTTTCTCATCAACAGATTTCTTCATCACTTGGTACCATTTTCTGAAATCAAACCAGGGTTTATCTGAAAGAAATGAAATCCATGATTAGTAACCAAATAAGTCACATTATAACCATATACATTATTCATTTGAGTCTTCATTCATTGATACAACTAAACACTATGGAGTCAACATTATGGGAATTATGGAGTCACTGTCTCCATACTTCAACATGACTCCTGAGCAATCTGTCACTGAGTTCCTATCTATATTGTGGCCTTAACTAGATTATACTAAAACCATCTTTTTTTTGAGACAGAAGGAGCATGAGAAGACACCTTGTTCAACCTTTCACTCTGTGTAGAAGCTGACATAAAGCAATGTGTAGAAAGAAGTATTTCACATATATTCTGGAAAGAACTCACAAATTGATTTCTACCATTAAATCCGAGCTCTTAAAACCAATGCACATATATGTGAAATCTTGAAAGAAAAAAGAGTCAAACTCCTAGAAACAGTAGTTTCTACTCTAACAGAGTAGAAAAGTAGTTCCCAGGGGCTGGGGGGTGGGAGATAGGGAGAGGTTGGTAAAAGGGTACAAAGTTTTGGCTCTAAGATAAATAAGGTCTGAGAATCTAATGTAAAACATGGTGATTATAGTTGATCCCACTGTATTATATCAAGGAAATTTGCTAAGGGAATAGGACTAAAATGTTCACTCACTCACACACACACATACACACACACACACACACACACACAAAAGATTAAAATGTGAGGTGATAAATGTATAACCAGATGAGAGAATCCTTTTGCAGTGTACATGTATATCAAATCATCAAAATACACACTTTAAATATCTTACAATTCTATATGTCAATTATACCCCCAAAAAGCTGAATTATTAAAAAAAACAACAACAATGAACATAAATACTAATGAGGGAACTAAGGAACTAAAATTGAATTTAAGAATTCACTTCACTGAATTGCTCTTAGGCCAGACACTATGTTAGGCACTAAAGATCCATGAAAAAAATAAATAAATAAATAAGAAAGACATGGTCCCTCCCTCTAGAAGCTCACAACCTACCTTTCTATCATTTATGTCGTGCTTTACTCTATGTCAGCTATTCTTAGCACTTTACAGACACTGACAATCTAATTGGGATAGACATATGTAGTCCACCAGGTCCAATTCAGTGTGCTAAACCTCTAACAGGTGTTTGGATAGGAGCAGCTGTCGCAGGAGTGATTGGTTTTGATTTTGGAAGTGGTAAGGTTGGGAGTGGGTGTGAAGAGAAGGTAGAATCTTGAAGAATAAAGGTGGATTTGTCAGGGATTGAGGGAGTCGGGGGGTAAGACGGAAAACATTTCAGGTAGAAGAACAGCGTGAGCAAAGGCTGAGGCATCACAACAGATGGTACAGTCACGGAACTGCCAGTGTGCTCACGGTCTAGCATGGCTAGTGAGGAGAAGCCGGGAATGAAAAAGCAGGCTGGTCTTTACACATCATAGGAAATCATTGAAGTTTAGCAGCCTAGATGTACAATTAGATAATCACATGAAGAAATAATTCTGGTATAAGGCACATTTTGTATACAAGTGTTTGTATATGTGTACTTATATATTTTTCAAAGTCTTCCTTACGTTTATTGCATCTTTTAATCCATCACTTACAATGACTTTGAATTTTTTTTTTTTTTT